>NC_071510.1:11970661-12333544 GCF_027887155.1 Malaclemys terrapin pileata | reverse complement strand
CTGTGAAAAATCAGGACCGGGGGAGGAGGGGACAAGAGGGGTAGCAGGTGCCTATATAAGGTATCAGCTGCAATGTATGCAGACCCTGCATTTTTGTACAGTGTCTAGTGCTTTGGGGCTCTAATCTCAGTTGAGGCCTCTAAGATGCTGCTTTGATATCTCTTGCTAATAAGGTTTCAGAGATGTGACATCTCTTGAGCCTTAGGGCCTGATCCAATCACCACTGAAGGCAATGGAAAAAACTGCCATTCTTAATGGAATGTGATAGCCTCATGTACTCTGAGATGCCTGAGTTTATGATGCACTAGTAATTAAGAACAATAAAGTCAGAAGATTATTCATATTACAGACAAAATGCTAATGTCATAAAATGTTTGCATTTTAAAGCAGAGAAAAAGCCATTTTTGAAAGGATGCCACATACCTGAAAAGCAGCATACAGCAAAATACCTCCCTAAAGTATGGTGGTCTTTCACACTTCTGAAATAAGTAGCAAAACTTAACCTTGGTGTACCAGTCCACTTGTAGACATTCAAAACCCCCTTAAAAGATTATGGGGGATTATGGGCTACTTCATTAGCTAGATATGTTCTATTATCTTTATTGCAAATATTTGTTAGGTGAGGAGAAATAAACTCATTTTTATTCTTAATGTGCAAAATTTTGTTTGTGCTTCTTTTAAACAGTGTTATCCAAGAGTTTCTTTCACCCTTATTGGCTCTGGTGATGAATCTCAACTCCAGTTCTAGTTACTGCTCAATATTTTCATTAGTAACAAAAACTATCGGTGTGAGGGGGACTGTGTTAATCAGTTTCTGTACTTCTAGCCCATTAGCATTCCATTGAGTTGCCATTAACAAATACAACTATTTTTGGTTTCATATTTATCAATAGCGATCATCATTACTTCGTTACAGTTATGGGCTTTTTTTCCATTTGTGTGTTTTATAGATTTGTAAGTGGCCTATTCAAATGAGTTGGTATTAGAAAGAGCCCTTTTAGTGTTGTCATTGTCTACATACTTAGGACTAGTATATACCCTGTCCTGTGCATGTGTTCTGGAAGGAGAAAGTGAAGAGAAAAGTTTGGAGGATGGATGAATTTTGCAGGGGGTTGAAGTGAAATGGAATCCTTTCTCTTCCCTGGGCTGAGAGAAAAGTTGTGACATACCTCTGGCATCAGGCCATGACCATAGTCATCTACTTTTTCAGAACATAGGGCCTGGTCCAAAGCCCTTTGACAGGAAGACAGAAGAAAGAAACAGATAGAGACAGTACAATATTGAAAGGAAAAGCAGTTTAATACTGCAGTTTATTTCATGAACTGTACATTAACAGCACATACACATATGCGCACACACAGTTCATGTGTGTGTGTGTGTGTGTGTGTGTGTGTGTGTGTGTGTAGATCTTTCACTATGTTGCCTTGCTTTGACAGCCTTGCATTTACACATAGATTCATTTATTAACATAAACACCTCTCTCTCATGTAATTTATAGGATTTTCTTAACATAATCAGTATTTTCATGTACTTGAGTGGTCTAAAATTCAGGTTAAAAAAATAAATCAATAAAAACCCAATCATGGATTTTGTAAAACTGGGCATTTTTCAGCAAAAACGGAAAACGAATGGCCCTTGCGTCTGTTATTACTTGAAACCATAGTGCTAACACTTTAGCACTAAATTGTCAGTGCTGATCCAATGCCCATTTAAATCAATAGGAGACTTTCCATCTGCTCCAAAATGCATTGGATGAGGCCCAATATACACAAACTGTTTGCTGGGATCACTAAGCTATTTGCAGCTCCCTGGCCCTGGGGTTGATTCTGTGCTGCCCACATCCCCAGTGTAATTTAGGCTTCTCTGAACTACATCCATTTGTAAAAACTCTGTAGGGTCAGAGAGAGCCCAAAGGGGGCTTTGCATCAGTCAGTATCTGCCCCATTCCTTTTAAATAATGAAATGCTTCTTAGTAGCTCCTTATTGGGTACAGGTTGTGGGAACACCAGACAACACATAAGAAGAATCTGTTCAAGGAAGTCAGACTGCATGGCTATTAGAACAATGTGCAGACAGTAGTAGTGCTTTCAGCCTGCTGACCCTTCCTTCCCACCACCTCATCCTTACTTGGTACTTGTGACCAGTGGTTGGATCTTCATCCCAACCTATGGAGATATAGGGATCGCCACCATGAAGCTCAACTCCAGCCTCCGCAGAATCCCCCTTCATGTCCTCTATGCTCCCCAATGCGCTTGTGCTGCAGTGACCCCATTACCACTATGGAGGGACTGCTTGGCTTTCGCCCTATGCGACTTATGATTTTTTCTTATGCATTTCCCTGGCCGTGGGTGGCTTCTCAGCAGTGGGGATTTGTCCTGGTACTTCTGGATCTAAACGCAAGAGTCTTTACCGCATGAGCTAAGAGATCCATCTCTGCTAGCCAACTGTAAAACAGGCTCATCAAGGTCTATCTGTCTTACTTAAAGAGTAAGTCATAATTTGAATTGTAAATTTCACTCTTCCCCACCAAAATACATTAAATAATAATGTTAATTGCAACAGGAAAGGGAGATAAAAGATCCATATATACTAATAAAGAAAAAAAAGCAACAGAGAAAACTTAAGTCAAAAGTAGATGGGAACCCAGATTCAGATTTCCAACGTCCCAGATTTCAGGATGAGTGTTGGTTTGGCCTATTCCAAAGTGAAAGGACCATGTATCAGATCTTCATCTGGTGTAAACCACCACAGCTCCACTGAAGTGTTCTGCTGATTTACACCAGATGATCACATAGTCCAACTAGTGAAATTCCAATCCAGATGTGTTTTTTGAGTTTGAACACCTCTTCAGTCCAGTGGTGTTTGAATCCAGGAGTTTTGTTCCTTCCAGTCCTATAAAAAGAAGGAACCATAATTATTTCTTCATAATCTCAGAGACTGTCAAGGGGACTAACCTTTTGAATTAACATAACATCTTGATTCAGTCATCTGACAATTTAGGAAGCAAGCCCCGACTCATTTTCAAGTTGGCAAGTTGAATCAGCAATACTGTCATTCCTCAGAATTACCTCTTACAACCATTAAGTGAAATTCCATCTGCTTTTGTGGTTATGAATGTATTTCTTATTCCACGCACATGTGTCAAATTGCACTGTAGGTTAAAAAAAATTAAAAATATAATGCTGCTGCCTATGAAGAAATAAACCTTTTAGGGAAGATTCGATCCATAAATTCCTTAGCTCACATTGCCATATGCTTCTTTGCCAACTTGCCATACTTTGTTCTGCACCTCTGCCTCAAACACTAATCCAATCTTAAACAAAAGAGAATAAAAATAAATTGATAGCAGGGGAGAGAAGAAACTTCAACCAATTCGGCATTAAAAATGAATCACTCGTGGTTTTAAACAAACACTGAACCATTAAATTTGTCTTAGAATTTAAAACCCTGCAGTTTGCTCACTCTTGTTTTGCTCACGCTTGTCCCCTAGAGTCAGCTCCAAGAAATAAATACTGAGAGTTTTTAAGATTCTGATCCAAAATCTATTGCAGTCAACAGGAGTCGGTTCAATTCAACGGCATCTCATTGGCATGACTAAAAAGTAGAATTGACATAAAGAGGACATAAAGAGGTCATTCTGCATTGGAACAAACCCAAGACCTTTTGGTTGTTCTAGCAGAACATAGAATTACATCGAAATGCTTGTTCTCTCTTTGGGAAAAGATGGTGAAATGTCTGAGAGAAAGAGAGATTAAGACACTGGCTGGGGATGTGGAAGACCCAGGTTTAAATCTTTACTCTTCTGCATGACTCAGAGCAGAGATTTTCATCCCAGAACACTCTGATTCAGGTAGAGGACGGACTTGAACCTGGGTCCCCCAGACCAATACTCTAACCACTAGGCTAGAGAGTTGCTCTCTCGTTCAAGTTATTTTTTTTTAAAAAGTTCATTGAAATAAAAACATTTCAGATTCAATTAATTTTGTTTCATGACTCAGCTTAATCTCCTGTCTAACAATAAGGTTTCAATTTCTCTGACCTCCTGGTTCGGTCTGAATCAACTTCAGAGATCTAAGTAATGAGTTTGTCCTTTTCTTGCCAGCAAGACCTCTGTGGTAGCTGTCATTCTATATTACCTCAGGTTTGGGTTTCCTCCCTCTGTTTTTCATGTTGTAAGTCTGAATTGCTGTCCTTTTTCAAAATTGAAATGTACATTTTGGGGCATTTTGCTCTGCGGTCACATCCCCAATGAAATAATTAGGCAACAGTCTGAAGTGCAAGACGTTGTTGTTGAAAGCAGGCTCAGCAAAATGCGGTGGGTGGGACATGTGGCCCAACTCAGTGACAACAGATGGACCACAGCTATATCCGAGTGGTATCCGCGAGAACAGAAACGGCCACGCAGTTGGCCTCCAAAGCGGTGGGATGATTTCCTAACAAGGAGATATGGACAAACCTGGTGAAGGATGGCAAGAGTGAGAGACGATTGGAAGACGTGTTGTGATCGGCTCAGTCTCAACTGATAAAGGACCGACAGTCTATGCAGTCATATATAGGGGAGAGGGTTGTTTGGAGGTTTTTAAATATTTTCCCCATTACTGTATTGCTCATAAATGGAGTTGGGTTATTTCCCCTCAGAAAGAAAAGACACTTTATTCTCTTATCATCCTTGTGCAGAGGCTACATTAATATTCTCTGTATAACTCAGTTTCAGTACATTTGCATCATCAATGCTGGACAGACAGCCCTTGAGACTGAAATCTTCTGTTTAGCTATACATCTGGTAGAGCATATGCACCAGCAGTGCAACCCTACCATGCATTGGACAACCACTGGCCTGGAAAGGGCAAGGTTAAAGTAGCTCACTGTCCATTCCCATTCAATTGTTAGCCTCTCCACTGAGACTGCCAGCAAAGGTATCGACTGGACTTTCAAAACTCAGTAAAATCCCCAAATTTGAAAATACTACAAGTTTGTGACTGCCTACATGAGAATTGTCACCATGTCTTTTTCAAGCCACCTACTGCTTTGACCGTTTATAAGGGATGGTTCCAGATCAAATCTTTGGACATGTACACTCCTGAATTTAGAAGCATTTGAAATCTACCTACCACACAAGCCAGTTTTTACTTTGTTACTGGATCAACCCTCATTTCTGTTTGAATTATATACTGATCTGGGAATTACCTCGTTAGAGCAATGAATTTTTTTTTTTTTATTTCCCCAAACACAGACATCCCTATTCTTCAGTTAGGTATTATGGGTAGTATAATTCAATAGACATTATTTGCTGACTTAAGTGCTATAATTAGAATTACCACTAGAGGTCATCCAAATCATCGTTGACCTAATTTTCGAAAGGTTCTGAACAACCATAGTGACATCAATGGGAGCAGCTAAATGCTCAAGTTTCCCTCCACTTCCTCACATTTTCTGTCTGTTTTCCAGCTGGCAACAGTTGGCAAACAGTTGGAACGGATAAGGAAGTAGTCTCCCCCCACCCTCAATACTATCTTATTGTTTTCCACTTTTTGCCAATTGGAAAACAGGAATAAAGTGTCCCTTCCTGCCCCCACGGTCTCAAACTTTGACTGTTTTTGAACTGGAAAAAAGCATGTGCGACTTTACATACACAGATACTCTGTGTGAGGAAGTGAGAGAGAAAGGAAGAGCACGTACTCGTTCGCACTACTTTTAAAAGTGAAAGTGTTACTGAAGTCAATGGGAATTAGGCATCTAATCTGTTTAGGTAGTTTTGAAAATACCAGTAAAGTGCCTATCTGCATCTGTCGGTGCCTACATACCTTTCAAACTCTGGACCTAAAAGAATAAGTTCTCAACGCTCAATACATATTGATTGACACGCAGTCCAGTGTTAAAGATACATCCAGATGAGTAAAAGTTCTTGTTCTCTAGCAGATGTAGCAAGGTCAAGCTGATCTGTACGCAGGTACCTGAGAAACCCATGAAGACCACTTCTGATGACTAAACAAAAACGGAGTGCAGAATTCAAGCAGCTGTTGCAAGCTCCTGGGAGACTATAGCAGTGGTTTTAAAACTGCAGGTCGCGACCCAGTACAGGGTCATGGAATGAAAGGCACTGGGTCTCGGCGGCTCTGGCCAGCACCGCCGCCCGGGCCATTATAAGTCCCGTCAGTGGTGCTGACTAGCTAAGGCAAGTTAGTCTCTACCTATTCTGACACCGCGCTGCGCCCCAGAAGCAGCCAACAAGCCAACAGCAGGTCAGGCTCTTAGGCGGGGGGAGGGGAGAGACAGGGCTCTGCACACTGACCCCTGGTGTGCCTCCGCCTAGGAGCTGAACCTACTGCTGGCCACTTCCAGGCACAGCGTGGTCCGCAGCGCTAGGAGAGGCAGGAAGCCTGCCTTAGCACACCCGCTGCGCCGCTGGCCAGGAGCTGCCAAGGTAAGCCTGTGCCCCAACCCCCTACCCCAGTCCTGAACCCCCCAAACCTGGAGCCCCTTCCTGCCCCTCATCCCCAGCCCCACCCCAGAACCTGCACCCCCAGACCAGAGCCCTGACCCCCCTCTTGCATCCCAACTCCCTGCCCCAGCCCAGAGCACCCTCCCACATCCTGAACCCCTCATTCCTGGCCCCACCCCACAGAGCCTCATCCCTGTACGCCAACCCTCTGCCCCAGCCCTGAGCCCTTCCCACACCCCTCATCCCCAGCTCGTGAGCATCAACCATTTTCTTCAACTGGGTCGCCAGAAAAAAAGTTCTAAAGCCACTGGACTACAGTACTTTCAAGATAGATAGAAGTGAAGGAGCCATTATGCCCCTAAACTCAGAAGCTATTTCTGTATGCTTCAACAGTGGGCCACAGCTCTAAGCCCTCATACCAAATTGGTTTTGGTCTCGTGTAGTGCTCCTAAACATGCTGAAAGTATTCAATGGGCCATTTTATCTGTGCAAGTATGATGCATCATTTCTGAAAAGGCAGCCCATAAAAGCCCCAGAACAGAAATACAAACCATAGCCTTAATAGGTTTACTCACAGAAATATCTAAATTACTGTACTCGTCACATTCTCCACCAATGGGACATTAGAATAATAATTAAACCAAACAGTTACATTGTCTGGTATTATCACCTCTGAGATTCCATAGTGAACCTTCCCATCTGTTCTTTCAAGCTGCAGGCAGCCATTCTATTATGGATACACTGGTAGGATCCTGCTGGCAATAGGCAACTAAAGCATTTATTATGCTGGCCCAGGGTATAATGGCATGAGTGTTTATTACTGAATTGGATAAAGCCTTTCCAGGATTAGCTATTAGCTAGATTTGCTGTTCTTAGCCTTTGCTTTCAGTTCATCATGAAAAAGCAACAGAACATTGGCACAGAATAAGAAGATTCCACATGATGCTAGGTTTCTCACAATTCTCATAGTCAATATGCATTAGCCGGACAAAGCCATTCATAATAGTTTATTTTATTGCTAAGGGACGATTGACATTAACTATAGTTGGCAGCAGTTTCCAAAAAGGTATACAACGTGATGAAATTAATGGTGTGCACATATGAACTGAGTGTAGCATGTATGATAACCTGCCCTGTGGGCGGGTGGCGTATGTGTGCATTCGGTGCAAGGAGCTCCTGGCCCTCAGAGACCACGTACGGACTTTGGAGACAAGGGTGGCGGAACTGGAGGAGCTAAGGGAGGCAGAGAGGTATGTTGATGAGGCTTTCCGGGACACTGTAGAATTGTCCCACCTCCGGTCAGACAGCCCCTGCACTGTTGAGGAGGATGAAAGGCCCAGGGAAGCAGAGCAGTCAACGGGAGCAGAGGGAAACCTTCCCATAGTTGGGACCCTCCTTCCAGATGGTGCTGGGGTTACCTCTCGCACTGAGGTTCTCTCTCCGTGGGAGTGAACTCCAGTTGCTAGGAAAAGGCAGGTATTAGTATTGGGAGGTTCGATCATTAGAAACATAGATAGCCTGGTTTGTGATGACCGGGAGAACTGTATGGTGACTTGCCTGCCTGGTGCAAAGGTTGCGGATCTCTCGAGGCATCTAGACAGACTTATGTGTAGTGCTGGGGAGGAGTTGGTGGTCATGGTACATGTAGGTACCAATGACATAGGGAAGGGTGGGAGAGATGTCCTGGAGGCCAAATTTAGGCTGCTAGGGAAGAGACTGAAATCCAGGACCTCTATGGTGGCATTCTCAGAAATGCTCCCAGTTCCATGCGCAGGGCCAGGTAGGCAGGCAGAGCTTCAGTCTCAATGCGTGGATGAGACGATGGTGTAGAGAGGAGGGGTTTACATTCATTAGGAACTGGGGAAACTTCTGGAATGGGGGGAGCCTATACAGGAAGGATGGGCTCCACCTAAACCAAAGTGGAACCAGATTGCTGGCACTAAACATTAAAAGGGTTGCAGAGCAGTTTTTAAACTAGGAGATGGGGGAAAGCCGACTGCTGCAGAGGAGCATGTGGCTCGGACAGAGACTTCTCTTAGGGGAGAGTCTAATGATAGAGAATCTCCAGGTTATAGTCAGGAGCAGAGGATGGAAGAGGATAAAGTAGCGGCCATATCAGAAGATAAACATTCACATAAAAAAGAATCTGACACATCAGAAAAGGGCAGACAAACAGTGACACGTTTTTAAAGTGCTTGTACACAAATGCTAGAAGTCTAAATAATAAGATGGGTGAACTAGAGTGCCTTGTGATAAAGGAGGATATTGATATAATAGGCATCACAGAAACCTGGTGGACTGAGAGCAATCAATGGGACACAATCATTCCGGGGTACAAAATATATCGGAAGGACAGAACAGGTCGTGCGGGGGGGGGGGGGGGGGAGGAGTGGCACTATATGTGAAAGAAAATGTACAATCAAATGAAGTAAAAATCTTAAGCAAATCTGCATGTTCCATAGAATCTCTATGGATAGAAATTTCATGCTCTAATAAGAATATAACATTAGGGATCTATTATCGACCACCTGACCAGGACGGTGATAGTGATGATGAAATGCTAAGGGAAATTAGAGAGGCTATCAAAATTAAGAACTCAATAATAGTGGGAGATTTCAATTATCCCCATATTGACTGGGAACATTTCACTTCAGGACGAAATGCAGAGATAAAATTTCTCGATACTTTAAATGACTGCTTCATGGAGCAGCTGGTACGGGAACCCACAAGGGGAGAGGCAACTCTAGATTTAGTCCTGAGTGGAGCGCAGGAGCTGGTCGAAGAGGTAACTATAGCAGGACCGCTTGGAAATAGTGACCATAATACAATAGCATTCAACATCCCTGTGGTGGGAAGAACATCTCAACAGCCCAACACTGTGGCATTTAATTTCAAAAGGGGGAACTATGCAAAAATGAGGGGGTTAGTTAAACAGAAGTTAAAAGGTACAGTGACTAAAGTGAAATCCCTGCAAGCTGCATGGGCGCTTTTTAAAGACACCATAATAGAGGTCCAACTTCAATGTATACCCCAAATTAAGAAACACAGTAAAAGAACTAAAAAAGAGCCACTGTGGCTTAACAACCATGTAAAAGAAGCAGTGAGAGATAAAAAGACTTCCTTTAAAAAGTGGAAGTCAAATCCTAGTGAGGCAAATAGAAAGGAGCATAAACACTGCCAAATTAAGTGCAAGAATGTAATAAGAAAAGCCAAAGAGGAGTTTGAAGAACAGCTAGCCAAAAACTCCAAAGGTAATAACAAAATGTTTTTTAAATACATCAGAAGCAGGAAGCCTGCTAAACAACCAGTGGGGCCCCTTGATGATCGAGGTACAAAAGGAGCGCTTAAAGACGATAAAGTCATTGCAGACAAACTAAATGGATTCTTTGCTTCGGTCTTCATGGCTGAGGATGTTAGGGAGATTCCCAAACCTGAGCTGGCTTTTGTAGGTGACAAATCTGAGGAACTATCACGGATTGAAGTGTCACGAGAGGAGGTTTTGAAATTAATTGATAAACTTAACATTAACAAGTCACCGGGACCAGATGGCATTCACCCAAGAGTTCTGAAAGAACTCAAATGTGAAGTTGCGGAATTGTTAACTAAGGTTTGTAACCTGTCCTTTAAATCGGCTTCTGTACCCAATGACTGGAAGTTAGCTAATGTACCGCCAATATTTAAAAAGGGCTCTACAAGTGATCCCGGCAATTACAGACCGGTAAGTCTAACGTCAGTACCAGGCAAATTAGTTGAAACAATAGTTAAGAATAAAATTATCCGACACATAGAAAAACAAACTGTTGAGCAATAGTCAACATGGTTTCTGTAAAGGGAAATCGTGTCTTACTAATCTATTAGAATTCTTTGAAGGGGCCAACAAACATGTGGACAAGGGGGATCCCGTGGACATAGTGTACTTAGATTTCCAGAAAGCCTTTGACAAGGTCCCTCGCCAAAGGCTCTTATGTAAATTAAGCTGCCATGGGATAAAAGGGAAGGTCCTTTCATGGACTGAGAACTGGTTAAAAGACAGGGAACAAAGGGTAGGAATTAATGGTAAATTCTCAGAATGGAGAGGGGTAACTAGTGGTGTTCCCCAAGGGTCAGTCCTCGGACCGATCCTGTTCAACTTATTCATAAATGATCTGGAGAAAGGGGTAAACAGTGAGGTGGCAAAGTTTGCAGATGATACTAAACTGCTAAAGATAGTTAAGACCAAAGCAGACTGTGAAGAACTTCAAAAAGATCTCACAAAACTAAGTGATTGGGCAACAAAATGACAAATGAAATTTAATGTGGATAAATGTAAAGTAATGCACATTGGAAAAAAATAACCCCAACTATACATACAATATGATGGGGGCTAATTTAGCTACAACAAGTCAGGAAAAAGATCTTGGAGTCATCGTGGATAGTTCTCTGAAAATGTCCACGCAGTGTGCAGAGGCTGTCAAAAAAGCAAACAGGATGTTAAGAATCATTAAAAAGGGGATAGAGAATAAGACTGAGAATATATTATTGCCCTTATATAAATCGATGGTACGCCCTCATCTTGAATACTGCGTACCGATGTGGTCTCCTCATCTCAGAAAAGATATACTGGCACTAGAAAAGGTTCAGAAAAGGGCAACTAAAATGATTAAGGGTTTGGAACGGGTCCCATATGAGGAGAGATTAAAGAGGCTAGGACTGTTCAGTTTGGAAAAGAGGAGACTAAGGGGGGATATGATAGAGGTATATAAAATCATGAATGATGTGGATAAAGTGGATAAGGAAAAGTTATTTACTTATTCCCATAAGACAAGAACTAGGGGTCATCAAATGAAATTAATAGGCAGCAGGTTTAAAACAAATAAAAGGAAGTTCTTCTTCACGCAGCCGCACAGTCAACTTGTGGAACTCCTTACCTGAGGAGGTTGTGAAGGCTAGGACTATAACAGAGTTTAAAAAAGAGAACTGGATAAATTCATGGTGGTTAAGTCCATTAATTGCTATTAGCCAGGACGGGTAAGGAATGGTGTCCCTAGCCTCTGTCTGTCAGAGGGTGGATATGGACGGCAGGAGAGAGATCACTTCATCATTGCCTGTTAGGTTCACTCCCTCTGGGGCACCTGGCATTGGCCACTGTCAGTAGACAGGATACTGGGCTAGATGAACCTTTGGTCTGACCTGGTACGGCCTTTCTTATGTTCTTATGAAAACAGCACACTCAATGAAATTCATTTTGTGCAATGAAACGTACATAAATAACTGCTCAGCTACACTTGAAGTGAGGTAAGACATGTACTAATTGTGCTTTATGCACAAACACAATGTGCCGGTATTTAAATTAATTTTGCCTGGGGACTCTGGTTTCCAGTAATCCTAGATTAAAATATATTGTGCGATGAGATGGTAATTCAGGCTCAATAATAAATATGGTGTAAAAACAGCAATCTTTAAAGGTAAGGAAATGAGAAAACAATAGATCCCTCTTACGAGCTTATATGATTCTCTTCAAACACCCACTGAGCTTGAAATTTTCTGTATAAGGATCACTGCTGGATTAAACATTTCACCATTGCATTGCTACTTCAGTCCAACAAAAACACAAGAAGCCCCTTCACTGCTGACGATCAGCCTTTTTTTTTACGCACTTGGATCAACCAGAATCCCCCACCTTAAAGGCTTAGCATTTTCCTTCGACACTTCTAAATAGAATTTAAACTGCTTCATGAAACTTAGCTTGCAGACAGCTTCACTCTCTACAAATAAAGTCGAACAAATGGAACTTTATTAAACCTTGTGCTCAGATCTGTCCATGTGGCTGTGATACTTCTGGTCTAACTTTCCACGTACCCTGTTTACCTGGTGTCCCCTTAATAACAGTCCTTCCAGAGTGTGGGCCCCCTGACCCTGCTTCCACTGATCATGATACATCTTCCATATTTCTAATATTTTAACAGCAAAAACAACTGATGCCTAGACCCCCTCCCTGTGTCCCTTTGGACAGAGGTTGCTAGCATATAGCTGAGTTGGACTCATCTTTACTGTCAGAAACAGTGATGGGGATGGTTAGGTCTAGTGGTCAGAGACATAGGTCACTTCCAGAATCAGGACGCCAAAGCAGGACTAGGAACAGGACTGGAACAAGAGCAAGGCTGGAGAAGGCTAAGGCTTGGGGAGTCTGTCCAAGCCCTGGAATGACATTGAGCAGGCTGAGCTGCTGTTCCTCCTGTGAGGCTTATACATCTGCTCTGAGAGTCACCAGACCAGCTCCTGGGTTGTGGATTGGCTGGAACCTAGCACAGGAGTGACTTGCCAGTGCATGTGGCTCAATCAGGCTCTAGCTCAGGGATGACTCATCTCCTTACATTTACCGCAGACTCAACTGGTTACGAAATCTTGTATATAGTTTAGTCTAAACAAGTGACACCATCAGGAGTGACCTGATTCCACGTACAGCAGGCTCTCTCTGTGGAGTCTCCTCCCTCTCTGTGGGGTTGGCTGCAGGATGGTTCTCTGTCTCTCTGTTCTATGATGATCTCCATCTCTCTGTAGGCTGTCTTTGGATGTTGTGTCTGCTAGTTCCTAAGTGTCTCACGTTCATTTGGATCACTTGTCCCTGGTACAACCTGGATGTCATTTCACCCCTCACGACTCATTCAGTCCTTCTGACTACAACAGGTCTCCCCTCATTTGGTAGCAGGGTTTCAATCCTTCGTCCCATCGCTACTTGTGGTGGACTATTTTGACACTGCTGTGAGCCAAAGATGAGACCAAAAGGTCTGCAGCAGAAGAAACAGCTTTGTGTAACCGTCTCTTAGCAGTTTTCACAGTTGATTCCACTTTATCCTTTTGCTGTGGAGGAAGGGTGGTGGTCAAACTCCCATGTGTGGGCAAATTCCTTTAGTTCAAGGCAAATTGGCATCTGTCCATTGTCTGTGAATGGAGTGTGTGGAATACCATCTCTTACAAAGTGGGCCCTCATTTTGAAAATCACTGACTTGCTTCTTGTATCAGGCAAGGCATCAAATTCCCAAAAATTTGAATAGTAGTCCACTAATCAAGTACTGCTTTTCCTTGCAGGTAAATAAGTCCGCTCCCACCTTTTTTCCCCATGGTCAGGTGGGCAGCTCATGTGGTAACAGTCTCTCTTTCTGCTGGCGATTATCACATATCTGACACGTGTCTCACCCTTCTGTCAAGGAGGGGAGTTATATATTCATTCCCGGCCACTAAACACACTTTTGAGCCCATCTAAGGCAGGTGTCCAGGTGTGAGGCATATATTCTTTGCATGACACCCTTCTATAATGAGGCCGGGACATCTGCACACTCAGCTCATCTTTAATTTGCAAATATAGCTCTGCTCCTATCAGTGCTGGCAAGCTTTTGTTTTCTGGCCACCCTGCTAGTATCACTCTTGATTGCCTGTATTTGGATGTCCTTTTCTCTAGCCTTTTTTGAGCCTGCAATTTTCTGTCATGGTCTTGTTCAGCTCCTGTATCATTGCTCCCTTCACCTCTACTGAGGAATCGTACGCAATTATTTTCACCCCAGACAGTCCTTGCGGCACTTGGTTGTCTTCGCTATAACACCTCTACTGCCGAGCTGATGCCCAATAGCATGCGTAGGCATCGCTAGTGATCCAATGGTGTGGCAAAGTTTGTCAGCATGCTGGGCTCTTTAACCAGTTTTCTGGGACTAAACCTGTTCTTCCCATTGCAGAATGTAAAGATTCTGACTTTGGAAAGTTCTAGCAAGAGGTCATCAACTGTGGGCAGTGAAAAGAGCCATTTTTAGCGCCCAGTTCAGTGACTGAGTCTATTTGCCTGATAGTTTCTTTACCACAACTGTGCTGATTACCCCAGGCTGTACTCGCCTCCCTGGGTGCTACAATACCCCGGCTCTTCAGGCTTCTGAGCTTCTTGCCTACTGGATTAAGCAGTATTTTTCTCCGTGGTAGCTACACAGGTTCCATTGTGGAGTCCACTTCCAGTCTCAGCTTTCCTGCAAGGTACCTATCGCCTGTAAAAACATCACCTTAAGCTTTTTAAATTGCCTCTGTTGTCCATTTTTGCTTCTTGCACTGTAGCTATAAAATTCTGATACTGCAGCCTGATCAGATCCATGGCTTGTATGGCTGTATCCCCCAAAAGGGGCCTGTGGTGCTTACTATCTACCATCACAAACTGCAGCTGGTACCATCTGTTATTTCTTAGGCAAGTTACTATGAGGTCACGCTTCCCTATAGGCTGCATTATTAGATTGGACCTGCTCTTTGTGATGGATGTGTTTGAATCCAATTCACCACAAAGAATCACATTGCAGGAAGCCTTGCCATCCACCTCAAGTTGCACAGAGCATTTCCCTATTAACATCGTTGTATGCAAGGAGGTTGGTGTTGCCTCTTGTTACCTTTCCTGTCCCCATAGCCTGAACTTGATATGGGCTTGGACTCAAGGAGAATGACATCACCTCTGTTGGATGTACCATCCCCCTCTTGTACAAGTCTGACTGAATCTTTGAGACATTCTTCTGCTCTTGCAAACACTGATGAAATAGTTTAACTTGCCACATTCCTTGCAATGCTGTCTTAATGCAGGACACTTCTCTGCTCTTTCTTTTTCTGAATGCTGCTCCAGAGGGGCGTTTTCTTCTTTCACTCATGACTGCTGTTCTGTGCCAGCTATAGTGGCTCTCAACACTCAGTTGAAGGGGACAAATAAGCAGGCTGGTAGCAGGGCCTGAGTGAGGGAAGATATCAGCGTCTTAAGGGCCTAACTGGCTCCTACTACTTCAGTTGACTGCCTGTTCTCCTCAAGTGGGTTCAGGGAAGCAGCAGGAAACAGGAAGCTCCCTGAGAAGCTGGTGTGAATCAGTCCAGGCTTCTGGGGGTTCTAGAGAGGTACAAAAGAGGCTCCTCCTCCTCCTTCTCTCCCTGCAGCTCCTGCTGCTTCCTGTTATTCCCTCTCACCTTTTCTCCTGTCTGCCTGTTATGTCTCTTGTGCCCTCCAGCACAGCACTTCTCCATCTCTGTGCATCTAGCAGAGAGAATACATATGCACCAGCAGCAGACAATTTTCTACACTCTGGGTCCTAGTGGTGCTCCCCCCGCCCAGTCTAGCACCTGAGACAGCCACCTCATTTCGCCTCATGCTAAGGCCAGCCCTGCAGAGTATCCTGTCCCAAATTAGGGAGTCTGCCAAGTCTCCAAAATTGCATGGAGGTGGGAAAGGGGCAGGGCCAGGGCCCCGTGGAGTGTCCACTTTTTTTATTTTTTAAATATGGTAACCCTAGCAAAATCCAGAGTCCCAGGGGGGCTTCAGACCAAGCTCCCCAGCTCATCCTGCCAGCTACGGCCCTGCAGACAACTCACAGCTCAGACACACCATGTTTCATTTGCAACAAATGAAGCTAAATGCAGGTTAAACTTAACAAATGAAACTTTATTAAACCCTGTGTACTGCGCTGACTATGCATCTCTGTTACTTCCAACTGAACTCCCCACATTTCCTGGTGTCCCTGAGGAACTGTCCCTCTAGAAAACATGGGGTCTCTGACTCCAGTTCCATTATCATGATAGGTGTTGTTGAAAAGCCAGACAATTCACTATAGCCTGTTGCCACTACTATATCCTCGTTGTAGAAAAAAACAAAACTGAAACAAAACCATTGGCTAAAAACACTATCAATCAATCTTTATAGCTGCATTGAGAACGATCGCTCTCAGACCACATTTTGCAGAAAGTACGGTCTCGGGTATTCATGGCTAAAATGTTGGCAGCTCATCACTAAACCCCTGAAATTTTCAGAAGGATTGGGTAGTATTTGGACCTCAATGTTTACGGTGTCAAACAATAATGAAATTATTACAGGCCATACTTACCAAGGAGGGTGAAAAGTGTTTTTAAAAAATACTTGGGCACATGTCACTGACAAGAAGCATTTAATCAAACATCACTTTTGAAAGAAAGTAATTCGAATGACATGGTACATTTCCAGCCTGTGATAAACTCCAGTGTACCAGCACTTTATCCTAAAAATCATCAAGAACAGAGGTAACACCATTGGGCTAGCAAACTTATCTTAGTCTGCACTTTGCTGGGTAATGCTTATAAAGAAATATACTGAATCTACTGATAGCATAGCTCAGTGTGTAGAGGCAGTGGGGCAGTCTGGGAATATCCTCTTCTCCAGAGCTATTTAAACACGTGATGCACACCTCTTTTTATGAGCCTGGCAGGGACCATGCAGCACGGAGTCCATCAGAGGAAGATAAATCTCTGCAAAAGTTTGGCCGTGGTATTTTAATAAGTCTCCTATGAACTTTGAGAACACTTTTCAGTGTGTGGATCATTGCACATGGTAAAAACTATAAAACTTCTATCAAAATCTGTGCCTTAAACACACACATATCCTGTGGTTGGAGTTACTTTGAACATCAATTACAGAAACACTAGTCAGCATTCAGCCAATAGCTAGCTCCATCTAGAACTAGATTTAGAACAAACTTTACCAATTAAAAAACAGCAAGGAGTCTGGTAGCACCTTAAAGACTAACAGCTTTCGAAAGCTTATGCCCAAATAAATCTGTTAGTCTTTAAGGTGCCACCAGACTCGTTGTTTTTATGAATACAGACTAACACGGCTACCCCCTGATCCTTTACCGATTCAAGGTGCCTTATTCTGGTTTCACATACTAGATTCCCTCAATGTGTGAAAACATTGCGTTCCTGGTGGCATTTATCATCAGCTTGGCTAAAACCCAACTATTTTACATTCCCTTGGAGGTGTCTGTGAAATACATGCCCACACAGAGACAAGCACCAGGATGAAGTACAATTTAAGACCTATTTTGAGTGTCTAAAGGGGATGTCAATGTTACAAAGACCTTGGGTTGGCTCTCTGCAATAGGAGTGAATATTCCCCATTAGGTGTACTTCATTTACTAGGTAGCAAACACATGGATGTAAACAGAGTAAGGTACTGTACTGCCATTAGAGTACAATGAAAATAAGGGTGGTATAACTGAGCACAGGCTGGAGTCAGGAAGTCCTGAATTATAATCTTAGCTCTGACACTGGCTATTACATGGCCTCGGCCACGTCACTTCACCTTTTTGTCTCAGTGTCTCTATCTGTAGAATAGGGTTAATACTGACCCACCTATCACACTATGGGCAAATATAAATTAGTCGTGCTTTGATCATGTAAGGTGCTATGTAAGTGCCAAATACTATGCCATCATTATTATATGTGGCAATTTATTGCTCTCTCTACTGTTTGGATTTACAGTTCTTTAGTAGGTAGCCTAATGCTACAATTAGACATTCAGTTCATGCCTCTGCTTTGTATTGTGTATAATCCTCTGTTACAATTGGAACATTGGTGGTACCAATTTGTAGTGATTCATGGCATCATATTCTCTAGAAAGCCTTCCAAACTGGTGAAATTAACATCCAGAAACCAGAACAGGTGAATTAAACATGTAGTGGTATGTACCAATCTCAGTGTGGCAGATTTAAAGCTTCTCTGTAATTTATGAATGTTCTATGTTGGCTTAGTCATTGGGTTATGGTAATTGTTTTCTGTATGATTTTATTGGTTTAACTCAGCAAGAGGCTGTCTGGAAACATAAGCAAGAAGGAGATGAATGGCTAAGATAGCCACCTGTCTGCAGACACTGAATGGGTCTTAAGGGACAATGGCAGGACTATTTGCTTTGATAATTTTGTCTAGTCAACCTAGAACACTGGTTTGGACAAGGACAGGAAAAGGCCTGCAAACACAGAAGGCCAAAAGAGCTCTGGCAGGATTAAATGGGACTGTCTCCCAAGAGAAGAGTAGTAGTTGTTTGGTGGAAATCAAATGGTGATACAAGGCCCCATTGCGATGTCTGAAGAAGCTAGGCCTGCCTACATAACCATCAGGGGATGGTAGGGATTTAGATAAGGACACGTGTTTAAAACGTTTTAAAAGCATTTCTTCTAGAAAAGCTTTGTCCCTGCTGCAAAACAAGCATTACTTTGGTTTAAGCAGGCAGGCTGGTTATTTTATATCACTGGTCATAGACTCCCAAAGGGAAGAATTGTGGGTCTTTGAGATCAGCCAGACTGTAGGTAAGCACAATGGATACACAGGGTAGTGTAGTACAGGATCTGGGGTCTGAGTGGGCAAATTGCAAAATTCCATCCTGGGATAGGTGACAGCATAAATTCTGACATATGCGGGGGTGCTCTCAGAGGCCAGAAAGAAGTGTAGCTAATTCTGTAACTGACACTCAGACATTCTGTAGTTTCTCTGCTTGTTAAAAATGCTAATTCTTGGTTTCTCTGCTAGTTGTTGAAGTTGTTTATTTCTCTTTATTTGGTTTTAGGGTCTGTGTTTTGTGCATATTTCCTTTACTGTTTCTGTTTTAAATCTCTCTCTCCTTTTTAAGGGGTCCACGTTTTTCCAAAACACTGAAGACACACCATTTTTCTTTCTGGTTTACATCACAATCAACACATCCATCCTTTATCTATTTTCTAACCTAGGAGGTGTCATGGGACACCCTTTTTCCAGCCAATCAGTGCAGCTTTTTGACACTGAGGGCCTCAGTCTGAGGCCCAAGGCTGCAAACCCTTTTTCCTTGTGAGTAGCCGTTACACCCCATTGATTTCAGTGGCACTACTCACATGCATAAGGGTTTGCAAGATCAGTCCCAATGAGGTCACTGAATACCATTTGGAGTATTTCACTCTTTGCAAAGCTGAATATGGTGTCTCTACAGCTTCCTGGCCTAGGGAATGAGAGTCCAATTTGGAGTCTCTCAGGGAAGGGCAGAGAACAAGCCTCTGAACCCACCAGAGAACATAAATTGACTGAGGATATAAAAGAGAAATCAGAACATTTATGCTAACTATTGTCCGAGCTTATATGATTCAGATTCAGACTTCCCAAAGGCCGGGGGTATAATGGTCCAATCCCTAATCTATAGTGTTCCAAAACCATTAACGCTGCACTGCTAAAAGCGGTTAAGCTTACAAAGTGACAATGGTGGACTTGCCCATTATATCAGTTACAGATCCCAAAACTTAAAAAGGAAGGAAGAAAATTAATAGTTAAGGGTATCATAGCCTCACACTGACCACACATTAAATATATTTAGGGAAGTTCTCAAAAAGAACTAAAAGGATTTAGGAGCACAAGTTCCAATGATTGTCAATTTTTGAAATTTGGAAGTTAACCCAATACTCTTAGCAAGTATAAAAGTGCTTATTTTTCCATGGACAGCCATGAAGTTCAAATCTGGATCAATTTGATTTTGTACAAACACTGCAGGTATTCAGAGAGAGGTCTTTGTTCAAGTCCATCAGTAAAACATGCCTCTTCTCTTATAGCTCAAGCGGGTTAGAAAATAGAGGTTGACTTCTCAGCAAAATATCACCCCCTGAAATATTTCATCTGAAAACAAACGTTTTGGCTCAAAATGGTGTCTCATGGAGGTTATAGTTTGGGTGCTTTATGCCCTCATGTTCCTCCTCCTCCTTGGCTCTCTGGCTTGAAGACATCTCCTGTAGTGAGAGGTATAGGAGTTCTTCATACGAGTTCCTGGCTGTGGTGCACTATGGGAAATGAATAGGGCCAGACAGCCCTGGCTCATAGAGGAGAATAAGAAAGGAACAACTCTGACAATGTATTAAAAAAACCCTAATTTTCTGTTAAAATTAATAAAATTAATAATATAGTTGTGATGGAAAAATTTTGACCAGCTCAGCTTGTAGTACAAGTGAATGAACAGGTCCTTATCGCAATAACAATATTGTAAATTGCCATTGAGGAACATGGTGTAGAACCAGTTTACCTGAGATACTTTCATTGTCCTATGTTCAAATGAGAGAGCAGAGCTGGAATTGCTGATCGCCTCAGAGAATGGGAGGCGGGGTCTTCTCTATCGACAGCCCACACCTTTATATTTTTCTCCTCTTACTAAGCGGAGGACAGCTACCCTCTTAAAAACTGGCTAGTGATTCATCTTTCACATCTCCAGTCTCTCAAACAAGTTAATTATAAATGAATCACCTAGACTCAAATTAATAGTTCAAAGAATCTTTTACATCTGAAAATTTATTTTAAATACAGAGATAAATTAGGTAGAATTTTCTTATGATCACCTTGTAAAGGGCAGAAAGAAACTTTGCAGTAGATAAACAATAATAAATTATTCAAAGAAAAAACATTAGAGAAGAAAGATAAATTTGTAGATAGAGCTGAGTGGAGTTTTTGTGCTGGAGGAGCACCAAACTATATGGAATTTATTTCAGGTTGATTACAAACTCAAAATTAATTACGTTTGCCTAAAGAGTCACGAATATGGACAGTTAAATAATTTCACACTTAAATAAGATGAAACTCAGTTTTGGGAATTTTACCTTGAGTTTTTGGGGGATTGCTCAAACTGAAGACATAATTTACAGATGGGATGGAATGAACCCAAATAAACCCACATATATTGTTACCCTCAATTAGCTTTCTTTATTTAGAATCTAAGACTTAAGGGGCAGGGACAGCGGGGCCTGAATCTCACCTGTTTTTTTTTTTTAAAAGAGTTACTGTAATTCAAATAACATTGCCCCTTCTTCCAGCACCAGCTAATCATTCTGACATCAGCATCACCCGTGTGCCAAGTAGTAGCAGATGTCTGGGACTTTGCAGGTTGGCTTCCTAACTGAGAAGAAATCAGTGACACAGAGATTGGATACATTTCAAGTGTACCTTGTTTCATTTACACATATAAAGAAGTCCTGCAACAGAGATGGTCAAACAGCAGGGAGGGTGATCTTTTCTGACAAGAATTTCAGCCCAACACTAGTGCCCAGTTCCCAGGGAACAACTGTGACTCAGTAATTGACTCTAGGAGAGACCAAACCAAGCAGCAAACTCCCCTGCTCTTTTCATAGATCCATCTCTCCAGAAGCGGTCTCTGTCGGAAGCTTACATAACCAAAACACGACCACAGCATCTCCCCCCAGGACTGAACATTCACTCACACACTAAAGAAAAAGAATCTGGAAAACTGTGCAACAACGACATCTAGTGACAACTGCCATAATATTAACAGACAATTAAGGCCTGGGATTTAGAGAAAGCATGTAGGGGGAGAGAAAAGGGGATGACAAGCCCTAGTTCACAGGGCTGGTTTAACTGTCTTGCAGCCCTGTTAAATGTGGTCTGCTCAAGCATGACACAATGGTTAAATGAATATATATCAGGGACTAGAGGAATGCAATGCTTATCCGTGATTAAGTTTGTATGTGTCACTGCTTGTAGTGGTGAAAATAAGTATCTGCCACAGATGTGAAGGTTACATGGGTAACGTGCCAACACCTAGAGCAAGAAAATAAATATCTTTCATTAAACGTTTATGTCACTGATAGGAGATGGATTAAATAGATATCCTTCAATGGGGTGATGGGAAAATTGGTATATATGAGGAAGCCTCTGCACAAAGCCATCCATGCCTCAGACTGTCCACTGAATTGTTTATACATCAGATAATTTTGTCTGTGCAAGTAAATATTTATGTGATGTCTCTTGGAAGACAATTTTTGTATACATTATTGTGTACAGGAGCCAGTTTATAAATATATCAGGGACTACATGACATTCAGCCAGAGATAAGATATGGTACACCATGTCTGTGGCTGATTTGATGACACATACAATGAGTTCATTGTTATGGACATCAACATTTGAAGAGTTAGATTCAGACTTAAGAACATAAGAATTGGCCATACTTTGTCAGGCCAATGATCCATCAAGCCCAGTATCCTGGCTTCTGACAGTGACCAGCGCCAGATGTTTCAGAGGCAGACCATAACAGGGCAATTTATCAAGTATCCATCTCCCGTCATCCACTCGCTGCTTTGGGTAGTTAGGATACCTAGAGCAAGGGATTGCATCCCTGACCATCTTAACTAATAGATCCATCGATGGATCTATCTTCCACGAACTTCTCATTCTTTTTTGAATCCAGTTAAAGTTTTGATCTTCACAACATCCACTGGCAAAGAGTTCCACAGGTTCACTGTGTGTTGTATGAAGTAGTGCTTCCTTATGTTTATTTTAAAACTGATGCCTATTAATTTCTTTGACCCCTGGGTCTTGTGTTCCCTACTAACTGTCTCCACACCATTCATGATTTTATAGACCTCTATTATATCCCCCCTTATTCATCTATTTTCCAAGCTGAAAATTCATCTATTTTCCAGTCCCAGTCTTTTTAATCTCTCCTCATATGGAAGCTGGTCCATACTGCTAATAATTTTTGTTGCATTTCTCTGCACCTCTTCCAATTCTAATATACACCTCTATCTCGATATAACGCGACCCGATATAACACGAATTCGGATACAACGCGGTAAAGCAGTGTTCCGGAGGGGCGGGGCTGCACACTCTGGTGAATCAAAGCAAGTTCGATATAATGTGGTTTCACCTATAACGAGGTAAGATTTTTTGGCTTCTGAGGACAGCGTTATATCAAGGTAGAGGTGTATATCTTTTTTGAGATGGGGTGACCAGACCAGCACACGGTATTCAAAGTGTGGTCATTTATATAGTGGCATTATGATATTTTCTGTCTTCTTATCCATCACTTTCTTTGTTAGCTTTTTTTTTTTTTTTTAAATAAGAACTGCCACTACACATTGATCAGAGGTTTTCTGAAAACTATTTCCAATGACTCCAAGACCTCTTTCTTGAGTGGTAATAGCTAACTTAGACCCCATCATTTTGTATGTGTAATTAGGATTATGTTTTTTCAATGTGTATTACATTGCACTTAACACTTAATTTCATCTCTCATTTTGTTGCCAAGTCACTCAGTCTCGTAAGATCCCTTTGCAAGTCTGCTTTTGGACTGAACATGAATGCTGCTTGGTTCACATACCTGTTTAGGAGACATTGTGAGAAAGGGGCCAAAGAGAAGAGGCACTGCGGAAAGAATGAAAACAGGTTGAGGCCACAAAGCCCAGGATTCAGCTAAGGAATGAACTTCCAAATGGGACAAAGCTAATCCAGACACTGTAGGAAATGCTACAAAACCTCCCTTTTTGTCCAAGCCTTTCCACTCTAACAAGAATGACATTCACAACCTCATTGCCTCCATCTGCCTGCCCACATCCTCCCATGGAAAAACCCAACATACTACAAAAGAATCTAATGAAACCCTACCTCAAGCAGAGCTTTTATACTCCCAACAAATGTTCAGACTGCATAAAATCCATTAGGGACTTCCTACGGGTGATCAATTTAATGTGGAAGGCACTCAGACCCAATGGTGATGGGCAACCATATATAAACTTTAAAATAGTCTAAGTGTATTTATTCATTATGGCACCTGGTCGAGTACTCTCAGGAAGTTTGGTAGTTGTCTGAAAAACAGGAATGGGCAGCAACTACTGGAATATGCAGATGACATGGTGGTCACGGACTTGGTCTTCCATCACTCGAAGATTCATAAGCAGAGCTAGTGCAGCCCAGATGGTCTCATTAGGACTGGTATTGATCATGTTCTCATTAATAATGGTTGGCACTCAACAGCCATGGATGCATGAGTTGGCAGAGGAACTGAACTTGACACTGATCATTCGCTTCTGCTGAGAAGAGGCTGCATGCGACTTCAAAAAGACAGCCAGTTAATGGGATGAAATTAGTCAATTCAATCCAAAACTCTTCTTACAACCTAGCTATCTGACACCTTTCTATTCTGAACTATGTAAGGCCATTGAAACAGAGGTTGAAATCTCCCTCCCTCTGTCCTTTGATAAAGAATAGTGTTGTTTTAACTGGCCCTTCAGTGCTGGGGCCTCAGCCCTTCCAACACCATCCATGGATCAGTGAAAAGACACTCAGAGCAGTTGGAGCTAAGAAAAAAGTGAGGCTACGATTTGAGTCTTCAAAGACACATTTACCGAGAGGAAAAGCAGTGACTGAATGGGTTTGACTTTGGAATATCAAGTCATTGTGTGAGAAAGATCAGGAATCCTTGTGGTCAACTCAGGCAGCCAGTTTTGAACAGGCTGCCACCAGGCGTGGTCTCAACACCCTCAATTCAACCTGGAGGTGCTTATGGGGGAATGTGGCACCAGCTTCTCCAGTAAAAAAATGGGGATCATTGAATCATAGCATATTAGGGTTGGAAGAGACCTCAGGAGGTCATCTAATCCAACCCCCTGCTCAAAGCAGGACCAACCCCAACTAAATCATCCCAGACAGGGCTTTGTCAAGCCGGGTCTTAAAAACCTCTAAGGATGGAGATTCCACCACCTCCCTAGGGAACCCATTCCAGTGCTTCACCACGCTCCCAGTGAAAGAGTTTTTCCTAATAGCCAACCTAGACCTCCCCCACTGCAACTTGAGACCATTGCTCCTTGTTCTGTCATCTGCCACCACTGAGAACAGCCGAGTTCCATCCTCTTTGGAACCCCCCTTCAGGTAGTTGAAGGCTGCTATGAAATACCCCCTCATCCTTCTCTTCTGCAGACTAATAAGCCCAGTTCCCTCAGCCTCTCCTCATAAGTCATGTGCTCCAGCCCCCTAATCATTTTCGTTGCCCTCTCCAATTTGCCCACATCCTTTCTGTAGTGGGGGGGCCCCAAAACTGGACGCAATACTCCAGATGTGGCTTCACCAATGCCGAATAGAGGGGAATAATCACTTCCCTCGATCTGCTGGCAATGCTCTTAATAATGCAGTCCAATATGCCATTAGCCTTCTTGGCAACAAGGGCACACTGCTGATTTTCATTCAACTTCTCATCCACTGTAATCCCTGGATCATCTTCTGCAGACTGCTGCTTCGCCAGTCAGTCCCCAGCCAGTAGCGGTGCATGGGATTCTTCTGTCCTAAGTGCAGGACTCTGCACTTGTTCTTGTTGAACCTCATCAGATTTCTTTTGACCCAATCCTCCATTTTGTCTAGGTCACCCTGGACCATATCCTTACCCTCCACATATCTACCTCTCCCCCAGGTTAGTATCATCTGCGAACTGGCAGCATCAGACTAACTGATGGGAAGATCTCAAGATAATCCTCAATTGTCAATTGTCTGCAGTTGCTCTTCCATGTGAAGAAGGGCCAGAAGTTCTGGTAGCAGCCCCTTCCTTTGACCAAGAAGAGATTATTTCTGTAGTTCATAAACTGAAGTCTGGGAAGTCATCAGGGGTTTGTCACGTCCCCCCCCGAGTTGCTGAAACCAGGCAATAGTATTGTTGTAGTGTGGATACATAGGGTCTTCCAGACCATCTGGCATACCATTCCGATGACTGGAAGAAGGGGGTTATTCTGCCTCTGTTTAAAAAGGGAGGCAAGGATGAATGCAGCAACTAGAGAGCTAGCATGTTCTTCTCAGCCCCAGTGAAAGTCTTTGCTTCTGTGTTAATGTCTTGAATCAACAACACACTTTGTGGCAAAGGCTGGTATACTCAGCATGGCTTTGAACATGGCCATTCCATTGTCAACTCTATCTTTACAATCAAACATCCTGATCCAGATTACAACCAGATCAGTATTAATGTGTTTGGATAGGACACTGAGCAGGTGGCAGCTTTCAAATACTTAGGCAGCTTCACAGACTGTCTTGGAGGATGCTCGAAAGATGTGGACAATCATATAGCAGCAGGTGCTACAATAGTGTGAGTCCTTCAGTGGCCTCTGTGGGCGATGCCATGACATCAAGCTTGCTATGAAGCTGTGGAGCTATAGAACTGCATAGGAAGTCTGGTTGTGTGGAAGTGAAACATGGACTTTGAGGAAGGCTGAATACCTGACATTTTCGATTCTTGTCGCCATTAACTGCCCCATATTAAGGAGGCAGAAGATGATCAGAAATGAGGCTATTTGAAGGTGACCCCAGCAACTGCCTCCAGCAGCACTATTTCAGTTCCAGCAGCTTTCTTTGGGTGGACATTTATAAGAATGGAAGACCAATGAATTCCAAATCATGTGTACCAAGAAATGCTGCTCCACTGCCAGTGATCATATGGGCACCAAAAGCTTTGCTGGTGTGATGAGATTGAATATTTAGTTTACACCAATAACTGGCACTCAGACCACCTGAAGCATCTTGCCAGAGATTGGTGTGGGGAGTGCTCAGTTTGCAAGGAGGCCACAAGCCTTTAGGAGTTGCCATGATGATAATTTCCTTAATTTTTTCCCTCTCTTCCCTTTCTGCTCCTTTATTCATTCATACTCTCTCTGTATACACACACACACACACACACACACACACAACAGGGAAAGAGGGTGAGAGATATACAGACTGGCATCCACTCAGACCACCCAATTGTATATCTGCTACTTTAGGTCCCAATCTTTATTGCTTTGTAGAGCTCGTTGACCATTTTTGATCAAAACCCAGCACCACAACCGCCTTTTTTAAAATGAAAATGAAAATTCTCTGAAAAAGTTTTCATTAAAAAAAAAAAGAATTCCAATTTTTCAGCAAAAAACACTGAAAATGAAAATGATAATGATGTTTTTCAAAGTCAACATAAATTCATTCCTGCCCCTCCCTCCTTTTTCTCTTATTTTGTCATTCTATTCCCTATTTCCCTTTTGCCTCTGAGAAGGAGGAGGTAGGTTTCAAAGTCTAGGGGGCAATCCATACCAATGAGCGGTGTTTCACCACCTGCCCTGCAACCTAGAGTGCCTCATAATGCTTTGCTGTTGTAGCTCCCAATCTTGGTCACCCACAAACAGCTTACAGTATACAGGTCACACCCTAATTTATAGCTACTGCCCTGGTCCAGCAGCTCTGACCCCAGCAGCTGGTCAGCAACGCTACAGGCACACTCTGGCTTCCAGCAGCCTTGGCTTCTACTTGCAGGGTGACCCCAACCCACTCCCAGTCCCAGATTTTCCCAAAAATGTGTTCTACATGGCCCAGTACTCTCCTGGATTCTTCAGATATTTAAGGTCTGTTGACCCTGTAAAGGGTCAATATTCAAAGGTTTGTTACTTTAACTGGAGTTACCAAACAGTTCACTTTAAACACAGTCCTGGATTAGTTTAGATTAAAAACAAAACAAAAGAAGATAGGATTAAGTGGATTCAAGCATCTGGTATTAAAATCAGAAATGGTTAAAAGCGAAATCAAGGTAAAATGCTTTCTAGTAGCTAAAAATTAACAAGCTAGACTTGGTTCAAGGTGAAATCCTCACCAGCAAAATGGCTGACCAAATTCTCAGGTCAGAATCTCCCCCCAAAATCAAAGGGCTGACTCCTTTGTCTTCTTAGGTGAGAGAGTGAGAAAGAAAACCTGGGATGTTTTTGCCCCTCACTTTCATAGTCCGGACACCCTTTGAAATGCATTTTCCTAAGGGTTACCCCTAGATAGAGTTAATTCCAGCTGTGGGGGAGGAGACATGGATTCTAGCAGTGAATGGTTCCATGGTGGTGGTTGCTGAAATGCAGATCAATCTATTCCTGCCCCATCTTGGTTGCCAAATAATGGCCATTTGACAGGTGTTTGCCAATCAACTTTGATGGCACTTGGATAAGGCATCAGCTTGTCCTTTGTCTTTGAGAAACCAGTTTAACCCCTACCCAGACTTATCTGGTAAACACACTGTAGTCAACATTTCAGCTTATGTTCATAACTGAATATTAATTTTGTACATACATTACACAAGAATATTGATGATCAATGTGTCGTTAGTTTTTAAATGATACCTCACGGCATATTACTTACAATAATGTATAGGGTGTGAAAGGGAGTGTTTTCAGTCATGGGGGGACTAAAAAACATTGGGTTTTTTGCACCTTAAAAAACTGGAAAACTTCAAAAACTGAAGGTTTTGAAAAAGCAATATTTTTCCCATTAAACATACTTACCATATTTGCTCAACTAACAGGATTTCAGCAATGCACAGGAGCCCCTATCAGGAATAAGGGCCTCATTGGGGTGCTCTGTATCCTGCCAGAAGAAGTCCTTAAAACACTGGCAGGCTTGTCACAGTCTATACGGATCTAGTATTTTGTCAGAATAAGAATGTTAATATGTAGCTCTGATATAGCATCTCACCAGTAAAACTCAAAGTGCTTTGCAAATGAGGTCAATGTCATTATCCCCATTTTATAGATGGGGAAACTGAGGCAAAAGGCCCACCCAACAGGCCCGGGGAAGAGCTAAGAATAGAACTCAGGTCTCCTGGGTGCTAGTGTAACCCACACACCTCCTGAGTGTGGTATTCTGTCCCATCTCGTGGCAGTGAGACCACTTAGAGAGAGAGAGATTAATGAGTTTGGTCTGTAGCCTTAGCTAATAGCCATATGGCTTTTAGCTCATGCAGTAGAGGCTCACGCACTAAACTCCAGAGAGCCAGGTTTGATCCCGCCTGCCAATGACCTGGGTCTGTTGACGTTACACTAGTCCTATGCTCTATTCATTAGTCCACACTACTATCCCGCTAGCACATTTTAGAACGTTCCTCTAATATCTTCTGGGTTTGTGTGTCTGCTAGAATGCACCAAAATCCCTAATTGAATTGACTATCCATAATACGATGAATACATCTGAAAATAAGTTAAGAATCTTTAGCCAATGGCACCATAGGGTTGCATAGGAATCTGAAAGAAAAGTATAGAACCGACAGTAACTTTTCAAGGACAAGCATGGCAGAAATTTCTCTTTAACTTCTAATAAGATCTTAGGGGAAACAAATGAATAGCTGACAGTGTACATGCATCCAAAGAAAAAAAATTTCCTACAGCTCTTTGCTGAAGTATTTAAAACCCTGACTATAACGAAGAAGCAAGTCACAGTAGGAAAAATGAAACATCCATCAAGGAGAGAGAGTCACTGATTACAAATCTGAGCAAGTGAAATGTCCATCAACCACAGAAAACCAGAGGAACTGGGCTTTGTGGCTAGGGAGGGGAGATCTATATGAACCAAGTCATGGGGCAAGTCATGGGGCCCAAGGAGAGCCCTCCATTGCTGCTTTTCCAACTCATGAGTTGAACAATATCCACAGCCTCTATTCCCCCCTCACTGTTGAGGCCAATGAATCCATAAAAACATGGATGGTCCATTCCAGGGCCAGCATATGGGGGACTGCTGCAGAGAGTCCTTCAGCTATGTTCTATGACTGCAGACTCAACCCCTGTATGGCTCTGCCTCCCTACCTCCCATCCAACCCCAATAAGTGACGTAAGTTGTGTCGAGAGAGAGACTTGCCCTGCTCCTCAACTCTTAGGTGAAATTCATCCCTCTGATGCCCTAACCCATATAGCTCAAGATATGTGCACTTTAGCCGTTAAAACGCCTTTTAGAATAAAATGTCCTTGTAGATTTTTCAGAAGTATTCAAAGTCTGGCCTGCGCTAAAGGATATTATTCAAGGAAGCTGGAGATACAGAAACATTTTTTCCTCACAGGAGGCTGCTACGAGAAAGATGATCACATTATAGAAACTGAACCCTTGTCCTTATGACAAGGCATCACCACTGGTAAGACACTAACTTGAAAGTTATGGGTGGGATTTTCAAAAGACTTGGCTTAACTCTTCTCCCATTGAAACTGATGCAAAGTTAGGATCTGACCCTTAGATTCTAATATGCATCATTCAGAGACTAAGGCCACGTCTACGCTTACTGGGGATCGATGCTGCTGCGATCGATGCAGCGGGGGTTGATTTAGCAGCTCTAGTAAAGACCCACTAAATTGACCACAGATTGCTCTCCCGTTGACTCTGGTACTCCACTGGAATGAGAAGAGTAAGGTACGTTGATGGGAGAGCGTCTCCTGTCGATAGAGTGTGGTGTAGACACCGCAGTAAGTTGACCTAAGCTATGTTGACTCCAGCTATGTTATTCACGTAGCTGGAGTAGCGTAACTTAGGTCGACTTGCCCTGGTAGTGTAGGCATGGCCTAAGGTCAGAAGGGACCATTATGATCATCCAATCTTTCCTTCATAACACAAAGATCACCACCTAGTAATTTCTTCATCAAGCCCTTAACTTCTGTTTAAACTATATAGTATCAGAGTAACATATATGGACTCCACCATCCTAGAGTCTGATCCTACCAACACGTACAGCAGTGGCCAACTGCACTTCTGTGAGGTATCTCTCCCTGAGTCAAACATGACAAACCACATGAATAAAGTGACTCATGTTTGCAGGATTCGACCTATACGTATGAAGGCTATTTCTAAGCCTGGGCAAACTGTGCTGTTATATGCAGATTCCAAGTTAGCTTTAATGGTGGTGTGTCTTTTTCCTCCTTCTACCCCATCAACCCCAAAGGTGTTCATAAAAAAAGTAAAAACACAACAGATCCTGATCTGAGCAGGCACGTTTACACAAAGGAGTTTGCATTCTGTACCAAAGCTCTTCAGTCTTTAAGTCCCCAGAATGCCAGCAATGAGCAATAATGTGTCCTTGTGTGCTTGTTTCTATGAGACATGTTTTCTTCCAGGATTTATGCTGGTGATCATCTCTAGAATAGGATCTGATGTGCCACAGATGTTACTCTCAAAAGCCCTTTTTCAGTAAGTGACAAAGTAAATTTAAACATCTCCTCAATGTAGCTGTTTTTCATTTCAAGGGATGAGTACTGAGAAATGAGGCTTGTCATCCCCCCACCACTCATTTTGTGGCTGATGAAACAAAGTAAATGCTTTAATGGGCCTTCTAAGTAGGTAATGGACCTGGAGTGGGCATTCTGATGCATTCTAATGAGTAACATATATATGGATGCTTGGCTATGTTTTTTCCTCTGTATACACATGAAAAAACTTGCAATTTTGTTTGGAAATCAGCAGCCCATTTATATGTGCCAATGGCATCAATGCTAGATTTGCTTATGCATTTAAATATCCCTATTTTAAAACCGAATCCAGCCATTATTTAATTGGTAGAGGCACTTAAACATAGAATGTGTTCTTTATTAACCACTAAAGAACTCAGGTCAAATTAGGTATGATTTTCTATGAAATAATTAATACAGGCTCAAATCTTTTTGAATTCCCCAGTGGAAATCAAGAGAGATACAAGCTTTAGTAAGATAAATAACTAAATGAAACTATCAAAATTGACGTGCATATTCACCACTTAAGTGCAGCTCCAAATACTAGGTGCTTGAGCCGGTAAGTGTCAATTTGATATACACTTCTAAAGTTGACATACTCCAGAAAGGAAAACTAAATAGATCACTAAAATGAACCCTTCTTGAATATTTCTGATTAGTATTAATTTTTATCCTAGCTTCAAATGATTGTCACTGACTGTCTCTTCCCAGTATTTTATTCCATATGGATGGGATTTTCAAGAGTGTTCTAGGTTGGTCTAATTCTGCTCACACTGACTCATAGAGTTTAAGGTCAGAAGGGACCATTATGATCATCTAGTCTGACCTCCTGCACAACGCAGGCCGCAGAATCTCACCCACCCAAATCCATGACCTATGCCTGAGTTACTGAAGTCCTCAAATCGTAGTTTAAAGACCTCAAGGTGGTTTAAAGACCTCAAGGGAGTTTCACCATCAACTTCAGCAGAAGCAGGGTCAGTCAATGCTCAGCACTTTTGAAACTCCCATCTTAAGGGCCCAATTCAGCACCCTTCTCTCCCAGGGACTGCATTGAGTGAGGGGGAGCTGAATTCCTTATAGAAAGTGCTCCTCACTTTGCAGGCAAAAGGCTGGGAAAGATGGTAAAGGGAAGGTGCCTGCCTCTGAGCCAAGGAAAAAGAAGGGGCAGATAAATCCAAGTCATCTTTGGCCTGGAAGAGACCCCAAAACCAAGTATTTTCCTGAATAGAAACCTAAGCGACCTTCCCCACTGTCATGGAACAGATGTTGGAAGGGCGTCTTCTGATGCAGAGTTTGGAAGTATTTCCCATAGTTTGGAGGGGTTTGTGTCTGGGATTTTGGTTCAAGCCCAACAAAATAAACCATGTACCAAACAATGTGGAAAAACTGGAAAGAATTCAGAGAAGAGATTTGTAGAAATGAGTTGAGGCCAAAAATACATGATTTACAATGGGAGGCTTAAGGAGAGTATTCATCTGGCTCATTGTAGAGAGGACTAAGTGGTTATCTGATCACAGTCTATAATTGCCTATACACTAGGGGTGGGGGGAATATTTCTGATACTAGAAATCTCTTTAATCTAGTAGATAAAGGCATAACAAGATGCAGGGGCTGGAAGATGAAACTAGTAGGCACTGTTATAACAAATGATGAGTACACTGAATGCAAATCAAATTATTATGATGGAGCTGAAAGGGCCATAGTGAATTCTGACCAAAAACACTGAAGTGGCTTATCAGCAGTCTAGCTAAACTAATTTTTCCATGTTGTTGGCTGGGAACTAAGGCAGGGAACTCACAAGTGTTCATAATTTGTTTGGGAGATAACCTATAGTTCCCACAATGTGCAAACAAGAATAGCCAGGAAAAAGAAATTTTGAAGCTTCAATTAATAGTGATAACATCAGAGAGCTTTGAAGATTAAACTCTGCCATACCAACAACAAAGGTTTACGGGGACAGAAGCTTAAATGCAAAAATACACAGCACAGCCAGGCGAAGGACATTTTCTCTGGGAATCCAAGCAGAAATGTCTGCCTCTCAGCACCTTGTCAACAGATGGCCTTGCCATGTTTCCAGGAACAGGCACTGGAAACAAGCACATTTTAGACACAGCAAGTCAACAGCCTAATGGTACGTGACACCTTCTTAAATCATTTCCGTAATAGCTTGGGAAGTGTGGCTGCTATTAGGGCTTGGTGAGGATTGGGATTTAATGTGAATATACAAATTACAGTATTCAACATAAACACAGAGGTGAGTCAAGGTTCAGCATAGACCTTGCTGTCAACAAACAACCATAAGCTCTCTCGCCTCTCCTGTTTGCCATTGATTTAATTCGAGAACAAGTTCAACAGGTTACAACAGGCATTGCAGGGCTCAGCAGTACACTGGAAGATTTAGATTTTGCGACCATTGCTCTTCTAAATGACAGCTCAACCAGCATGCAGGCAAAGACCAACAGACCATGTAGTGTCACAAGAGAGATGGAGCTAATCATCAGTTATGACAAAAAAATCTTGAAGACCAAACTATGAAACTTCAACTGAAGTGTGATTTCCACCTTAACATATGGATGTGAAAGCTGGAAATCCATCAAAGGAATACCCATCTAAATGCCTTGGAAAGCAAGTGCCATAGAAAAATACTAGGTATTAATGGAAAGAATATATAAAAATGCCAATATTCATTAAAGAGGTGAACACCACTTATCTCTAAAAAGCTGTCTAGAACAGAAGATGGAAGTATTTAAGACTTATGTTAAGAAGTCGGAGCATCTGCCATGGCAGGCATACCATTAGACTCCTAGAGGAACCAACCAACAGAATCAGTTTGCTGAACACTGCTCAGAGGGGAGACGGGGTTATGGGGGGAAACCTATGGGACTTAACCAAAGACATGCAAACAGCAACCCAGCCAAAGCTTTGTTCACGCCCTAAGCGATATCTGACAGAGCAGGAAGGACTCAGCACAAACCACACTAAGTAACTTCACAAGAAGAGATTTTCAAAGGCATCAATGAGAATTAGGTGCCCAAATCCCAGTGACTTTCAAAACCGAGTTTGGCCAGCATCTAACTGCCCTTTGTGCCACCAATAATCCAACGCTGTTAAATACCACTGCATTAGAGAGTGCAAACCATACCAAATAGTATCATAAATCAAAGGCATGAGATCATATCTCTCAGTGGTAAGAATCCACCAATTCAGTTCACAGATATGGCCATCACCTTAGCAAATAATAGCAAATGACTGATTCAATCAACAGTTATCTTACCTCTGGGCAGGCTGTTCTGGGGTTGCTGGATAGAGGGGATGCTTTAAAAAGAGATATATTAAATTCTGTCATTGCTAAAGTCGAGCATATGATTCATATCAATATATTCTTTGATTAAATTTAGCCTTCTTTTTCTTTGTCTGTGAAATGCTGGCAGACAGATCATGATTTCCTTGGAATTCGTCATTACTTCAAATTGTGACTAAGCTCAAACAATCCCTGACTGCAGCAGCCAGACACAATCATAATGCAAATAAAACTTTTCCGACACACACTGGGAGTTACTGAAATATTGAGACATCTGATAATAGGTTTTACTCCAACCATTATTGAATGAAGGCAAATCACTTTGTAAAGCAATAAACTTCATTTCCTTATTAATGACAATGCTAGGAGTTCACCATTTCAAGGAAATTTGCCGAAAAAGATGAATTGTAGTGAAAGGTGAATGGTGCTAAACGGCTAAATGGGAAACATTTATCTGGCATTAGTCTACATGACAGAAATTAGCATTGTTTCAAGAGTTTAGCAGCAGACAGATTTATTATCATGCTCAGTATATAAAGCAGCAACTTCTGAATGTTTATGTTTTCTTGCTGGAAAATAATTCTTAAATTATGACTATGTTAATTTTTACCTCTTAAGTGTTTTAAAAGAAGACACACAAGGAATGGGAGCCAAATATTTGGAAAGTGGTAATTGATTAAAGTGACCTGCCAGGAGGAATGGTAATGGACAACTAATGGGAGAGGATCACATAGTGGCCAAAGAGACATGATAAGCCCCAAACCTCCACCCCTGCCTGCCCCTTTCCTAGATTCTGAGGCCAGAAGGGACCACTGTGTTCACATGTGCCAGCAATGCCCCTCTGCCATGTACATTGGCCAAACCGGACAATCTCTCCGCAAAAGAATTAATGGACACAAATCTGACATCAGGAATCATAATACCCAAAAACCAGTGGGAGAACACTTTAACCTGTCTGGTCATTCAATGACAGACCTGCGGGTGGCTATTTTACAACAGAAAAACTTCAAAAACAAACTCCAATGAGAGACTGCTGAGCTGGAATTGATATGCAAACTAGACACGATCAACTCCGGTTTGAATAAGGACTGGGAATGGCTGAGCCATTACAAACATTGAATCTATCTCCCCTTGTAAGTATTCTCGCACTTCTTATCAAACTGTCTGTACTGGGCTATCTTGATTATCACTTCAAAAGTTTTTTTCTCTCTTACTTAATTGGCCTCTCAGAGTTGGTAAGACAACTCCCACCTGTTTATGCTCTCTGTATGTGTGTATATATATCTCCTCAATATATGTTCCATTCTATATGCATCCGAAGAAGTGGGCTGTAGTCCACGAAAGCTTATGCTCTAATAAATTTGTTAGTCTCTAAGGTGCCACAAGTACTCCTGTTCTTTTTGTGTTCATTTAGTGTGACCTCAGAGGTCATAGAACCGCCCCAAAATAATTCCTAGAGCATTTCTTAAAAAAATCCAATCTTGATCTAAAAAATGGTCAGTGACGGAGAATCTGCCACAATCCTTGGTAAATTGTTCCAATGGTTAGTTATTCCCACCCTCATAAATGTACACCGTATATCCAGTCTAAATTTGTCTACCTTCAACTTACAGCCATTGTACCAGGTTATACCTTTCTCTTCTAGACTGAAGAGCCCATTATTAAATACTTGTTTCCCATCTGGGTACATATAGACTCATCATGGCAGCCCTTAACCACCTCTTTGTTAAGCTATATAGATTTTGCTCCTTGAGTCTATCACTGAGGTAGCTTCCAACCCTGAAGGTGGTGAGAGCGCAACCACTCACTGCTTCTAGGGGGACACAGGGACTGGGGTTATGTCTGGCCTTTGTATGGGTGTGAAAGTGGTGAAAGGCTCCCCTATATACCCACAGGCTAGGCACAATCTAGTCTTTAACTATTCGGTGTGAACTACTAGCCTTACTGAAGTCAGTGGGAGTTTTTCCATTGACTTCAGCGGGGCCCGTATTTCATCCTACAGGTTTCTTCTGGCGAGAGAGGGAATGAAGCTCAAATGCTATCCATAGCATCACCATTAGGGGACACACTTCACTTTCACAGACCCAATATAGAGTCATAGACTTTAAGGTCAGAAGGGACCATTAGGATTGTCTAGTCTGACCTCCTGCACAACCAGGGCCGGCTCCAGGGTTTTTGCTGCCCCAAGCGGCGAGAAAAAAAAAAAAAAAAAAAAAAAAGCTGTGATCGTGATCAGCGGCAGCTCCACTGTGCTGCTGCTTCTTCGGCGGCAGGTCCTTCCCTCGGAGAGAGACTGAGGGACCCACCGCCGAATTGTCGCTGAAGAGCCCAATATGCCCTCCCTTACCCTTGGCCTCCCCAAGCACCTGCTTGCTGGGCTGGTGCCTGGAGCCGGCCCTGTGCACAACACAGGCCGCAGAATCTCACCCACCCACTCCTGCAACAAATCCCTAACCTATGTCTGACCCACTGAAGTTCTCAAATCATGGTTTAAAGACTTCAAGGTGCAGAGAATTCTCCAGCAAATGACCCGGGCCCCACGCTGCAGAGGAAGGTGAAAAACCCCCAGGGCCTCTGCCAATCTGCCTTGGAGGAAACTTCCTTCCCGACCCCAAATATGGCGATCAGCATGGCAATACCTCACCAAAGAATGCGAGAAACAGAGGTTGTGGAGCTCAGTCAAGCCAACACTCAAAGACAATGCAAAGGGAAGCAGCAGATGCCATTCCTTATTGCTGCCAGTTTAATGCCTTGATAACGCTACCATCAAATCGAGCCAGATACTGTCACTATTTGTCACCTGTACATGCATAGCCTATAATTTAGCATGCTCCAATTCACCTTGAATGAACAGAGATGAAGCAAAGTCATTTACAATGTGCTAGCAGCTGCTTGCTAGGCAATTAGAATGCTTCCAAAAAATGGACAGAACTCATTTCTATTCTTCCTCCACTGTTAAAAATGTAATTTAACTCAATGCTGCACTGTGAGTTTATCTGATTTTATTAAAAGGAAAAGAAACTCAAATTGTTTTCCATAAACAAGGCCTGGTGTAATTTTCTCGTGTCTCGCTTGTCTCCTGTTGGTAAATTTAATGTCCTTGCAATTGGAGGGATGGAAGAGGCAGTGATGATCAACAAGTCCAGCATATCTAGTCTTATCAAGTAAATAATTGCAGATGCCCTTGTGTTGATAAAATAGTGCTTTGGAAATAAAACCAATTGTGAAATAAACTTGCTGTGACATTTAATTCAACTCTTTTTCAAGCAGCAGATGGCAGAATAAATACCCCGAGCCAATGTCATCCGCGAGGGCGGTTTACTTCATATTGACTCCCCAAACTTACGTAGAAGGGAGAGCAAACTGTTTCCTGTGCGGGAATCAGCCACCCACACCTGCGTTGGGGAAGAAGTCAGGGGGTAATACACATCACATCTCTACTCCCACACCAAGCCTTATCAGAAAAAACTTGTCCTCGGGTTACATTAATTTTTCTGTGCTCACCCTGACCCCTCTTCACTGGGAGTTCCCAGCTCCTTTTTTACATCAGGCCTTGAGCAATGTTTGCCTGAGGAAAAAAACTCGGGCTGCCAGACCTAATGGAATTTACATCAACTCTCACCTTAAAAGCTAATTTCCTTTACAGCATGTGTGCAACTGGGCTCCATGACCGGTACAGCAGAGCTCAAACCTAAAGTCTGGATCCAAACTCCCACACAGTTTGGGGGAGTTCAGAGTGGAATGTAGACTTTCTAAATTTTCTGTACTTGTATAGAAGGACAGAACCCTGTCCCCACAGATCCAAATACCATGGAATTTAAGAATGGGTGAATCTGGCTCAAGCTTATCCCTACCTGACTGGTAATGTATAATTTTAGTGGCAACTAGGTACAAATGACTGTTACCATAAGTTCTGTTATTGTGGTAAAAAAAAAAAAAATCATTCATTTGTTTCTGTTTGTTTCTACAGTGAGTGAGTGACTCTAGAGGGAGTTTCTTTTTAGTTAAATGAAACTAGGATAGGTTTGATAAAACCTAGACTTTTCATTGGAGTCTGAGGACTTTCACACAAATATAAATATTAGCATTTTCAATGCATAATTAGTTTTCTTAAGTTGCAAGTTCAATTAATGGAAACTCAATAGCTTGCCCGTTGCTAAACATATCTAATGTGGGTGTGAAATGCATGCAAAGCGCTACCCACAGCGATGGGGCAAGGCCAGATGGCTACAGTAAAGTAGTGAGGAACAGGTATGTTAGCCCCAGGCTAAACAAATCCCTGGTACCATGGTAACCAAATGGCAGTTGCTCCAGGTTAATCAAGACACCTGGGGCCAATTAAGATCCTTCTAGAAGGCAGTGGAGATAGCTAGATTGATTGGGACACCTGAAGCCAATCAAGGACTGACTGGAACTAGTTAAAAGCCTCCCAGTTAGTCAGTGTGGGGTGGGTGTTAGGAGCTATAGGAGGGATCTGTGCTGTTGGAGGAATGAAGTAGTATGAATCCATATTGAGTGCAAGGAAGGAGGCCCTGAGGTAATTGTGAAGAAGATATTGAGTGGGGGACTGCTGTGGAGAAGTAGCCCAGGGAATTGTACATGGCCTATTTCCAAAAAGTCAGCTTCCATAGCTGCTAATTTTAGGCTCCCTGGGCTGGAGCCTGGAGTAGAGGGCAGGCCTGGGCTTCCCACTCCCCTCCCTGATTAATCACTGATACTGGGAGACAACAGAGACTGTGCAAGGGAGGGTTGTTTCTCCTTATCTCCCTTGCTGGCTTCTGATGAAAATGGCTCAATAGACTGACCCTTGCCTCTAGAGAGAGAAGGGCTATGTGGAGGGTCACCGTGAGCCTCTGAGGCTAGCAAAAATCCATCAGGAAATGCAGGACCCATGGAGTCAAGGACAGAACTTTGTCACACCATGTTCTAGAGTGGTTCTGTGTCAATTCTTTGAAGTGTTGATACACTATTGTTGAGCTGTTACTACTCCAGAAAGATCTTGGAATCTCTGATTAGTTCACTGAAAACTTCAGCTCATCACACAGCCGCAGTCAAAAAGGCTAACAGCATTAGGGACTCTTAGGAGAGGTATAGAAAATATAATGCCACTATGTAAATCTATGGTGCATCCACACCTTGAATACTGAGCCCTGGTCTACACTGGGGGTGGAGGGGAAATCAATCTAAGTTATGCAACTTCAGCTACGTGAATATTCCCTCATGGTTCCCTGGCAAACCTTAGCCCTGTTTGGTCTTTAACCTTCAATGTTTGAATCAATGAGGGAGCCTCAACAGCCATCACATAGCATGGAACCCAAATCCATGGATCTTGCCTTAACCCACCTTGCTCCATACCTCTTCCACTTCACTTGCCAGCTCTGTTCTATCTCCTCTGTCACTCCACTGCCACAAAAACCTTATTCAGGGCTTTTACACAACCATCCAACCAGGGCCGGCTCCAGGGTTTTGGCCGCCCCAAGCAGCCAAAACAAAACAAAAAAAAAGCCGCGATCGCGATCTGCGGCGGCAGGTCCTTCGCTCCCAGGCGGAGTGAGGGACCGGCCACCGAATTGCCGCTGAATACCTGGACGTGCCGCCCCTCTCCGGAGCCGCCGCCCCAAGCACCTGCTTGAGAAGCTGGTGCCTGGAGCCGGCCCTGCATCCAACCCACCCAACGAATCCATCCCTGCTTCTACAGTCCCCTTCCCATTTGTAAACTGAAGTCTGTGACAGCAGTGTTAAAACAAACTATTTATAATGCACAGAAGTCAGGCAATTCAAAACTATGGTCCCCACAGCAACTGAGATATGAACCCTTTGCCAAAACAGTTTTTCCATTACTATGCAGTGATTTTATATATATATATATATATATATATATATATATATATATATATATGTAACTTATGTCAAACTTATGTCGCCTGAGTTATAGTGGCTTTGGGCATCATATTTTGTTTTTAATTTCTTAACTTGTGTATATACATTTTCAACTATAGTGTTACCTTAAAATAGCATTTGATTGCCCTTTGGGAGGCGGTATGAATTGAGGTGGCATTTAATTGCCTTGTTGTTTCCTTTTTTAAAAAGGACAAAGAAAAGGAAAGAAATGAGTGTTACGTGTAGGCCTATTGAGCTTGGAACAGTTCTGGCATCTAGTGGTTCACAGAGGAACTCTTACCTTTCACCTTGCACCTAATAGACCTTCCTGAAGCAGAGTGAGACATTCTAATAATGAAGAGATCGCATATTTCACAGTAAGTTGGCTGTAAGTGCATGGGTGAGATTCCTGGATTCTGATGCTCTTCAAAAGACTGCAGCACTGCCCCCTTCTGCAGTAGGTTCCCTCTGTTGCCAAGAGCCCGGGAGCCATGGGGGAAACCCATAGACTCATCAGCCAAGTCTCTTGTCCCCAGAGCATAGAAGAGTGCAATTGCTGCTGACCATTTGGGTACAGCTCCAGTCTGGTTCTTTTTCAGGCTATGTAATAGATGTTTAAGGAGTGCTGTACTTTTGAATTTAAACACCAGTACCATGAGCAGCCAGCCAAGTTGTAATGGGCAGCATCTCAGGCTCTCTCTCCACCACCACCCCTCATTTCCTCCAGTCCAAGCACCAAGTCCCTAAAAAAATAACCAACCTTCTCCCAGTCCCTTGCCACCTTGTTCTCCAGCTCCATTCCCAAGTCCCACCTACTGGGGTTTCCTGCTGTTAGGTGTTGATTGTTCAGGCCATCTCTTTGGCTTGCTGGACCCTCTGTTTATACGAGTCAGTTTCAGTCCCTTCTTCCATGACTGTATTTATTCCCTCTAGACAGCAAGGTGATGCACACATACCACCTCCTGCACTGTTCCAGGAGCAGTGTTAACCTTTGCATCCAGTGTAGCAATGCAACATACAGAGGGAAACTGAGGCACACCTAGGATTCATAAAAAAATAGACGATTCCTATTTATGAAGTAGGCTGGAGGACCACTTCCTCGCATAGTTCTGAAATGTAAGACTTTAGACAAGCTTCATACATCAGCTTTTGAGGCGGTCGTCTTTACCACTATAACTAAAGTCTTTCACAGAGTGTAACACTGACATTTTGTTAGGAATTAAGACTATTTTAGCCTGGAATGTGTAATTACTAGTCCTTGTGATGAGTGAACCTCAGAAGGTTCAGTGTGGTTGAGCCTCCAAGAATCTAATAAATGATAGTCCCTACTTTATGCAGCATGTTTTCAAAGCAGTAACAAAACATTAAGAGTCACAATGCTATTTCCTTTGAAGTCACTGGGAATTCAGCCATTTGTAAAAGTTCACATAAATCTGTGTGAGCCCAATGTGATGGGCAGTTCTCAGGGGACTGACTCTGAGGGTTTTGCAACACTTTTTGCTAAATAGATCCTTGACATCCTTTAGTCAAAGTCCTTAGAGGTGCTTCTGTGCCTGAGTTAGGTGTCTTGCTGCTAATCCTGCTAACCTTTATCAGTTTTGTTGCTCTCCTCTGGAGTCCCTCCAATTTTTCCACGTTTTTCTTAAAGTGTGGTGCCCAGATTTGGACACACTACTCCAGCTGAGGCCTCACCAGTGCTGAGTAGAGCAAGACAATTATGTTGCATGTGTTATAGACAACACCCAAGGATATTAGCCTTTTCTGGAACTGCATTACATTGTTGACTCAGTCAATTTGTAGAACACCCAGATCCTTTTCAGTAGCATTACTGTCTAGACATAGTTATCCTCCAATTTGTACTTATGCATTTGATGTTTTTCCTTCCTACTTTTAGTACTTTGCACTTGTTATTGAATTTCTACTTTTTAGATACCAATTCTCCAATTTGTCAAGGTCATTTTGAATTTAATCCTGTCCTCCAGTGTGCTTGCAGCCTCTCCCAGTTTGGTGTCATCCACTCCATTATCCAAGTTATTAATGAAAATATTGAAAGGTACTTGACTCATGATTTGCTATTAAATTGGGAGGAAATATCTGCCAGACACCACTATATACGTCCTCCCAATTTGACAGCAAATCATTAGTAACTACTCTGAGTATGATCTTTCAACCAATTGTGCACCAACCTTATAGTAATTTCATGTAGACAGTCTCATTGGCAAGTCAAGGAAATGTGGTCACGTGGCACTATGTCAGTAGCCTCACTAATATCAAAATAATCACGACATTTACTGCTTTACCCTATCCACTAGGCCAGTAAACCTGTCAAAGAAGGAAATTAGATTGATATTGGCTATTCCTTATTACCGTATTATACTCTAGGTACTTACAAATTGATTGGTTAATAAGTTATTCTAGTCTCTTTCCAAGTATCAAAGTCATGCTGGCTGATCTATAATTCCCCAGGTCCTCTTTGTTCCCCCTTCCTAAGAGAAATACTAGGATTGCCCTTTTTTATTCCTCTGGAACCTCATCCGTTCTCCAGGAGTTCTCAAAGATAGTTGCTAATGGTTGAGAGATTGTTTCACCTAGTTCCACAAGTCCCCTTGGATAAATTTCATTAGGCTTTGGTGACTTACACACATCTAACTTATTTAAGTACTCTTTAAACCTTTTCTTTCCTTATCTTGGCTAGTGTTCCTTCCCCCTTGTTGTGAATATGAATTGTGTTAAATATCTGGTCACCATTAACCTTTTTAGCGAAGACTGAAGCAAAACAGGCATTAAACACCTCAGCTGCCTTTTTACCAGTTATTAGCTCTCCTTTGCCACCATAGTGGAGGGTCTACACTTTCCTTCATCTTTCTCTTGCTCCTAATGTATATAAAGAACCTCTTATTGTCTTTTATATTCTTTGCTAGGCATAACTGATGTTGTGCCTTTTCCTCCCCTTCGAAATCCCATATCATTCTGCACCATGGCCTACCTATCTGACCATATGTCGTCATGTTCTCAGCCCCTACCCCCAAAACCCAACCCACTCTGCAGCACTAGTGATGCCGGACTCAGTATCTGGTTCTCTCACAACCATCTCTAGTCCTTTCCCCACACTGACTCCTGTGTATGGAATGCACATGGATCGTGCTCACTCAGTGGGTAGTTGTTCAATATTTCTTTTTATTCTCGCTGTTCAATGTGTGATGCTAAGCCTTCTTTACTGCAAGCTATCTGAATGCTGCACTGAATACAGGATTCTTCCTTTCCTAAAGGGCTTTTCTAGGATACTCATGACTAATACTGGAGTGCTTCACAGCCATTAATATATTTATCTTCATAATGCCCCTCTGAGGGGAGGGAATGGTATTATCCCCATTTTACAGTTGGGGAATAGAGGCAAAGAGACTTGGGCCAAAATTGTCAATTGTCTCCACTAATTTTGCGTGCCCAACTTGACTACCCTGATTTGGCAGGTGTCTCAAAGCACAAGATCTAATCAACATCAGCTGCAGTTCCAAGTGCTCAACTGTGGGTGTCTCAAATGAGGCACTCGCAAAACGAACCACACACACTTAGTTGCCACCTGTAAAAACTTTTATTTAAGTGACTCGCTTGCCATCAAATAGCAACTCTGCCGCAGAATTAGGGATAGAATCCAGTTTTCCAGGCCAGAAGTTAACCTCCTTAACTATGAGACTATCCTTTCTCTTCCTGCCCTGCCTCATTCACGGCACACCTTCCGCCTTCTGCAACAAGTGACGTCAAGAGTCTGACAGACATCAGCCTCATTCACTACACACCTTCATTCATTCTGTGTGCATCATCATTTCTATGGAAAATATAGGGTGTGTTTAACTATTTTGCCACAAAGGATGAATCAGGGTTATGTCAAATTTCAAGTCCCTGATCCTGGAGCATGGAGGTGCCAGAGATTCTTAGTGAGAAAGTTGTTAAATTCTTACAAGATTTCTCTTCACTTCATTCTTGGTAATGGCTGAACTTGTTTGGCTGAAACTTAACACACACCTTCCATCTTGCTTTGTGAGTTATGAAACTAAGGCTGGACTTTATTCCCAATATAGTAAAATGGATCAGAACCTTGACTGGACTCTTACTTTCCTACCAGATATTGCTCCCCTGAGCCAGATCAGAGGTGTTAAGGATGATTATTGTTAGGAAATAATATAAATTAGGCTTGGCAAATTCAATTTTTATATGTTGATGTAGAATATCAATATTTAAGCATTTCCTTTTATTAGTGATTTAAGTTGCCAGTTGAGCACAATTATGGGTTTTAAGCATTTTTAAAGTTTATTGATTTAAATTTTCCTAGTTGCAGGAACTTATAGGCGCACAGAATTATTTAATGACAGCAGCTGTAGAGATTGAAGTAGTTTTACAGCCATTAACACATTTTCAACATCGCATCAAAATATAAAGTAAATATCTTCAAACTCTAAAAGTTCTCAAGCAGCATTTTTCTTACATTGCCTATCTGTAAAATTTCAATTATTGATGGAAAATGTTTTTCCATCAGTTTGTGTGTTTGCCCTGAAATCAATGTTTAATAACAGTTCCTGATAAATCTAATCCTTCCAAGGCTAAAGATAATGATCTACCTGTCCCCTTTGCCCCCAGTTCTGCAATCTGTTTGAATGGGAGAGCATACTGAGACAGCCTCTATTTAAGTGAGTAAAGGTAGCAAAATTAGTCCATTAAATATTATTTGGTGGATCAAGAAACTTTTGGTTTCCAATTTTTAGCATTTAAAAAGCAATAATTAGACCAGGGTTGTAGAACTGAATATTTTCTATCTCTGTCTGTCATATAAAATAAAGTTTTAACTTGATTTGATCCATTTTACTGAAAAAATGAGGCACTAAAGAAACTATGGTGGCTTGCTAAGTAATATCTAAGAATTTTGAGACCATACAACCACAATATATATATATTTGAATGTTAATAGGCAAGCATTTGAACCTTCTGTCCATCAGTAAACCAAAAGAAACAATGGTTTTCAATAAAATATTAACTTGTTACTCAGCATAGCCTCTAGTTGAGCTGAGCCAGATGTTAAGACCATCTAAGGGTTAGCAATCAAAGCATTTAAAAAGCATCTACTAGAGAAGAAGTTTCTTTTTTTTAATCCATTGAGTCACTAAGAAAATCTACAGTAGACACCAGTGTTGGTAACTCTGGCAGTTTTATCAAGAGTCTTGTGAGATTTATGGTTTTCTTTCCCCCCTTAAAACCTCACTCCACGAAAGCTTATGTTCAAATAAATGTTAGTCTCTAAGGTGCCACAAGTACTCCTCTTCTTTTTGAGGATACAGACTAACACGGCTGCTACTCTGACTCCTGGAATGGAGACACTGCATGTGAATCTCAGCTTTTTTTATTTGTATCCTTTTGAAAGAGGAATGGTCTAGCCTTCATCGCTGCAGAGAAAGGCCTGGAAAGTGTGACTGAGGAGCATCCTGAAGGCTCAGAAACCACAAGGCAAAGAAGAACATAACATTTATTACTTAATCTCACAAATTCTTAGGGATTAACACTTGGAACTGTACTGAATACCAGCAGAGACTCCTGATCCTGTCTGTATGGGTTTCACAAGCGGGCCTATGCTGCGCTACTGCGCTCCAAATTCCATGGGACTCCCTGAAGGAAGACCCAGTTGCAGGCTTAGTACCATAAGAATACACACACTGTAATTCAATTCATTTTCTGACTTCTCCACTGTACTGCCTAAGGATCACCCCAGAGATTTGACTTGGGCTGTAGTGTTTTTACCAGCAACATTAGTGACCTTTTTTGGGAAAGCAACAGTTGTCCAAGGTGCCAGATCGTACCAATAAACCTATTAATTAAACTGGAAACAAATGTTTAGCTTTAACTCAATACATGTCAACCGAGAGACTGTTTTCCAAAGTTTCCTATGATGAAAGAACCATATCTTCTGAGGGGAAACGCTCTGAGGGAACAGACTTCACACTGGGATTTTGTTGATGTTTCTTGGATAATTGTAAAGCTGTTAAATACAGAGCACAAGCTTCATGCTTGACAGCGGGGGGGGGAGGGGGGCAAATCCCAGGAGACTAGATCCTTTAGAAGAGCACTTTTATGATGAAAAAAGGTAGAACTACTTCCTCTTAAAAGGGATGCTCTTCATATGCTACTTTTGAAGACAGCAGTAGTAGGAATAAGCGGCCCAATGGTCAAGGCAGCAAATAAGCATCAGGCAGAACAACAAGAAGAAATTAGTGTAACTGTGCTGCTAGGCAACACTCCAGGGGTCCTCCTGTAAAATAAAATTAAAAAAACAAAAAACACACCACCCTGGCTCAAACCCCCATCCCAAGCGTACTACAATTTTTGACTCTGGGAAATGGAGGTAAAATGTTCCTGGTGACCCTTGCAGGGCAGTCTCTCTTCCCCTAAACTTGCAAACACTTTGAGGACATGGAACATAACTATCTTTGTACCTGGGGAAAAGGGAAAATAGTAAAACAAAAGCCACACATGAAAACCCCTCTGTATACATACAAACGAGCATCCCAACTCAAAACATCAGGAATTTTGCCAACCCCCCAATTCCTAATAGTGGAGTGTCTGTCCTATCAAGTTCTAAAACTCTTAAACCCACCACAAACCCTACCCACCTAAAAACACATTCACAATTCAGTTAGTCTCAGTGATAGTCAAAGGCTGACTCTCCTCTGCCAGTCTGCTCCAGTCCAGAGAGAAATACTTGGGTAGGCCCTGCTCTGATGTTTGGCTATGCAGTCCAGTTTGTGATACAAGATTTGCTCCTGCCATCCTGCAGGACCAGAGCACTGTAAAGTCATATGCCAGGTTGCTGCTGGTCTGGTCAGGCCTTGCTATAAAAATCTATTCTGCTCCATACCATGGCCACCCATCCAGTCTGGTCTAGTGCCTCAGATTCACTCCACACAGGGAGCCAGACCGCCTGACAAAGCACCAAGAGCAGAATGGGACCTTTGAACAAAGTCCCTGCTCCTTATTGAGCTTGGGCTATATTACCAAACCAAAATCTGCTACCCATAAAGTCAGGAGGAATATTCCCCCAGGACACATCCTGCATAGTTCCTATATCCTTTCATGAACACAGCAAAGATAAAATATCATATTTACAAATCAAAAAGACAAATTTCCACCCAAAACTAAATACAAGTGGAGTTATGGTAAACAATTAATGTAAAAGAAGCTAACCAGCACTGGCCTTTCCTCATCTCTTTAACAGACAGAGCAAAGAGATGTACCCCTCTAGGTCTCTGGCCCGGAGGTTTACATTAAATTTATAACAACCTTAGGACTTTAATATGTTTTTATTTATTGTGTTATAACAAGATCAAGTCTTGAAATGAAGGATCGGTCTTTTGGGGATTCATTCAGTTATTCATTGATCATTCCAATACTAGTGAATTTAACCTTATTTATATTGTACAAAGTAAGCAGATATTGTCAATAAGAATGGATTTTAGTGTGACTGAAGAGAAGAAAACAAGGAAGGTTACCATGACAGAGCACATTCTGTGTGCGAAAATCTGTGCGGAACACAAAATGGCTGCCCATCTGAGGTCAGCATGATCTGCAGAGATACAAGGATGCAGTATACTGAAACATAAGTAATAGTAGTATGGCTAAATACTACTCTACACCTTTTTCCTGCTTCTGAAGTTCTGCATTCCATCATGTGCTCAAATGAGTATTAAAAAGTTTAGTTCTGGAATGAGATTTTCAGTCTGATAATAGTTGTCTATCAGAACTTTTGTTGTTGGCAGGTTACTACATTACATATCACACATTCTCCATCATAGTCACACATGATTAAATATCCATATGGCTTAGCCTGTGGAGGAAGTAGTAGATTAAAACATACCATACCAGTCAATGAAAAAGAAAAGGACAGGAACACATGCCCATTTACTGAAAGCCCAATAGGTTTGTTGGTATTTCTCATTTACAGTTCACTGGAAGGGAGAACTGAATTTGAGCCCTAACTGTAGCAGGCATTTGAGGAAAGAACAGGTATTTTATTTTAAGATGCTCACTCCATTTCAGATATTTTTCAGGATAGAACTCAAAAGTCAGAGAGGTTAAAGAGGTAATAGTCTACTGTCCTCCACTCGTTTTAGGTCTGTGCACTCTCTAAGACTTCTTGCACTTTGACTCCTAACAGCATCTCTGACTCAAAATGCTTGGCTTCTCAAGGTGGTTGTTATAATGCAAGGTGACATGGATTCTGTTTGTTGTCCTTTTACAAACCTCTATTTTTTAAAAATAGCTCATTTGGATATGTTTAGCTTGAGGTTTTTTAATGGACTACAACTCTTCCTGTGCTAGCACCACAGTATCTCTTGGTGCTTCATCCCTGCTGCTAAGTGGTCAAGAGCTGGTGGACTGTCAGATTCATTAACTGACGTTCTCACCCAGCCTGGACCCTAATAGTTACTCTGCAGAGATGTATAGGAATCCTGATGGAGTTAGCCCTCCACATCATGCAAAGGTGTCACTCCCTTCCCATGCAGAGGATCCCCAAATCCACCCCCAGCACAGCAAGATGCCACTGGAGCATTGCAGGCAAAGCCTACTAGCTATGGATTGACCAATAACTGCTTTCCAAATACGGTGCCACCTTAACATAGTTACCATTAGCCTCACACAGAATACTTGTGTAATCCCATCCAATGTTTTCCTTTTCCATGGATTATGTATGTCACAGGTGGTTGTTAATACTGAGAGATTTTCCTCATATCTCCAAGGTTTTGGCTGCTGTAGATTGGCCTAATTTTCATAGGACTTATGCAGCAGTGATGAAGAAAATACAACTCTATTTCCTCTTCCAAGAAGGTTGCTCTAAATGTAAATTTCTAAACAGGCATTTCCATTATTCATAGTGGAACATGTTATGCTTACCAATTTATGGTGGCATGCCAGAGCAGGCATAGTCATTAGACAGAATCCCATCTGGTGTCTGAACTGCCTGCATCTCATTAATTACTGCAACCGAGTCTTAAGCAAAGGCAGAACTAATATAACGAACCACAAAAGGCAGAAGTTCTGGCTCTTGAACCCTGTAAAACAAGACCTGATAGAACAGTAGAAAGTGTACTATGGGGAGCAACTCTGCCCTGGCAGGGAGATAGACTAAATAATCTACAGAGTCTTTAGCGTCTCTAACTTCGGCAAAGCACAAATGGCCCCCTCTCTGGCCAAGTTAGTTGGATGTGCATCTGACTGTGATGTAAATGGTCTGTATAATGCATTGGTATGTAGCTATTCCCAGCATGTTTAACTCTAGCCAATGACTGCTAGACATTGACTAATTGCAACTACGATGCCATGAGCACAGTTGAGGAAGTTCTCCACTAATTCCATCGGTTCTCTTGTATTGAGACAGCTCTATGGCGGCAAAGTTGTCTGTCCAGTTAGATATTCTATTCTCTCCTTTTACAGGCATTCACATCCAAAATACATTTCTTTCTAACCCCAAACGCAAACTCATTGTTTATTTCTATCACAGTAGCACCCAAACGGACCAGTCAGGATCAGGACCCGATTGTGTTAAGAGCTGTACCATACTTGGAAGACAATACGTGCCCCAACGCACCTACGATCCATTTTAAGGCAAGACCAAAAAAAGCCTGTGAGAGTAAGGTGCTGTCAGTGAGCCTGAGGGCAATGCTAACAGATCATAGGGTTGACAGTTCTCCAGTGGGAAGGGAAGACAGGGTATTGATTCACACAGCTGTTGAGTCTCATGTTTAACCAAAACTGCAGGTCTAACAATGAGAGCCAAGGCGTGTTTTGTACCCAAAAGATGGGTCAGTGATGGGGAAACATTGCTGAAGCTTACCATAGTGAGAGTCTGGGTAGCAAACACCGTATTTCTTTATTAAAATGAAGGTGAAGACAAATGCTGTGACAAGTATGGACACCATCACAGCTGAGAAGATTGCAGGGCTCATTTTAAATTCTAATACAGCTTTTGGCTAGTAGACTTTTGGATAAGGGAAGCAGAATGTTTTTACCATCTGACTCACTATCAAGTGTACTGGACTAGAATAACTGTCTCAATTTGCCATGCAGCCGATCGCCTACACCTTTAATGATGAAGTAACAACCGTTTATGTTGCTCTAGCCCTGCATAACTTCAAAGCCACAGCAGGACTAATTCTTCTCAAGTTAACGGCTCAGATTTTCAGCTGGTATACGTTCATGTAGCATTGATCTCAGAGCTATGTTGATTTACACGGAGAATCTGACCCATTACACCAGTGTAAAAATAGTGGAGGGGGGCCTCATTCTCTGTATACCTTTTATTTCACCTTATAAGAAGGAGATATATATCCTGAAGGAGTGGCTAATCCTTTCTGATTAGAACAACCTTGTATAGGATGAATCTGTAATCTCTCATCATAAAGACCAGAGGGGTATGGGTGATGATAGGGGCTGGATTGCCTAAGGAGTCTCTATTTTGGCTTCTTGTTAACCAGTGTTGTAATACAGCAGGTCACTTCTGTTACTGGCTTGGTGAATGCCAATGTGAGAAGAACTAGCAATTTGGGGTGTGTCTGCCTTATTTTTAATCAGTATGTCCTGAATTTGGCAGTCTCAGCTGTGACCCACACCAGACACAGTCACATAGAAGTCTCCCAATTAAATTAATAGGCAGCAGGTTTAAAAACAAAATAAGGAAGTACTTATTCACACAATGTGCAATCAGCCTATGGAACTCATTGCCAGGGGATGTTGTGAAGGATGAAAGTATGAGTAGATTAAAAAAGGAATTAGACAAGTTAATGGGGGAATAGATCCATCAATGGCTATTAGCCAAGATTATCAGATTATCAGGGATGCAACCCTATGCTCTGGGCATCCCTGATCCTCTGACTGTGTGATAGGGGATGGATCACTTGAGGTTTGCTCTATTCTGTTCGTTCCCTTTGAAGTTTCTGGTACTGGCCACTGTAGGAAGAAAGGATACTGAGCTAGATAGATCATTTGTCTGATCCAATATAACAATTCTTATGCACTTTCAGTCCCACACATGGTCCTCAGTTCAGATTTCTATTGTTGAGAGTGGTAGGAGGTTTACTTCCCTGCTTAACCGGGTGGATGTTCTGTTCTCAGTTGCCAAGTATCACACCCTAAATGCAAATTTGGGGTCTCAAATCAATACAAGTGATAACCTTAGGGGAAACTCATCCATTATTTGTTGGTATTATGATAACGCCTAAACACCCCTATCTGACCACATCGTTCCATTGTGCTAGGAGCTGTACATACACATTAAGAGACAGTCTCTGTCCCAGTAAGTTTACAGTGTGAATGGTTTGACATGCTGGGAATTCATTTGACTGGCACTTTAGTAACACTATGAAAACAAAGAATCCAACTGTAACACATGGATGACTTGATAGACTTGGTATAAAAACCCAAATATAAATATTACAATGCACTTGTTTTACTTTTATATTTTTAAATCAGATGTTTAGTGCTATAGGAAAAGCAGAATGATTCAGTCTTACTCTGAAACTAATCTAGATAATAATGAAATTTTGCTGCATTAAATTAGACACTGGTAATTAATGAGTTTTTCTTAATGATGCCACAAGCCCCTATTTTCTTAAAATAATTGTAAATGGGACAAGAGTTATCCATCCATAGATCTCTAGCTTAAACTTGCAATGTAAGCCTCTGAGGTATGTTTCATGTAACTTGGACATTTCTAAATTAAATTAAGTTACCTGCATACAGAAGAAACCCCAGATACGTTACTATGCATCTCCTAAAGGGAGTGTGTCGGGTGGGGGGGGGGGGGGAAGGGGAAGGGGAGTCTTTTTCCACATCCTGCATTATCCTCTCCTCAAAATACTGTCAGTATAAAATATTAATTAGTTTGATATATTTTTCCACATTCAATTATAATTTTAAATGAGTTGTGCACTGGAATTGTGATGACTTGACATTTACATAAGATGCCAGTCAAACTGACATCAAGTTTAACCTTGTATTGTCCTTGCAATGGAGTATATGATGCCAAACTCCAGGATGTCATGAGCTGACAACAGGGCGGGCTCCAGGCACCAGTGAAGGAAGCAGGTGCTTGGGGGGCCAATGGAAAGGGGCGGCACGTCCGAGTCTTCGGTGGCGGGTCCCTCAGTCCCTCTCGGAGGGAAGGACCCACGGCCGAATTCCTGCCGAAGAATAAAGCGGCGCGGTAGAGTCGCCGCAGAAGTGCGGCCGATCGCGGATTTATTTATTTATTTGCTTTGCCGCTTGGGGCGGCAAAAAAGCGGGAGCCGGCCCTGGCTGTCAAGCAACACGAGTCATTCACTTCTCAATAAAATATATTAGAAAACCCACATGAAAAACTGCGTTCACTCGTATTAGAGCTGCCATTCTTGATCCTAAGATTTTAAAAAATTAAGAGATTCTATCTCAACTTCTGTCCTCTACTGGACAAGGACTTTTGAAAGTAACAGTCACCTGTATTTTTTGTGAAATTGTTCCAACTAGTTTTCAATTTGTTTTTAACAACTATCCGTAGGCCATAACTAGCCATCAATTTTTCACATAGAAATCCTTGTTGTCAAAGGGGGACAAGTTTTTTTTAAGAGTTTTAAGAGTTAAAGGCACACAATCCAATGGAGCGGTTTTAGATAGTTGCTGAAAGCGTGCCTGCTGAAATGAGTGATTGCCAGGTGTTCCTCCCTTTAAAGAATTTTCTCTTTTGCTTTTTTCTAGCATGCCACCAGATCCCTTTGCTTCCAGCATATCATCACTCATCTTTGTTAACCATAACTTTCAAAACAAATTGTGAAAAAAGATTTTTTTTGTTGAAAGTGAAATTGAGGAACAAGTGTCTTTTGACAGTTTACACTTTAAATACAGTTTTCATTTAAAAACCTACTTCAAGTTTTCATTTTCAAATATTTGTAAAATTCCCCACTCCAGGTTCCCCCCACCCACCAATTTCCTCCCATTCCCCAACTCCAGGAAAATGGTGGGGAAAGGTGAAAAAATGTGCGAGAGTCCAAAAAAATCAAAATAGAATAATTCATAACAAAAAATGTTTTCATTAAAACAAAAAAAGTGAAAGATCTCAAATAAGAACTATTTTGTTCATACTTTTTGATGAAAACACAAGTTGACCAGTTCTGTTCATTGTTTGGAGCTAAAGTAAGCTCAGAAGTTACAGGAGTTAAGAATTAGATAGGACAAATCACAGCTACTGCAAAAGTCACTTTAAATTTGGCAGAGAAACACTACAGCTACTATAAAGGGCCAGGCCCCCCATCCCGATGTCCCCAAACGGAGACATGAGGGAAAAATCATATTCAAAAGGTCATCCCTACATCATGAAGACACTAGAGATCAGAGACCCCAAAGTCTGGGGGGAGAGGGTTGTATGTTTTCTTACTGCAGCACAGTACAGCTTGAGAAGCATTGTTGGGAGGTGGGAGGGGGTTGGTCTCTGTGTTATGATTTCTAGTGTTGTCGTATTTCATAAGGTTGCCTGTCACTAAGGCCTGATGCTGAAGCCCTTATTCACCTGGATAGTTCTTTTGACTTCAGTGAGGATACTCATGTGAGTTAGGGCTTCAGGATTGGGCCCAAGGACCCAGGACTGCAGGTTCTCCTTTTGTTTGTTCAGAAGCATCAGGGCTGGAGGATTGTGCTCAATGGACAGAGGAGTTTTGCAGACTCCTGAAGTTTGGATCATTTGGATAGGCATTCAAATTTGCAAGTTTGTCTGAAACCCACTTTTTTTGGGGGGAGGGGGGGTGGAGATCCCATCAAATGAAGGTGTAGATCTCTCTCAATAGAAATTGTTGCTTTTAGCAACATCATACTCAGGAGTAAGAATGTTCACAAGTTTCCTAAATAATTCCTACCATTTCCATTTACTGAAAGATACACACACGCACGTCCCTGCTCACTTCCAAGGTATCTGTAGGTCATGCTGTCTGGCATGGCTCACAACTGTGAGTGCCTACCTCAGACTGTCAGAAAATAAGGGCAGACACCCTAAACTCATGGTATCTCATCTATAATTAGATTTCACCAAACCAGGAACAAATGTGAACTCCTGGATCACTATACCAGACTTACCATGAAGTCACAGTCCCCTTAGACTCTCCAGTCTATCTTGCCACCCAGGGAAACTGTGCTTTGTGATAAAATTCAGGTTTCAGAGTAGCAGCCGTGTTAGTCTGTATCCGCAAAAAGAAGAACAGGAGTACTTGTGGCACCTTAGAGACTAACACATTTATTAGAGCATAAGCTTTTGTGGACTACAGCCCACGAAAGCTTATGCTCTAATAAATTTGTTAGTCTCTAAGGTGCCACAAGTACTCCTGTTCTTTTTGTGATAAAAGGTTACTTCAACCTAAAATCACATCACATCAGGTTTCTCCCTGTCCCAAGAGACCAGTCACTTACCCCAGATCAACTGGTATTCCAGATGTTCTACCAAAGACAATTCTGGCGGCCAAATCTATAGTAAACTAAAGATTTATTAGCTAAGAAAAAGAAATGAGTTGAGAGACAAAAGCAGGTAAAATATAACAGGTAAATCAGAGTTTGTAATGCCAAATGGTGGCAGTGATGTAATTCCCAAAAGTCTTTCAGGGTTACAAGAATAATTCTGGGGATCTCCATCTTCTTGTTCAGATATTCCACCCTGTCAGAATCCAAACAGTCCAGAGATACAGAATCTTTCTTTGAGTCACTATTTACAGTATCTTCACACAGAAAGCATGCTCACAGTGTCTCTACAGACCTGCGCTTTTCCTTTGATGACAGAGCATGAGGAATGCACGTAAGCTTTTGACCTCTAACCATATATATCATGGCCACTTGCTTTGAAATTAGCATTTTCTGTTAAAGTCCTTCATTAGCATTTTTCACAAGATTTCTTTGATGGGTAATTTAGTTACAAGGGTGTTTGCTATTACATTATGATAGGAACAGATAAGTGAAAACACCACAAGTAATCTTCCATTAGTTTTCATAACATTTAAACATCTGAATACACACGGTAATACATCTAACCGTTACTTTGATCTACACAAGTGAATTGACCTCAATACACTCTATCATGACCTGGTCAGCCAGCATTACACTGCATCTTAAAGCTTCTAATACGGTAACCAGTTTTGTACATGTGGGGGAAAAAAAGATTAGATTGACAGATATATCAAGGCTTTACATATGTGTTCAAGAGGCAGCTTTCTAATCTGAAATTAATATCCTTAATCAAGCTATGCTTTTTTAACTATTCTCCTATCTGCCATTAGTATATATAACCCATTCGTAGAATATCTGAGCACCTCACAATTTTTAGTGTATTTAGCCTTGTAACACCTTTATGAGGTAGGGACGTGCTATTATCCCCTTAATAAGTACCAGGATGGTTACGGCTGGGAAACTGAGGCAGACACTAAGGCCGTCTATACTGCGATAAAAATAACCTGTGGCATGGCCACGAATGTTCTGGGTCAGCTGACTCAAGCTCATGGGGATATAAAATTACAGTGCTGACATTCGGGCTTGAGCCCAGGCACCGAGACCGTACGAGGGGGAAGGTGCCAACCTGCGTCTGAACATCTACACTGCTATTTTTAGCCCTGCAGACAGAGCCACCGGAGCCCAAGTCAGTGACCCAGACCAGGGCCGGCTCCAGCTTTTTTGCCGCCCCGAGCGGCGAAGAAAAAACAAAACAAACAAAAAAACAATTGAGCTGCCGCAGAACTGCCGCCTAAGCGGCAGAGACGGAGTGAAGGACCCACCTATGAACTGCCGCCACAGACCCGGACATGCCGCCCCTTTCTATTGGCCGCCCCAGGCACCTGCTTTCTTCGCTGGTGCCAGCCCTGACCCAGACTCTGAGATGCAGAGCCATGGGTTTATCGCAGTGCAAACATACCCTAAGTGACAGGTCCAAGGTCACACAGGAAGTCTGTGGTGGAGCGGGGAATTCCCAAATTCCACACTCGCTGGACTATCCTTCCTTTCCAGTTTAAGCCCCACTGTTGTACTACTGATGTTAGGTGTTTGGAACTAGCCATCCAGAGTCTTCTACTACACTATCACCAGAAAGTCGTGCTGCTGCTCCCGTCGACTCCACCTGCACCTCTCATGCCGGTGGAGTACAGGAGTCCACCGGAGAGCACTTGGGGGTCAATTTATCGTGTCTAGACTAGATGCGATAAGTCGACCCTCGCTGGATCGATCGCTGCCCAATCGCTGCCCGCTGATCCGGCAGGTAGTATAGACATACCCCAAGTGTCTCCAAGGTCACACAAGGACTCAAGACATCAGGTTCAATTTCTGGGTCACCCAAGCTCATTCAAGAAATCCGTGGGAAAGTTACTTTGGTTTGTAATCCTGATTGTGGCCTCTGGGTACTAGTGTGATAGAAGTATTGAAGTTTGTAATTATTAAGCTTAACCACAGCACAAACATCTATTCAGCTTATTAGCACATCTCCTTCCAGCAAATGCTTGGAGCTTTTAGCCTTATTCCCTCCCTAGGATGGCATCTGCATACTTCATAAAATTGCATGAAACATTTTTCAGGTCACCTCAGACTATGATCATTTAAATTGCTGCAGCAAGATTTCGGGTGGGCCGTGGAAGGTGAGAAAATGAGCAAGATTTCAAATGTCTCATTAAAACACTTTGCAGAGCCCTACAGTAAAAAAAAAAAAAAAAAATGGAGGTGCTTTAAAAACCAAATTGATCCCAACCGTGAGTCTCACTCCAATCGAGAAGCTTGGCAGGTTTGAACTGCAAATGGGCAATGGCATAATTTGTGTATCTGTTAACCAGTAAACATAATATTAGTTTTTGTCTTTCCTTGATTTTTGCTTTTTTGTGCTCAGTCTAACAGCAGAAAACTAGACCCTTTTGATTTTTCACATTACATTACAACAGTTTGCTGTTTCTTAGAATTTCTTTTATCAGGGAGAACAGCTACATGGGATAAAGCATGAATTGCAGAGATGCTATCAGAAAAGCATTCTTCACACTCCGTACTGAATAATAGTGACTTCTTGGAGCAAAGTGGGACAAGAACATTTCATTCTTTTATTTTCTTTAGATTTTTTTTTTTTAAACCATGGGCTTAGTTCAGAGACCATAAGAAGAAAACAGAGGAAGAAATTGATTTCTTCCTTGTTAATGCAGTTCGGATGATCAGCATAATTATACATCTACAAGTTGACATAATATAAATAAGTTTAGAAAGGATTTTCCTCAAGAGTGCTTGATGCAAGAGTCCACTGCAGCTTTTCCTAAAAACCCTTATGATTTGCAAAGAAAGCGAATATACATCAGTAGTGAAGGGCACATATCAAGACTCCATAGAATAAAACCTAGCTCTGATACAGTGCTTTTCATCAGTAGATCTCCAAGAACTTTACATAGGAAATCCGTATCATTCTACCCATTTCACCACAGGGGGAACGAATGTACAGGGAGGGGAAGCAACTTGCCCAAAATCTCCCAACATGTCAATGGCAGATCTGGGAATAGTACCCACTGCCTCCCCGTTAATACTCTGTAGATCACATTATTACCAAGAGGCCCTAACCAAGATTGTAGCCCCACTATGCAAAACATAGTAAGAGAACCCCTGCTCTCAAGATCTTACCATATAAACAGACAAGACAGGGAAAACAGATGAAGTGACTTGCCAGAGGTCACATGGCACATCAGTGGTAGCACGAGGATCTAGGTCTTTAGGTTTCCAGGCCAGTGCCCTACCCATTAGATCACACAGTGTCAGTAATCTCAACGTGACAAACGCATGGATGATCCTAGCAGGGTCCACAGCCAAGAGAGCATCTCACCATACCTGTCAAATACAGATGGAAAGAAGTGGTCTTGGCTAGAGTCAAAAGCAGTTGAGTATCCATTAACTCCCTGCTTGTCCACCTGAATAAGAAACAATGGGTCACTCACTCAAGGGGTCAGGTATAAGCTTTGCCTTTTCTTTCAATTTCCTGGCCTGCCAACATTACCTTGTCCTCCCTGAGCATAGGTTATCTTGCCCAGTCTCAAACACTAAGTACGGTACTCAATTATTACAGCTCAGTCAGAGAAGAGGGAGAGAGAGAACTGGGCATTACTAGCACACAGAAAGAACAGGGACCCAGTCCACTGCACTGATCCTCTGCCTCCACAAAACCTTAGCTGTGCAATTGACATGTAAGGAATAAGGTCACAATTGGCCTAACAGAAGTGGTCGGTTTCTTTACAAAAAGAAGAACAGGAGTACTTGTGGCACCTTAGAGACTATCAAATTTATACAGAAAGTTATAACAGGTATAATTCTACACAAGAGGTTGAGATGTGGATGTTCTCATTTGAGTCACTCACAATAAATATATTCAAACCCATTTTTTTTTTCCAAAGAGAGAGAAGTCACCACAGAAAAATATATGCATGATGTTGGCTTGCAGTGACAGCTGTCATGTTTCATATTGCAAAGGGCAAATCCTCCATGTAAAATAGGAGAGCTACCATAGAAAGAAAAATATTTGCAGCAAGTCAAGTTTTACTATATTAATGGGTGTGAAAAAAATCAGGAACAGTTAATTTACAAAGATTTATTTATTTTGCAGCAGACAAATGGCGGCAGATCCCAAGCACAGGCTGTGAGAGAATTTAAAACCCCCCCAAAACAAATCACCTTTGAATACATGGCCATGCAGCCAGCCCCTTTTTCATTGAAACACAGATGCTAAGAGAAACTGTTAGTCAATGGTCAAGTTTCAGAATTGCCACCAATTCAGCAGTATTTCAGGCACATATAAAAGATAACCATATTGTGCACATAAGCTGAACACAGGTTCACTGCAAAGTTATCATTAATTTTCACCTAAGATGGGCAGAAAATACCTTCTCATTAATATAAAGATCCCAGGACACCTTTTTAAAAGGTTATGGATAGTTCCAGTGCCCTGGTTAATTTCTACTTCTCCAATAAAACTAATTTATTTTGGGTACAAAATTAGGCCCTGCTCTCCAAGGACTATCGACTCATGTTTAAAGGAATGCAAGGACCTATGGCAGTGGAGGTCCACAGGATAGAAGGAGACAATAAATGTGTGGCAGATGTTGGAGAGAGGGGGAGGGGGAAAAAAACAACCTAGGACCTAATCTAAAGCTTGCTAAGTCAAAGGGTGCCGTCTTATTGACTTCATTTGACTCTGGATCAGGTCCTTAGACAGAACTAGCTTCGCTACAGAGACCCCCACATGAGTGGGATTGCATAGTGTCAGGCAAACACAGTAAGAGGCAGCCTCTGCTCCCAAAGAGCTTACAATCTAAACCAACTAGACAGAAGAAAGGACAGGAAATAGGCACAGAGAAAAAAACGGTTACTCACGGCTCGTAACTGTTGTTCTTCGAGATGCATTGCTCATGTCCATTCCAATTAGGTGCACACGCGCCGCATGCACAGTCATCGGAAAGTTTTTCCCCTCGCAGCACCCGTCAGGTTGGCTGTGGAGCCCCCTGGAGTGGCGCCTTCATGGCGCTCAATATATGACCCCACTGACCCGGCGCCTCCTCCATTCCTTCTTGCCGGTGACTCCGACAGAGGGGAAGGTGGGCAGATTTGGAATGGATATGAACAATACATCTTGAAGAACAAGTAACATTTTTCTTCAAGTGATTGCTCATATCGAATCCAATTAGGTGATGCCCAAGTCTTACCTAGGCAGTGGGGTCGGAGTTATGGAATTCCTGATTGGAACACCACTCTGCTGAAAGCCACGTCGTCTCTGGCGTGCCGGACAATGGCGTAGGGTGAGGTGAAGGTATGCACCGAGGACCAAGTTGCTGCCCTGCAGATTTCCTGGATCGGGACCTGGGCCAAGAATGCTGTTGACGAGGCCTGGGCCCTCGTGGAGTGTGCCGCAAAAACCGGGGCCGGTACTTTGGCCAGCTCATAGCACATATGGATGCATGATGTGATCCAGGAGGATATTCTTTGAGATGAGACCAGGACCCCTTTCATCCGGTCTGCCACCGCTATGAACAAATGGTTCGATTTCCTGAACGACTTAGTGCGCTCAATGTAGAAGGCTAGTGCTCGCTGAACATCGAGGGAGTGCAGCCTCTGCTCCCGGTTACTAGCTTGAGGCTTAGGGTAAAAGACAAGCAGGAAAACATCCTGGCTGGTGTGGAAGTGAGACACCACCTTGGGGAAAAAGGCCAGATGTGGCTTGAGTTGCACCTTATCCTTGTGAAAAACCGTGTAAGGTGGGTCAGAGGTGAGGGCCTTTAGCTCAGACACCCTCTTTGCAGAAGTAATGGCGACCAGGAAAGCTACCTTCGATGACAGATACATGAGGGAGCAAGTTGCCAGTGGTTCGAATGGGGCCCCATGAACCTGGAGAGGACCAGGTTAGGGTCCCATGCAGGGACAGGCTGCCTGATCTGGGGATGTAGGCAGTCCAGACCTTTGGGGAAGCGACCAACCATAGAGCTGGCGAAGATGGATTGACCAGATGATCCTGGGTGCAAGGCCGAGATAGCAAAAAGGTGAACCCTTATGGAGGACACCGCCAGGCCTTGCTGTTTCAGGTGCAGGAGGTACTCCAAGATGAGAGGTATAGGCGCCTGGAGGGGGGAGGTGTACGATTTTGGTCACACCAGCACGAGACTCTCTCCCACTTTGCCAGATACGTAGCTTTAGTGAAGGGCTTCCTGCTGCAGAGGAGGACCTCCCTTACTTGTTCCGAGCACAGAAGTTCCATGGGGTTCAGCCATGAAGCTTCCAAGCCGTGAGGTGGAGGGACCGCAGGTTGGGGTATTGGAGGTGGCCATGGTCCTGAGTGAGTAAGTTGGGGAAGAGAGGTAACATGACCAGTGCATCCACCGACAGCTCCAGTAGCGAGGCCATGCTGGAGCTATCAGAATTACCTTTACCCACTCCCTGCGGACCTTGAGCAGGACATCGTGCATGAGAGGGAACGGGGGGGAAGGCGTAGAACAGGCGACCTCTCCAGGGTAGCAGGAATGTGTCTGTGAGTGAGCCTGGGCTGTGACCCTGGAAGGAGCAGAACGTTGGGCACTTCCTGTTGCGTCGGGTGGCAAACAGGTTGACCTGGGGAAATCCCCATCTTTGGAAAATGGGGTGTATGACATCCGTCCGGAAGGACCACTCGTGCGTGCGGAAGGGCCTGCTGAGGTGGTCTGCCAGCGTGTTCCGAACTCCTGGTAGAAAGGATGCTTCCAGGTAAATGGAGTGGGCTGTGCAGAACTCCCACAGCCAGAGGGCCTCCTGGCCCGAGAGTCAGTCTGCTCCGCGACCAGGCCTGCCCCATCAAAAGGCAGGTCCTGCATCATCTGTTAAACCTCAGGTGGAAGGACCGAGGCCCACAACCATGAGCTACGCCTCATGGCAATGCCAGAGGACAAGGTGCTCGCTGCCGAGTCCGCAGCGTCCAGTGAGGCCTGTAAAGAGGTCTGTGCCACTGCCTTACCTGCATCCACTATCACTCCAAACTCTTCCCTGGACTCTGTTGGCACCAGCTCCTTGAACTTGAGCATCGAGTTCCAGGAATGGAAGCTATACCGTCTCAGAGTAGCCTGCTGACTGGCACGCCTGAGTTGTAGCCCCCCCATCGAGTACACCTTACGCCCAAACAAGTACAGGCACTTGGCGTCTTTGGACTCAGGTGCTGGGGCTTGCTGCCCCTGCCTCTCCTTCTCGTTCACTGCCACAACCACCAGTGAACAAGAAGGGTGCGTGAAGAGGTATTCGTACCCCTTCGATGGAATGAATTATTTCCTCTCAACGCCCTTGGCAGTGGGAGAGATGGAGGCCAGGGTCTGCCAGATGGTCTTGGCATTGACCTGTATGGTCTTGATGAGAGGAAGAGCCACCCTCGAAGGACCTTCTGGGGCCAAAATGTCAACCACTGGGTCCTCCGACTCCACCACCTCCTCGGCCTGCAAGCCAATGTTGCACACCACTCTGTGAAGGAGGTCCTAGTGGGTGCGGCTGTCTATGGGGGGCAATCCAGAGACAGAATTGCCCACAATGGCCTCATCTAGGGAGGACGACAAGGAGGCTGACAGGGGAATAGGGTCCTCCTGTCCCTCCTGCTCGTCAGGAACCTCCCGTCCTGTCTTGCTAGCTGGACCAGGCAGATCAGGATCCTATTCAGTAACCGGAGTTGGAGTTGGTTTTGTGGGGAGGAGGGCGAGGGCATGGCACCTCCTGAGCACCCCTAGGGGTGGGGAGACTGGCAGAAGCCTCCAGCACCTGTGGGTCAGAAGTGGCCAATTGGGAGCCTTTAGACTGGGCGCCCTGTGCTTGGTGGTATGCCCCCAGGGTCAAAAATGGCCACTGCACTGTTCCCTGCCACTGCACAGGCCACAGCCCTGCCCCCACCTCACAGCATCCATGGCCCAACCGGTGCCGACCCTGCTCTGAGTATCTAGATCCCGCCTTTGAGTCCGAAGACCGGGATCGGTACCGCGAAGGCCAGGGCGGCGCCAAGCGGAGCTGATAAGGTGAGCAGCGCCACGCTGGGGAGCGGTGTCTTGACACCAGAGAGCGGTGCTGCGAGGCTGCAGAGAGGTACCACGATCTAGAGCTGCGCAGGGTCGCTGAGCAACACCGGGACCAGTGCCAGGAATGGGACCTGCTGTGCGACGGGGATCGATGCATGGATCGGCGTCACAAGCGGGAATGCTGGTGCAACTTGGAGCAGTACTGCGAGTCTGACTGGTGCCGTGAGTCCGACCAGTGCCGGGATGCCGAGCGGTGCCACGATTTTATCAGTGGTGCTGAGGGCCGGAGCATCGCCAGTTTGCCTTGAGACGGTGACACTCATGGCACGAAGGGTGGGTGACCTCAGCACTGTCATGGTGATGAGGTCACTCGTGGCTTCAAAGGTGTCTGGGGTGGATGCCAGTCCCACCTCCTCGATGACGTGGGCCAGGGAGTCCAACAGCACCGGACTCGATGGTCTCCTTTGCGGGGCCGAAGTCGATGATGCCGTCACCACAGACTTTAGCGCTGGGTGCTCCTCACAAGGATGTGCCCCATTGGCTGGCTCCAGAGGGGTGGACCTCTGGGACAGAGAGCCACTCCTCCCTTGGTTCCAGTGGTGGCAAGTGGGGAGCGGTGCTGGGTCGGTTTCGGCGGCGGGGAGCAGCGGTGCTGTGGGTGTCTGCCAGAGTCCTTCCATGGTGCCGCTTCCACCACTGTCACCGGGGCACTACGCACCGATGAACTCGGCACTGGGTCTTGCTGCATCGGCAGATGCTGAGGTCTAAGTGCTGCCTCCATAAGGAGCTGCTTGAGGTGAAAGTCTGGCTCCTTTTTGGTTCTGGGGCCAGGGCCGGCTCCAGGCACCAGCTGACCAGGCACATGCTTGGGGCAGCCCCTTGGAAGGGGCGGCCAATCTTGGGGTGGCGGGGGCCGCTCGGGGTTTTTTGTTTTTTTGGTTTGGTGGGGTTTTTTTGGCTCGAGGTTTTTTGTTTGTTTTTGTTTCAGTGGCACAGCACTGTGGGGGGCGGGGGCTGGCGTGGCACGGCGGGCGGGGGTTTGGGCAGCCCGGTGCAGCGCTCAGGGTTTGGGCGGCCCAGCCCGGCCCTCGGAGGGAAGCAGGGGTATGGGCGGCACGGCGCTGAGGGAGGGAGTGTTACAGCAGGGCAGCACTCTTTTTTTTTGGCCTGGGGCGGCAAAAAAGTTAGAGCCGGCCCTGCGTATCGAGAACAAACAAACAAAGCTAGGGAAATGCGGTAGAACCTCCTGAGCAAGACGCCACAGTTTGAACGACTGTCACTGGCAGTAAGAAGGAACTGAGGAGGCACCGGGTCAGCAGAGTCATATATTAAGCGCCATGAAGTTGCCACTCAAGGGGGCTCCACAGCCGACCCGACAGGTGCTGCTAGAGGAAAAAAACTTTCCAACCACTGTGCACATGGCGCGCACACACCCCTAATTGGAATTGATATGAGCAATCACTTGAAGAAGCAGCGAAGTGACTTGCCCAAGGTCATACAATAGGTCAGTGACAGAGCCCGGAATATTACCCAGACCTTCCAATTCCCAGATCACTATCTTGTCCACTAGACCATACTTCCAAAGCGGTTGTTCCAAGAGGTTCGGGGTGGGAGTGGAAGAGAGGGTGAAGGGATGTGAAAGTGTGACAAATATTCAAATCAAAATTCAATTTTAAATTCAAATGGACCTTTTCATAGACAGCTCTCTTACCCTCCCGCTCCACTTCCACGATTTGATCTATGCAACATACTGCACTCATTTTCTGTTCTCATTCAAATTCACTTGCACTTAGGACAGGTTTTTAAGTAAGTTTAACATACATCAAATGGAAGTTTTTTATCTTCAGTAGTAGTTAAATGTGTGTAACAGAGAGGGTACAAGCAACTGTCACACTGAAAAGTCATCTTATTTGGTTAAGGAAGGAAAGTTGATGCTAATTTTTGTGGTATAGTATTTCCTTTACCTGGTAGATCCACCGTTATATCTGTCTCTTCCATTAGCTTCAGTGTATTCCAGGACTGTGTACTACAAAGAGTTAAGCAAACGTGAATGGTCACAGAATTCCTAACTTGTATTACATTTGTACAAAAAATTAATGCTATTTACAGTTAATAAGGGCTATAGAGTCTCCTGTTTCAAGACATGTACTTCTAACAGTGTCGGTTCAAGAAAGGTATCCTATTGTTATAGTGTTTGCCACTTTCAGAAGCATCTCATAGTTGCCACTGCCAGAGACTAAGTGACCAAATGGACCACTGATCTGCTGATGCAATAAGACCTGAAGTCAGATAAATGCAGGAGGGGCAAAGCACACATTTTCCGGGAATGATGCCAACTCAGTATTATTTGTTTGGCACAAACTTGAGGTTTTGCTTTCTGACCTAAGGGTTTTTTTTTTAAAAAAAAAACATGGAATCCAGTGAATAATTATATTAAAATAAATGGGTAATCGTTGGTATTTTATACACAATCTAGAACAATTTCAGGTACATTCGTTACATGCATATCACTTCCCATTTTCCCCACCCCCTTTCTCTGTGCATATGTTTTCACAAACAATAGAGACCCTTTACACTTGAGATAAAGCCCAACAAAACGTTTGCTTGACAGATAAGCATAGCACTGGATTATTGAGCTGCTAGGACATTTTCATTGCTGTTCCACCTTAGAAAAGCAACGCCGCGTGCATGGCAAATACCTCCTCCTGATGAATCGTGTTCAGAGCTCTATAGCCAGAAGGCAAAAAGAGCTCAGAAACAGCTCAGTAAACCAAACGCATTGATGGTTTCCAGAAGGAAAAGTGTAGTATTCTAAATAAGAATCAGACAAAATGAAACAAACACCGGGAGTCAGTGAAAGCCGTTAAAATACTTTCCAATTTTTCCCCAGAAAACCATAAATCGATCCCTTCAAGATAGCCTAGAACATGACCCTCAGTAAATCTTGGCCAAGATTCAAGTTTATTATTAATAATTTGTATTGTACGTAGAGACCCCACTCATACACACAAAAAGATGATCACTGCCCTAAAAAAGCTTGCAAGCAAAAAGACACATAGGTTGTCACTACTTCCTGGTGGCCAAGGTGATCCATTTACCCCATAACATGGCAGCAGAGGGGAGGACAGGGAGCCACAGAAGGAATAGTTCTTAAGAGCAGTGACTGTTTATTTCACCACCCCATACACCCATTTACTTTTAGCTCCACTTCCCCATAACAGCTTTGTATGGGGAAAGTCTTTAAAGGGAGGGAAGCGCCAGCCTGCACCAGAACTTCATACCTTCTTTTCCAAGGCATTACTTCTCCTCACATACTATCTTTAAAGCGCTCCCCTCTCCATAGCAGTTTACTCCAGCATACCTTCAGCAGCATACTTGCTCTTTTGAGGTTGCCACTGGAACGGTATAATATAGATTAATTCCCATACCCAGTAGGTTTTATGAGTAGACATTTGGAGCCAGCTGGACTGAATCCTAGTTCTAATCCACGGGGTAATCAAACTCCTACAGCTGCTTCTTGTTAGGTCTAACTTATTGGATTTTCCCTGCCTTTTCCCCCCTCCAGTAGAAGTTTACTCATACGTGAATACAACAGATAGATGGTGGGGGGAGCACAAGGTCATAGTGAGACACAAATAAGTGTAATAATAGCACACCACCTGCCTAGCAAAGTCTGTAATGAAACCCGAAGTCAGACAAGCTGTATGGGCTTTCAAACAATGTCAGCTTTATACCCCTGTAGTTGTGCTGTTCCAGGGGTCTTGCACCAAATGCACACATCCCTCGTGCCAGCCACATCCATCCCTGATTCACTATGACCCAGATCCACAAAGGGACTTGGGCATTGCAATACTGAGCATTGTGTGCAACTTTGAGGCACCACGAAAATCACAGGAATCACTGCGATCTACACAGATCTATTAATCTGGGCTTGAATAGGAACTGGGAGTGGCTGGCTCATTACAGAAGCAGCTTTTCCTCTCCTGGAATTGACACCTCATCTATTATTGGGAGTGGACTACATCCACCCTGATTGAATTGGCCCAGTCAACACTGGTTCTCCACTTGCGAAGTAACTCCCTGCTCTCCATGTGTCAGTATATAATGCCTGCATCTGTAACTTTCACTCTATGCATCTGAAGAAGTGAGGTTTTTACCCACGAAAGCTTATGCCCAAATAAATCTGTTAGTCTTTAAGGTGCCACCAGACTCCTTGTTGTTTTTGTGATCTACAAAGCAAGTTAACAGTGTAGGGTCCCTATACAATGAATGGGGAGAAATAGGCACCTTAGACCGTGATCCACAAAAGCCAGCACACTAGGGGAGAGCCGCCTAAGCAAAACAAAAAGCAACCTAAACATTTCATTGATGGACAAAGAAGAGCATCTCACCCATTCTGTAACATCTAGAATCCATTCAGAGACCATCGGGAAGAATCCTTGAGCCAGATCCCTCAGCTGGTGTAAATAGGGGTCATTCCTTTGAAGTTAGTGGGGATACACTAATGAACAGCAGCTGAGAATCTGGCCCCATTAGATATAAAGCTGCAGTAGAAGGAAACAATCACACACCATATCCATGATATAGTACTTTGTTGGATCTACAATTGCACTGAGATGTGGCCCTCACACCCACATAAGAGGGAAAGGAAATCAAACACAGCATAAAAGATAAAAACACCTCCAAAAAGTCTCCAGAATTGAGACTCTTGGAAGCCAGATGCAACTAGATGGCTAGACCTGGAGTATACACCCCTAGTGACATGAAATAATCAACCCATCTATGTTGCCTGTCAAGTAGTAAGTACTAGAAGTAGTGACAGTAAGTAGAGATTTTACAGTGAGCTGCGTGTGCAACAAATCCCATGCATGTTTCTCCTCTCTTGTCTCTGCCAAGATTTTCCCTGGGTGGTTCTTATTTCCGCGTGTATGTTTAGCATTTTAAGGGTCTGATCCAGGGATGTGCTGAGTACTTGCAGCTCCCACCAATTGCCATGGGAGCAGCAGCTGCTCGGAACATCTCAAGACCAGTTATTAAGAAGGAGCAAGGTGCTATTGAAGTCTTTTCGGCGAGTATGATGATCAGGCTAGTATTGCTCAATGCAGGGCATCAGGGAGGCAGGTATTGCTCCCTTATTTTCAAGGTACCATAGTCCTAATGCAAGTTAGACCAGTCTAAGTGAACTGATATAGTGGAGGAGATCTCTAACCATCCCCTCCCTCCTTCCATTCCAGAACATGCTCCCTGTAACAGAGAAGCTGGCATAAGAACCTCTGGTTTTACCCCAGTGGAACATTCCCTTCTACCAGGAAGGTTCACAAATTATAGCCAATCTACTGTATATTAGATAGGACTATATGAAACCTGACTTTCAATTTACAACAACAATAATAATGGACACCCATCCAATGCCATGGCACCATCTTGGTACAAGTTTAAATTCACACTATGAAATAGTAGCATATGATCTATTCGAATAGACCTTCCCCAGCAACTATATGTTACCTGCCGAAAATCAACCATAATCACAGGATCCCTGAAACAAACTCCTTATTGTAACTCCTATAAAACACCTCTAACAGAGGTCACACATTGAGGAGTAAACACGCTACACAGAGCATTTTGCTTGCTTAAAGCTTGGTTGCACATTCATCTATTGTTTTCGAGCCAACACCACATGCGCCTGTGACATATCAAGTATCAGAGGGGTAGCCGTGTTAGTCTGAATCTGTAAAAAGCAACAGAGGGTCCTGTGGCACCTTTAAGACCAACAGAAGTATTGGGAGCATAAGCTTTCGGGGGTAAGAACCTCACTTCTTCAGATGCAAGTGACATATCAGGCTAACCATAGCCGTGAAACGGTGCATAAATTCAAGATTAGGTTCTCTATATCTGTTACGCCCAAGGTGAATGGGGATAATAATGTTTCCAGAAAGACTCGAGTGATCTTTTAATGAGGATTGTCCCGTTATGTAAAATAATTAGATCACTCTCCTGAGGAAAAGTCATATTTGCATAAAAGTCTGATTAAAACCAGTGAATCGCCTCTAAATGCTAAATCTGATATTTCTAAGTTCAGTACAGTTTTGTGTTTTACATTGGTGATCCCCATAATTAGCTCACCTGCCTTTCAGCCCTCCTGATTTTAGTTAGGAGACATTCATTCCAGGAAGTTAATATAATGCTGCATAGAGCGTGCCTTCTTATGGAAGTGCCTGTAAGGAAACAGCCTGGAGGAGGAAACCTACAAGAATCAACTCACAGAGTTCCCCCTGAAATCATATCTTCCCTCAGCCTTTGTTTGGTTAGGCTAAACCAGACATAGCATATACAGACTACCAGCTGTAAAGAGCCTGTGACAGTGCTCTGTATTTTTTTCTGGCTAGTTTAAAGCCAACCATACCCTGGACACAACTCCCCACAAAACAGCACCTTCTTCTAGTGCCAGTCCTAGGACCCAGGGCTTGGGAGCTCCCCATAAGCAGTGCCCTGCCCGTGCCAGCTGTGTGCTCACAGAATGAATCTTTACCCACCACCTTTGTGTGCTGAGCACAGGGTTAACTGGGAAGCCCGGTGTGGCCATCGTACCTGTTTGTATCAGTATTTAACCAGATGGATCACATGCTTCAGTCTAGCAGAGAGCTCGGCTATCCTTGTTGTCAGGGCCAACTCAACTGCTCAGAATATTATAGAGCAGTCTCACTGTGACATCAGAGCTAACTCTACCAGAGACTGACATTCAAAGGCCCAAGAGTACTGTTAGGACCATCTCCTCTAACCATCTGCCTAGCATAGGCGATGGGATTTCACCCAGTTAATTTGCATGCTGCTATTACATGGGCTGGAGTGAGAGGAACTGTACGTGCGTCAGGAGTTCTCACTGGTAGATGACTGCATCGTCCGTATACAGACTAACAGTGCCCCAAATCAGCTCCCGGTCCCTGCGTATGTAGCTATCGGTTAGAGCTGGGCAAATAACTGATTTTTTGGATCACTGGAAGTTCTGGAAAATTAAAAAAAATAAAGATATATTGGTTTGAGTCAAGCCAAAAAATGTCAGTAACTCAACAAATTCTGTTTTCGGTCAAAATCATTGGTAGCAAGAGAGAAAATGATTCTGTAGCATGGTAGTTAGGGGCACTCGCTTAGGAGGAGGGTGACTTAAATACCTGCCCCATATCTGACAGAAGGGAGATTTGAAGCACAGGTTTCCCACCTCCCACGAGTGCGCTAACCAATAAGCTAACAGTTACAAGGGGACCATGGCCACCACTCCTCTTCCTTTGGCCATTTTGTGAGTGGTGTCAATTTGTGTCAAGTTCATGAATAGTTTCAAGAAAACTAAAATGATAGTTTTTGACAAACTATTCATGCAGACCTTTAGAGCTGCAATCCAGACCTCTGCCACTTGAGCTGATGTAGTAACTGATAGCACTTGTATTAGGCTACAGAGGGTCCTGTGGCAACTTTAAGACTAACAGAAGTATTGGGAGCATAAGCTTTCCGGGGTAAGAACCTCACTTCTTCAGATGCAAGAAGTGAGGTTCTTACCCCCAAAAGCTTATGCTCCCAATACTTCTGTTAGTCTTAAAGGTGCCACAGGACCCTCTGTTGCTTTTTACAGATTCAGACTAACACGGCTGCCCCTCTGATACTTGTATTAAGCTGTTATCCTCTATGTCAGTGGTTCCCAAACTTGTTCCGCTGCTTGTGCAGGGAAAGCCCCTGGTGGGCCGGGCCGGTTTGTTTATCTGCTGCAGCCACAGGTCCGGCCAATCGCAGGTCCCAGTGGCCGCGGTTCGCTGCTCCAGGCCCATGGGAGCTGCTGGAAGCAGCGGCCAGTACGTCCCTTGTCCCGTGCCACTTCCAGCAGCTCCCATTGGCCTAGAGCAGCGAACCGCGGCCACTGGGAGCCGCGATCGGCCGAACCTGCAGACGCGACAGGTAAACAAACCTGCCCGGCCCGCCAGGGGCTTTCCCTGCACAAGCGGCAGAACAACTTTGGGAACCACTGCTCTATGTGGACCAGTTACTAGAGTCGGGGGAAATAGACACACACTTTGTCAGTGGGTTTCGTAGATATTTGCTGACAGCAGAGGAATGTAGAGACTCAGGACTCCTGGGTTCAATTTCAGGTTCTTTATGGCATTGTGCAGACCCTTCATCAGCCTCCACAGCCCATCTGGAGCTAGTCATCTGCAGTGTGTTGCTAAAGAAGTGATGCCTCTGAGATGCTCTACCTCTATGGGGGGAGTTTTTACACTGTACTTCAGTGGGTCTGAGGAAAGGGAGACAGTACAGAGAAGCAACCTACCTCTCACCCCATGCACAGGTATCAGGGGGTAGCCGTGTTAGTCTGGATCCACAAAAACAACAAGGAGTCCCGTGGCACCTTAAAGATGCCCAAATAAATCTGTTAGTCTTTAAGGTGCCACCGGACTCCTTGTTGTTCCCATGCACAGGGAAATTCATGTGAATGACCTCTTCTGTACAAGCATCACAGGGAGGGAACAGTCTGGCTCCTGTTATTTATGGTCTACTTATTATATGGAACCTGTGTCTGAACTCTTCTAGGTATTTTTGTTGGTTAGTTTAAAAGCCAGGCAACTACAAGCCAGACACAGCTTCCAAGGAGGATGCACTACTATGGTCTGATGAGCCAATAGTTCCTTTTCGGTTGAGCAACTGGAAGGGAATCATACTTGCGTTCGCCTGAGATTACTGTTCTGTGCAAATTCTCTCACTCAGGTACTTCCGGGCAACTTTGGTAGCAGCAGTAAAAGATAGAAACTGAGGGCTTGATAGAGACGTTGAACCTGCATTATTTAAATTCAATCATAGACTCATAGGACTGGAAGGAACCTCGAGAGGTCATCTAGTCCAGCCCCCGGCACTCATGGCAGGACTCTAAGAAATAAATATTCTACATTTCTAACCTTATGTATTTTGGTTGGCCAGCCATGATCCCCATCTTTTACTGACAGATTAATGGAAACCACCACAACAAAGAAAAGGAATGTCAAATTACCATTCAGACACCACACATGGAAAAGGTCAGCAGAATGAAAGCATGCTACTAAAATTCACAGAACAGGCAAGCCATTACAATTATGATTTTTCCTCCTCTTTAACAAGACTGTAATGAGAACTAAAAGTGCCAGTGAAATTTATCTTTGAGAGAGAGATTTAGCAGGCACAAATGTATCCCAGACTTATTACACTTAATGCCCTTTGGTCAGAAATGGAGTTTTATCATCAATAGCAGGCCAAAATTAAGGAATAAACAGAAGAACCGCTCCTGCTAAAAGGAATAAGTCAGTTCTTAGTGGAGGTGGTGAAAACACAACACGGTATTTTTAAGCTCCCCTTCAAACAAGTGATGTGTTTGAATAAAATATGCACGTTGATTGTCCAACTACCCTGTTCCCATCTTGACTCCTAGAGAATCCGAACCCATTATTCGCTCCCCAGCTCTGAGGGGGGGTAAGAGAGAGATTTAATATTTTAAACTTGAGAACAGAGCTCAGCAAGATGGTCATGGAGGGTCCGGTGGACCCTTGTTCTGCAGCTTGTATATTCATATTAATGCAGGATGACTTCACATTATGTATCAAAATGCTACCGATTCACAGAGTTAATTTTTTCTTCTTAACCCTATATTCTGCACTCATATAAAAGACCACACAAGAGGCAAGGCAATAGTGAATTGGACTGTTGAGTTAGAATGATGGTCATATTTTGCATAGTGTATGCACAACCTGTCAGGGTGGTAGGAGATAATTTACATCGTATTTTTCCACCAACCTTCTTAGCAGTCCAAAGAAGCAGCAGAGAGGCCAAGAACTGGCCTGTCTGTAGAGACTAGATCACCTCTGCAGATTTTGTTAAAGCCCCTCCGGGAAAAAAAGGTATGTGGAATTTTCAACTTAGGTCTCTAATGCCCATGATGCAGCATGTAGTTATGAATCAATGGTGTATGTCCCGTACCTTTCGTCGGAGCTGGGTATGAATTTCTTGCTTCGAATGGAACATCTGTGAACTATTAGGTTAGCATAAGTTTGTGGACACTTTGAGTGTAGTTCGGTCTCCATGCCCATTCAACTCTTGAACTCGGATTACAAAGAAAGATGTCAGCTAGTTGCCAGATGTGATACTTGTCCAATAATGGCCAAAGGGAACACACCAAGTTATTTCAGGAAAGCCACTGATCAGCATAGGATATTTACAACTTCTTGTAAATGTCCCATAGCCAAGTGGTCAGGGCACTCACTAAAGAGATGGCAGATCCCTAGTCAAATCCCTTCTCTCCCTTAGGTGGGGGGAAAATTGAACTGGGGGTTGCCCACATTCCAGATGAGTACCCTAACCACTAGGCTAAAAGTTGAGGGAGATCCTCCTGGTCCCAAACCCTGACCCCTCCAGGCTTCTTGCCTAACACCAGGTTCACAGCTGAGACTCCCTAGCAAAGATAGGCATTTCTCTCCAGCCCAGATTTAGATTTTGAACCCCCCTGAAAGTGGGAGTTGGACACATCCCATCTCTTCGGCTAGTTTAAGAAGGGAGCCACCTTGCATGCTGGCTTTTGTGAATCCCATTCTTAGATGCCAGGCTTCCTCCATTTATCGTAGAGGAACCCTGAGCACCTAACTCAGGCTTTGTGAATCCCACTGATTTGTCTCAGTGGCTAAAGGTTTAGGCATTTTGCTGCTGAGCGGCACAGCCCTTAATTTCCTTTGTAAATCTAGCTTTCACTGTACTATATAGTAGCACTTTTATTAGGAACAGATGTACATGGAAACCCCGGACATGCAGCAACTCCAGCTGTTGAGAAGTTTGGCTGCCTGTCCCCAGTAGCACGATATTTACTAGATCACATCAAATAAGTGTGCACATTACGGCATAACCTTTTAAATAATTGCAGCTAGACAGCAGAGATTGTCATTCAACTACACATACAAACCCAGGGAGTTCCCTAGCATGACTTACTTGCAAGTCAGCCATTTCATTTAATTTGTCCTTCAAACGTTTGTTCAATGAAGAACCAAGGGTGCCAATTAGGGCGAGCAGGGGAGGGCAGAAGCCTCTCCCCCCCGCCAAGTTTCAAAGAGGAGGTGTGCAAGCTCCCAAGTGGAGCTCTTAACTACAGCACAGCATTAGTGTGAAATGCAAGTTCTGCAGAGGAGAGGTGCCCCTGGGGCGGGGTGTCAGGGTTTTGTTTAGGGTGACTAAGATAAGAAGGGCTGGGGATTCACTTAAGAATCCGGAAGTTTAGCCTGTAAAAGAGGAATCCCTCTGTGGAGGGGGGAGGGGTTGTTTTATAGAGAACATGGGGTGGGGGGCAGTGTCTCAGAAAAAAATACAGCAAAGCACTGAGCCCAGGTTACATTCAGAAAAGGGGGAGGTTTGGGGGCATAGGTGAAAAGAACGGGTCAAACCCAGGGAAGGGCTAGCAGCATATAGAGAAGTTCCCACTCTACTTGTGGTACTTATGTGGCCCCATCACCATGGTATCTGAGGCTGCACCTCACACTGTCTAACCTATTTCTCCGCCCAGCCCCTCGGTGAGGTAGAGCAATGCTGTTATCCCCATTGTACAGATGGGGCACTGAGGCACACACAGACTAAGGGTCAGATTTTCAAAGGCACTTAGAAGGTTTGGTGCTTTGTAAACCCCACTAGATATCTAGCTGCATCTTTGGGTGCCTAAAAACCTTTGAAATTCTGTCCTTAAAGCACTGGCCTGGGGTCAGACAGGAAGTCCATGGGGGGAGTAGAACCCAGGTCTTTCAGAGCTAGCGCCCTATCCAGCAGACCAGCCTCTCTCTCTAGTGCATATTGCCGCCCCCCCAAAAAAGAGGACTCTGATAGATGGGAGCAAAACCAAGGCAGCCAGTTCTCCGAGACTCCAGCAGATGGTCCCAGGATGGATGTCATGGCTGACAGCATGAAAAGCAGCACAGAGGTTAGGCAGGATGGCGAATGAGAGTCAGATGAGAGGCAATCACTTAACTCCCAAGGAGTGGCACATTCTGCCCCAGGCTGGGCTGTACAGCAATGGCTGCTGTGCAATTTTACCTTTTAACTGAAAGCCATTTTGTTCAGTCATTTTTTGTTCTGCGTTCGAGAAAAGGAAGGAACGAGAAAGTGTCATAAGTATCAAAATGTGTTTATGCCTCAAATTCTTAGGGTTTCTGCTGCAGTCAGGCCAATTCCAGAGCAAAGAACAGAAATTGCATCCACAGAGTCCCTAAAGTCAATGATTTGCATTATTCACCGGGCACCATCTGTGCTCAGCACTGTTCAGAACATGCCAGAAAATCCAGTCCCCGAGCCAATGTGTACAGGATGTGTAGTGCTAGATAAGATGGCTCAGATATTTAAATATGAAGTGTACAGTTAGTTATTGACCACACATGTTCACTGTGATCATAGATTATCAGGGTTGGAAGGGATCTCAGGAGGTCCAACCTACTGCTCAAAGCAGGACCAATCCCCAGACAGTTTTTTTGCCCCAGATCCTTAAGCAGCCCCCTTAAGGATTGAACTCACAACCCTGGGTTTAGCAGGCCAATGCTCAAACCACTGAACTATCCTGCCCCCTCTATGAGTGGAGGCACTGGTGGCAATAGAGGTTTAGTTGATTAAGGACTAAAAAATTTGACCCTCCAACTTCCTTCCTAAAGGAAGAGCTGCCCAGAGCTCCTTGGGCCTGTTTATTTTCCTTTCCTGCCTGCAGTGGCCCAGATATACCTCAGAAGTCTCAGGTTTTTTCTCAACTTTAAAATATAGAATTTTCTTGGTGTTTGGTTTCAAATATTCTCCTGTGAGAGCGGCAACTCAATCACTGTAATGTGTTTAAGATCCTTCTGGAAAATAACTGGCCTTTAAACAGAAGTGAAAGCAGCGTTGCCAACTCCAATGATTTTGTCATGAGTCTCACGATAATTGTTTTCCTTAAAGCCCCAGCTCCTGGAGTCAAGTGGATATGTGAGGATTTCAGCCTTCATTCTTAAAGAAAGATGAAGTTTCTAGTCCTTGTGGCTGTGGAGAAAACTTCAAAATATGACCCCAATGCATCCTAAAGGCTCAGAAAGCAGAAGGCAAATCTGTTATTTTTACATAATCTCATGATTTTAAAGCCAATCCCATGATTTTTGGAGAGCCTGATTCTTGAATGTTTGGGATTAGCAATACTGTGAAAATGACTTGAAAGTGTCAGTTTCACTCCTGTTTAAGGTTAGTTTCCAGTCTATTATTTGTAGTGAGGTAACGCCTCTAGACCCCAGGCAGGTGCAGTATAAACTCATGGGGCCTTGCCCTAGTAGGATGTTTCCAAAGTTAAACGATCTATTCCCAGCTTGGTGAACTGCAAAAAAAGAGATCGAAAGTCATCTAGATTTTTCTACAATTGTTTCAGTTGTTGTATCCAAGAGTTAGGAACAAAGAATATACATTAAAATTTTAAACCTAACCAGTGTTCCTTAAGTGACTTGACACAAGATGTGAGAACATGTTAGTATTAGAGCTGAGTGGGTCTAATATTTTTTTAATCCTCTTTTTTTAATATAGGAATTAGATACAGTGCTGCTATCAGCTAATTTCTAAGTTATCTGCAAAAAAAAAACCCTAGAGTTTTCAGGTGCCTAAGTAGCCCTTGGATTCACTGTTAAAGTTGCCCCCTCTGCAAAATCTGAAATGGTGTCCCTGTGAAGAATCCATTGAAATGTTAATATTCTGCCAGAGGGAGTCTTTTAGGATGAGCAGAAACACACAGTTGTTCCTACACACCCCATAAATATTTAAATTTATTCATCCACTGTAACTGAAAAGCTAGAGTTACGGACATGCAGGTGAGCTCAAGAAGTGTGCGGATAGTCTATTGCATGGTAACCATGGTAACTAGTGGTACCATGTCCTACTGCCAACCTGTTATGCTCACTTACCTCTACTCTTATTGTATTTCCTTCTGAGTGATCCTGGGTCAGTGACTTCAAGTCCCTGAGACTGTTTGGGCTTTCCCCCTTCTCCCTCCCCACCCCGATATTCTATGCTGTTCAAGTTCTAAATGCAGATGAAAGAAGAAAGCAAACTATTCCAGAGTGGACAGGTATGCACCAGCAAAGCCGTGTAGGATATTTAAAGCAATGTTAGAAAGAGTTCTGTGCAACTGAAGGCCACCTTCCCTATATAAGAAATATGTTTATTTCTCCTTTTATTATTTTTCCAGTATAATCACTAAGCCAGTCTTTGAATGGGACAAGTCTTCTGTTAGACAGTAACCCTCAAACCCTTCAACTACCTTTGTTCTCAAGCAGGGATAAACCTAGAGTAGACAGAGATATCTCTAACACCAGAGCTTATAGGTGAGAGACTATGCCATCTCCAAGAAAGAGAATAACAATGTTCTAGATGGAAGTAAGGGAGAGGCAGCTGCCAAGTACAGAATGACAACTTTAAGGTTGCAGAAGCTTACAACTGAAGCCAGAGAGATCCAGCCCCAGCAAGGTATGCTGGGGGAAGAAAGGAGGCAGCCCTGCTCTAGCAAGAGAAAGAAAGGACCAGGCAATTCCCAAGGACGATGCTGGCATGCATCACAGACTGTCAATACAGCACAGTGGGCTCCTTGTTATTTGTTGAATCTCAAAGCATCATCGCAAAGTTTTTTGTTGTATTTGTGTAAACAGTCACCTCCTTTAGTGGAATGTCTCCGCTCCCTAAAACTCACCCACCTGTTGCTGCTCATATTAGAGTCAGACAGCTGGCGAAGGCGTAATCTGCATTCTTTCGTTACATGGAGTAGATTTCCCTGAGGTATTGTCTCCCCCTTAATTCTCTCTTACACACAAAAGTGGAAAATCTGGCCCACTTAGCTACTAGATCATTACCAAAGGCAGCATCCCAATGGCAATATATGGCTTTCAGGCCCTTGCAAAGGACGCGTAGGGAAGCACAGAACACACTCAGTGAGTCCCCCAATGTCTCAGAAAGCAAAAGATTCCTCCCCTCCTGACTGAAGAAATTTCTAAAGGGGCCTCAAGTCTTTTGCTAACTGACAAGGAGCTCACCAGGGAATGTGCTGGTGCTGTTTGGGTCAAAGATACCCCTCTCCCCTCCAAAAATGGTTATAGACAAAGGGAGCAGCAGACAAGTTGAAAGAAGCTCCATCTTTGACTGCCATGGGTATAGAAAGCTGTCCCAGTCAGCTAGTGTTTGGGGACTTTACCATTCCCAGCCTGCCACAGGTATGCCACACACACAGGTTGCTAATTTTTGTTCCTGGTGAGTGTGCATTGCAAGTCCCCCTCTATGAGGGATTCATTTCCTTCAGGCATCAGATATGACCTCCAGCTCAAGAACTTTAGTTCACACTGTGGCAACTCACATTTTTTAAGCTCCCAAGCTCCCCAGTTCACGCCCTGGTGTGTCACTCAAGAAGGCAGCCATTACATTAGATCATTCACAATATGCACTTGTTTCTCTAGTGTCACTTAATAGCAAACACCGGGCCAAATCCTGAAGTGTGCTGAGACACTTCAAACAGTTCCCACTTTACTTCAGCAGGATCTGCAGGGATTCAACACCTCACAGGATCCTTCCCTCCAAGAGTTTTCTCTGTTCCTCCTTATACTTCATGAAAAACTGGTATACAAGAATATGAACAAAATGAAATGGTCTGTTGCACCTGGAATGCACTTTCCTAACACAAAAAGAGTGCTCTTTCCTCCTGCTGATGAGGTCATGCCCAGGGTCGCATTCATTTCTGATGGGTCTAGGAAATAGAAGTATACAGAAACAGTTTCTTCCTATACAACAGTATTCAACCTTTGATTGGATTTCTGAGTAATTTTACAAAAAGAGACAGAACATACATTATCTAGTTAGCAGGGAAGCCATTGAGGAACTTGGAGCGGACTCAGACTAGGACTTTTTTCTATGGGACTGATAGTTTTAATGATGTTTAAGTTCATTTAAACCAGTGGTTCTTAACCTATTTACCAGTATGACCTGCATCCAAAATGGCCTGTATGGCCCTGAGGATGTCACATGGGACGCAGCTCTGTGCTGATTGGGCCACAAGCGGCCTGTAAGTCGCAGGTTGAGAACCACCGATTTAAACACTAGCCTTTCCAGCTTGACCGTCAGACATCACAAGTAATAGCTGATCCCCGGCCAAAGAATGGACTCTAATTGAAGGCGAGAATGAAGCCCAAGTAATGGTAAGCATCAGTAGCACCAATGTTAATGCAATCAATTGACAGTTGCAATGATTCAAATGTAGCCAAAAGAACACGAATGGTGTGGAGAAGCACAGGAAAAAAAATGGAATTCTGGAACTGAGCTACCGCCAGCCAGAGAGTGGGGTTAACCCAAAGAAAGTAAAAGAGCTAGAAGGAGGTTGGCATGGATGAGGGAAAGAGAGAGAACTCAGATACTTGGAAGAAGGTGAAAGCTCAAAGTCTAGAGTGGAAAGAGGATGAGACTGAAGAGAGACTGGATATAAAGAACCAGGAAGATAATGGCGTAGACAAGGCAGCTTTAGGCTTATGGTGGGGGAAAGGAAAGAAGAAATGTATGGATTGTAGATGGATGCAGACCTGGCACAAAAGGCAGAGACTTGTGTGACAAGACTCCCCAAGGTGCAACCGGGAACTGCTGTGCCCCCTAAACTCTCCAGCCTGGGCTGTCTGTCACAACGTTTTGCTAGTAACAAGCAGCAAACCCCTCCAGGCGCTGTTATCACTCAGCCACCAGATGGAGAGACACCCCCAAGTTGCATGAATTCTCTCCAAGCCCCGCATGAACTGTACAGAGACACAAGCAAATCCTCCCAGCCCCTTAGTCTTGCACCTCAGAAACAGGAGCGGTGCCAGGGTTTTTGCCGCCCCAGGCGGCAGTGCTCCTCCTCTGAGCATTCAAGGGGCCTGGGGTCTTCAGCGGCGGGGTCCTTCTGCTCCGCATCTTTGGGGCACTTTGGCGGCGGGTCCCGAGCGAGTGAAGGACCCGCTGCTGAATTTCCCCAGAAGATCCGGAGCGGAAGGACCCCCCGCCGCAGAATTTCCGCCAAGGGCAGCAAAATGCAACCCCCCAAATCCTGCCGCCCTAGGCGACGGCCTAGTGGAAGCGCCAGCCCTGCTCAGAAATATGCCATCTTACACTGCTCAAGACCTTGTCCTGAAGAAAGAAAGCTCATTCATGAATTCACCTCTTTGGGGTAAGCTACCATAGTACAGTTGAAATAAAGGAGAGGCACTGGTTTATGCTAGATTGGCCTGAATCAATGGCCAGAATCCAAATTGCCTTGAATTGTGGCGAGGGTGGATGGATGGATGGATAAGATCTGAAACACCACTCCTCAAATTTGGGCTTAACTTCAGTCTAGGTCCGGATCTAGATGCTGTTACTTAGATCTCTGTTACATGTGAGCAATTGCCTTTTTCCAGGTAATAGTGACAAACAACACAGGCAAGTTATGTGGGCCACATTCTCTGAACACATTTGTTTGGTTAAGTCCATTCCACCTACTCATAATAAATTAGACAAATTTAAAAAGTATACATAACATTTGTTGTTAAGTGTTAGAGACTATTTTCTTCATGGAACAGTACAATCTTTTTGGTAACTTATGTCTCTAGACTAAAAATACTCTAGGCTCACAAGTACTCATCATAAATCCACCGTATCCCTCACCATCCTGAGGCGCATAGTATATTCTCATAATCTTGCAGAATGACTCCCAGTCCTATTGTTGTATGTCAGTAAACCTAACTCCCTCCCTACTTTAAATATATTTCTCTTCACACAAAACACACAGAATTTAGTTTATACTTCCAGGACTCTTTCCACTGAGAGAGTTATTTTTGAGGCCCATATTTCACACCGACTGTTTCAGCACCTGCATTTTACCACCTGAACTATTTGTCTTCTCACTGTCTTGTCTTTCAGCAGACCTACTATTGTTTTGTGGACCCTTTCTGTTCAGCCAAATAGTCTACAACTCATGTATTATTGTCACTTTTATTATGACCTATTCCAGTTTCCGCTTCCTCCCATGACAGTTTTTATTAGAAGGGTTATTTAAAAAAAAAAAAATCTTTGCCTATAGAAGGGGATTGTTTAAAGCACCTCCCTACAGGAAATATTTCTACAGGTTATATTTTGCAACACAACAGCAACTAGGAAAGTCATGTTAAGATGTCTACTACGACCCACCTTATTTTTTACAGTATTCTATATTAACGGTCCAAAACACTATAGCTTACAAACACTGTTACAACAAGGAGTCTGGTGGCACCTTAAAGACTAACAGATTTATTTGGGCATAAGCCTTCGTGGGTAAAAAACTCACTTCTTCAGATGCATCTTGTTGTTTTTGTGGATACAGACTAACATTGTTACTCCTGATACAAAAAGCCTACAACAGCATTTTTTTTAAAATGTGTGTCTTCTCATGTCATATGATTGTTCTAGAATAAGAATATGCTGGCTTTAGAGCAGAAAGAACAAGAACCCCTTTAATGCAGTTTTCAAATTGTAAAAAGCAACAGAGGGTCCTGTGGCACCTTTGAGACTAACAGAAGTATTGGGAGCATAAGCTTTCATGGGTAAGAACCTCACTTCTTCAGACGTCTTGCATCTGAAGAAGTGAGGTTCTTACCCACGAAAGCTTATGCTCCCAATACTTCTGTTAGTCTCAAAGGTGCCACAGGACCCTCTGTTGCTTTTTACAGATTCAGACTAACACGGCTACCCCTCTGATACTTCAAATTGTAAGTTCTTTAGGGCACCAACTGTCTTTTTGTTCTGTCTGTAGAGCACCTAGCATCACGTGTCCTGGTTCATGACTGGGGTTCCTAGGTGCTACCATGATACAAACAGACATGGGCCCTTTATGCTTCATTCCAGCATGATGCAATTTATCTGTGCCAGTGAAATTCACCATACTAGCAGGAAGGAAGGAAGGAGTATGGGAGTAGAGGGTAGGGAAGAGGCTGGCAGAGAGTCAGGCACTAGCGGCAGGCAAAGCAGGTAATGGAATAGATAAATTTGCCCCAGAGATTCTCCTTTCTATTCTGTCCCTATGGGATGCAAGTCACTCCCATCGACTTTTAGTGGGAGGGTGAGTAATATCCCAGAGGCAGGGCTCTGGCAGGGGAGGGGGAAGAGGGACGGTTCCAGCATCCGGGAAGGGGATTCAGGTGAGTGGCTGGGGCCAACCCCGCGGGGTGTCCCATTTTCCCTTTGGGAAATATGGTCATCCTAACTATTGACCACCTGTAGAATTTAATAGAGACTGGTTTCCTTCCCACGGACATTTTTTAAATCATTATAAAATTTAATATAAAATTCTCGTTTTTATAACAAGGATAGGAGTCCTTGTGGCACCTTAGAGAGCAACACATTTATTTGGGCATCAGCTTTTGTGGGCTAAACCTCACTTCATCAGATACCTGGAGTGGAAAATACAGAGGCAAGTATAAATACACAGCACATGAAAAGATGGGAGCTGCCTTACCAAGTGGGGGGCCAATTCAATTAAGATGGAAGTGGGCTATTCTCAACAGTTGACAAGAAGGGGTGAATGCCAAGGGAGGAAAAAAATCACTTTTGTAGTGCTAATGAGGCCAATGTAATCAAGGTGGCTCATTTCAAACAGTTGACAAGAAGGTGAGAGTATCAGCAGGCGGAAATTAGCTTTGTAGTGACCCATTTTGCAGTGGATGGTTGTTTTTGCCGATACAGATTAACAGGGCTACCCCTCTGGAAACTGTATCCAAAGCACAGCATTTAAACACATGTAACGTTAACGTGTCAGCCAATGAAACTCACATGATTAAACTTACACACCAGACTAGCTCCACTCGCTAACATGTTTCAAGTTATACATTTGCTTAAGTGTTTGGCAGAATTTGGACGTAAATGAGGTGAGAGTTTGGCCCAATGTTCTCACAGTGGAGCACATGCCAACTTTCTACCCAAAATGGCTGTATTTTTTTTTAAATTTTCTCCAATCCCAGCATCCAACTCTTTAAAAAAAATAAGTCCAATTTTTTAAGGTTAATTTCTTCCACGATTAAGAAACTCAATACCATATTTCAGGAGCAGAGCACGTCTTATAGTTTCTATATCACACACATCTAGCCTCTGAAAAAATAGGGATTTATGATGAACAGGTGGGCAGCAGATTAACCATGACCTAGTGGCCTCTGATATGATTATCATATCTAGAACTAATACAGGGGTTTTCAGACTTTTGGACTGGTGACCCTTTTCACACAGCAAGCCTCTGAGTGCGACCCCCCTTATACATTAAAAACACTTTTTTATATATTTAACACCATTATAAATGCTGGAGGCAAAGCGGAGTTCGGGGTGGACGCTGACAGCTCGCGACCCCTCCCCCCCATGTAATAACTTCACGACCCTCTGAGGGGTCCCGACCCCCAGTTTGAGAACCCCTGGACTAATAGTACCTTTTCTAGCATTTAAGAGAAAAACTGCAGTGATTAGTTGGACCCAGAAGGCCTCTGTGTATTTCCAGTGTTTATCTTAGATCAATGAGGCATGGTTTGATTTCTTACTTTGTAGCAGCAGCTGCTCACAATCATTAGGGCATATGATGCAACTGAGGAAGATTAGTTGAGGATTTATTCTGCATAGCCCAGAAATCCTAAAATGTTGGGTAAAGCAATACTGCCAAGATTTCATAAGTGGCTAGTGATTTGGAGTGACTCCATTCTAGGGTGTCCATCTTGGAGGGGGATTTATTTCAGAAAGTTCCAAGCACCAACCCTCTGGAAAAAAAAAAAAAAAAAAGTCAGACCCTTCTAGTTTGTCGCCCAAAAATACCTGATGCTTTTGACAATATTGACCCCCCATCTTGCATACACAGCAATGCAAGTAGGGCAGTACGGTCTGGTATGCCGAACCAGCAAGATATTTATAGCTGCTAGGGCGTGCTGGAAAGACACAGGCAGAGCAGAACACAGGGCTGCTGGGCGACTTCATATCAGCAACTCCTTCAGCGCAGCTATACAACTCACACAGGGTCTCCTCCGTAGCAGTCCCGCCGGAGGACTGGGCTGGGGGTGATACAGCCACACTGGAGGAGCTGCCGGCATGGGTAACATGGGGAGGGGATGGGATGGGATGAGCATGAGGGCCAGGAGGAGTCACATGGAGAATCACGTGAGGAGGTCATGTGCCTCCACGTTAGCTGCTACCACCCCCCCTGCCCCATACCAGTAAAAAAATGGATTCCACTGTTTATACAGCATTTAACACATACAATTCTAATATTGCCCCTTGACTTAGAGGGTAAGTCCATGTGCTTTGAGCCAACTAAGCAGGGGGATAGAGAACTTCCCGTGGAACCCTCAGCTCCAGAGAAGATTGCCAAGGAGCAGCATATGCATGATGCGGAGGCTTGGAAAGTCGTCCATGGCTATACATCTCCTCCATCCAGTGTAATTCCAAGAAACGTGAAGAGATTCCACTGGTTCCCTACCCCCATCCCAAGCTGAGGTTATGTCCACCCCACCCCCAGGCATAGATGGGATAGACTTGGCACCCTTTTTACTGCCCATTAGAGGGCTTTCCTTCCACCCTCTCCCCTGGTTCTCATCACACAGACAGACAGCAGAAGACCAAAAGTCCGAAGTGCAGACAATGCGATGTTCATTGGGGTTAGTTTCCAAGCAAGCATATTCTGAAGCCCTTCACACCAGTCAGGCTTATCTCTACATGCCAATAGTTCCCCAGTGTTCCCTTCCCAGCTCTGATGCTGCAGAGCATTTACCCCACGTCTGACACCACAGAGCCTTGCCTGTGTCCCAGTTCCCCGTACCGTATTCCCCTTCCCCTCCTTAGCAAACATGATTCCAATTTCCCTTGCCCCCACTTCCTGTTTGACCCATTTATATAGTAATACTCACAGCTATACCTTAACCAATCATTTTACTGAAATTTAACTAACCAATCCAAACATATTGTAACATAATTCTCTAACCAATTATATCCCACTACCCTAATTAACTTACATCTAGCAACATTAATTATACAGCAGACAGAAACAAACAATTAGAGAACCAGACATTAACAATAGAAAAGTGGGGGCCATAAAGATAAAACGATACAGAAACTAGGGTTTCACAACCATTGATAAGTGATTTCTTGCCCGACAGGATTCTATCAAACTTGGGCCTGGTCTACACTGGGGGGGCGGTGGGGTGTGGTACGTGAATAACGTAGCTGAAGTCGAAGTACTTAGATCAACTTACCGAGGTGTCTTCTCTACCGTGAGTCGACTGCTGCCGCTCCCGTCGACTCTGCCTCCACCTCTCGTGGCGCTGGAGTACAGGAGTCAATGGAAGAGCGCTCGGGGTCGATTTATCACATCTAGACTAGACGCGATAAATCGATCCCCACTGGAGCGATCGCTGCCTGCCGATCCGGCCGGTAATGAAGACCACGTTTTTTTAACCATCTTAAGATCTGTTTCTTGATCTGGTGGGGATGGGCATTATCAGGACAGGCTCATCTTCCTAACAGCCCAATAGCACCTTATTTCAGTGTGACTGATGAGGATGTGACCATTTATTTCCCAGTTTATGGCTGTCCCTGCTGCTTAGCCAAAGGCCTTAGCCTAAGAACAGGGCCTCAGACTGTCACAGTGAGAGAAGGCCCAGACACAGGCAGACAGTGATTTTGATTCTTAGCTAGTTATAGAGGTATAAAAACAAGGTATACAGCTGGAGTATTGTGTGCAGTTCTGGGCACCGCATTTCAAGAAAGATGTGGAGAAATTGGAGAGGGTCCAGAGAAGAGCAACAAGACTGATTAAAGGTCTTGAGAACATGACCTATGAAGGAAGGCTGAAAGAATTGGGTTTGTTTAGTTTGGAAAAGAGAAGACTGAGAGGGGACATGATAGCAGTTTTCAGGTATCTAAAAGGGTGTCATAAGGAGGAGGGAGAAAACTTGTTCACCTTAGCCTCTAAGGATAGAACAAGAAGCAATGGGCTTAAACTGCAGCAAGGGAGGTTTAGGTTGGATATTAGGAAAAAGTTGCTAACTGTCAGGGTGGTTAAACACTGGAATAAATTGCCTAGGGAGGTTGTGGAATCTCCATCTCTGGAGATATTTAAGAGCAGGTTAGATAAATGTCTATCCGGGATGGTCTAGACAGTATTTGGTCCTGCCTTGCGGGCAGGGGACTGGACTCGATGGCCTCTCGAGGTCCCTTCCAGTCCTAGACTCTATGAATCTATGAAAAACCTTTACAGGCAGGCCTGAATATCTATATTCTAACACTGCCATCTCTCACACTCTTCTTGCTTTGGGAGAGGGAGTGTCTCACATGCTTCTGACCAGAGCCCGCTCCAGGCACCAGCCCAGCAAGCAGGTGCTTGGGAAAGCCAAGGGGAAGGGGCGGCAAGTCGGGCTCTTCAGCGGCGGGTCCCTCAGTCCCTCTCGGAGGGAAGGACCTGCCGCCAAATTACCGCCGAAGAAGAAAGCGGCATGGTAGAGCTGCCGCCGATCGCAGCTTTCCCCCCCCCCCCCGCCACTTGGGGCGGCAAAAACCTTGGAGCCGGCCCTGCTTCTGACAACTGCTGGATTTCCTGGTGTCATGGGTGCTCAGTCTATTGGCATTTGGATTGGAAAGTAATTTTCCCACAAGGCAAACGCTAATAAGAGCAAATTGATCTGAGACTGACAAGTATGTCTTCTCTCAGAGTCTTAGAAATGAAACCCAAATTGTATCATCTAAACAGAGGGCTTCATAATCCTGATGGTTATTGTAAGAGCTGGAGAGGGAATTCAGTACATCTGTTCTTATTTGCAGCAGTTATAGAACAGAAGAAATAGCTCATTTTTCTAAAGGGTTTTTATCCAACTAACTATAAAAATGTATTTTGTTTTTCCAGCTGTTGCAGAGGAATGGTACTCAGATACTCTGAGGGGTGTTCTACAGCCATTGTAGGATCAAATTGTGAGTCCTTTACTTACTATGAAATCAGTAGCCCTACTTGCTTAAGTGCTTAATAAGAGTAAGGCGCTCATAATCTGGCCCTGCGACAGATCAATTGGGGTAGCTGGTTCAAATGAGGATGTATTCGGATTTCTTTTATTGAGAAGTTAAAGATACGTTATGAAGCTTATTCAAACACACACGCACGCACACACACACAAATTAGCAATGGTCTTGGATTCCTTTTTGACATTTCCTCTGGAATCACTGATGCCATACTTAACAGACACGTCTATACCATGAAGATTCACCTTGCATCAGGGTTATTTTCTGTGAGAACACTACATGGAACCCTTCCCCTTTGGCAGTGTCCTGATGGACCGCAATGGTCCTATATGACATCTGCCAAGTGAACTCATTTTCCACAGCCATTGTGTCTTTGGGTGAGGGCTTCTTATATGGCATCTCCATTACTGGAGGTTTGAAACCATGGCAGCCCATTCTGTAGGCTCCTCTGCTAATCCCTTTGTTAATTAATAGTCCTTTTGATCCACCCAGCATATCAAATTGTCCATCCAAGATCTTTTTCTGCATCATGTTTTTCTACTATAAACTTTCCCTTCCAGTGCCTGTAAACATGCATCTCTTGCTGAACCCTTAAAACGTGCCCTGCAAATCACATCTCTTTTTTTCAGATCTCTGACTAGCATTTGCTGAGTTCCAATCATATACATACTTAGTTGGTTACACAGTCTATTCATGGTATTTTAAGATTTCTAACACACCGTAATTTGAAGGATTGTAGATTTTTACCATCAATTGTTTCAGTGGGCATGTTTCACAGCTGTAATTTAAAAATCTTACATTTGGTCTGTGTTACAGAGTCAGAATTTAGTCTTCAGATTTATTTCTTTTCTCATTACGGGTTTATTCTTCCAGAATGTCTTTCACTCTTGCCATTCTGTTGCTGACTTCAGGATCCAAATCTTCTATAATGAGGTTTCCCAAGGAGCAATAATGTCTCACTTGCTGTATAGCTGTATCAGTCACTTGAATGCTGCATGTTTTCCCAGCGCCCTTGCATATCATCATAGGTGTCTTGTCCGCATTCAACTATTTCTTTGCCATATTCACATATAGTCTCCACTAACTTCAACCGACCTTCTTCTGAATCAGCCAACAGCTGTGTCATCTGCATAGCATGTTATTCACCCATTTTTCATTCATCTTAATACCTTTTGTTTCTTCAATTAAATTTCAATCACACACACTATCAACAGTGAATAAAGTTGGTGACATTATACAGCCTTGTCTCACTCCTCTCTTGATCCCTATTAGATTTTTATTTTGCAACCACCATCGGAATCACCTTCTGATTCCAATGTAATTGTCGATCATCCGGCAAAGTGATCACTAGAATGATTCTTCCTATGCATTGTCTTTCATATGATGTTTTATTGCACATATCGATAATATCTTCATAGATTGTAAGGCCAGAAGGGACCATTGTGATCATCTAGTCTGACCTCCTGTATAATATGGACCAGAGAACTTCCCTGAATTAAGTCCCACTTCAAGTCCAATAGCTGTGGCTGTATTTGAGTATCTTTTAGAAGGGCATCCAATCTTGATCTAAAAAAACAGGATTACTTGTGGCACCTTAGAGACTAACAAATTTATTAGAGCATAAGCTTTCGTGGACTACAGCCCACTTCTTCGGATGCATATAGAATGGAACATATATTGAGGAGATATATATACACACATACAGAGAGCATGAACAGGTGGGAGTTGTCTTACCAACTCTGAGAGGCCAATTAAGTAAATGGATATAGTCCACATAAGGGGAAAGGAAAATATTGTAGCTGATGCATTGTCCAGAGTGGAGAGCTCTTAGGATGCAGTCAGTGATGTTTGTGACATCCCTTCCTGCATCAATTTTGCATTGGGGGTGTGACGTTATTGATATAATCTGGGACCATATAGATCATTGTTGCAACCAAGGTCCTGTAGTGGCACCCAAATCTTGTATAAAGGGGGTCAAATGGGGTGTTTAAGACAAGGTTATGGTTTACTGGTTATAATTATGCTGTCTATATGTATGTATCAATTTTGTAGTTCAAGTTAGGAATATTGGCTCTATACTATCTGCATTTCAAACTTAGGCTATGCTGCTGCGTGACATCCCAGACAACATGGTGTTAGCTCTGCCTAGCCTGCTTGATGGCCCATTAAGGACCATCAGCTATACAATGGACCCATTGAGAGAAGGCAGATACACCTTGTAACTCAGCAAAGTATGCAGGGACTGGCCCATGTGACCCCCCAACCTAAAGCAAATACTCACCAACAACCACACATCACTGAACAAAACCACTAACCCAGGAACCTATCCTTGTAACAAACCCCGATGCCAACTCTGTCCACATATCTATTCAAGTGACATCATCATAGGACCTAATCACATCAGACATACCATCAGGGGCTCGTTCACCTGCACATCTACCAATGTGATATATGCCATCATGTGCCAGCAATGCCCCTCTGCCATGTACATTGGCCAAACCGGACAGTCTCTACGCAAAATTAATGGACACAAATCTGACATCAGGAATCATAATACTCAAAAACCAGTGGGAGAACACTTTAACCTGTCTGGTCATTCAGTGACAGACCTGTGGGTGGCTATATTACAACAGAAAAACTTCAAAAACAGACTCCAACGAGAGACTGCTGAGCTGGAATGGATATGCAAACTAGACACAATCAACAAAGGATTGAATAAGGACTGGGAATGGCTGAGCCATTACAAACATTGAATCTATCTCCCCTTGTAAGTATTCTCACACTTCTTATCAACCTGTCTGTACTGGGCTAGCTTGATTATCACTTCAAAAGTTTTTTTTTTTTCTCTTACTTAATTGGCCTCTCAGAGTTGGTAAGACAACTTCCACCTGTTCATGCTCTCTGTCTGTGTGTATATATATCTTCTCAATATATGTTCCATTCTATATGCATCCGAAGAAGTGGGCTGTAGTCCACAAAAGCTTATGCTCTAATAAATTTGTTAGTCTCTAAGGTGCCACAAGTACTCCTGTTCTTTTTGCAGATACAGACTAACACGGCTTCTACTCTGAAACTTGATCTAAAAAGGTTTCCAGTAATGGAGAATATACCACACCACTACATAAGTAGTTCTATTAGTTAATTACCTTCACTGTATTAAAAAACATGCCTTACTTCTAGCCCACTGGTTGCTTATTTAAAAAAAAATATATACCATAAAGCTTTCCTATGTAGATAAGCCCTCAGGGAAAGAAGAGACGGTTACAGATCCTTAACTAGCACTTGGACAGCTACCAGCAAAGAGAAGAAAAGGACTTCCGTTCAATGTCTCATCTCAAGTAGGGCAGAACTGATAATACAGTGCCTTCTGCTGCACTGTCAGCATTTCCTGCCCATGGACATCTCTCTGGTCACCATATTCAATACAACAGCTCTTTAGAGTAATACAGCCACAGAAGGGTATTGTGGAGCTCTGCCACAGAAGACATCAGCATATAGCTGCAAACCCGCACACAATACAGTAATTTATATACACTTCATATAGTGCTTGTGAAGCTAAAATTAGAATTAACATTGATAATTTAAGTTTGAACACTGAAAGAACTCCGTTCCCAGTATGACATTTACTGTTACTCCGGAAGGCATTCTGTGCCAAAAAATTAAAAATTCTGCAAATTGTATTTGTCAAATAAATGTGGAGGCTCCAGCATGGCCTTGGGGAGCACAGGCCACTGGCTGCACAGAGGTGGGAGATCACTGTGCAGCTCCCCTCCAGGACACAGACTCAGCAGTGAGGCTGCACCCAACCCTGATACAGCGCGAGGACTGGGCCTGCCCCAGAAACACCCCAGGACCCTGCCCCTCTGTGCCACGGTGTGGGCGGGCAGGCTCAGCAAGGCAGGATCCAAATAGATGGGCTTAGTGTTGTGGGATCCAGGTAAGGGTTGAGAGGTTCTGTGTGGGGCAATCTGGGTTCGGGCAGCTCAGTGGGGGGGGGGATCAGGAGGCACAGAGACTTGTTGGGGGGTTCTGGATGCAATGGTAACGGGACTCTGCAGGGGGGTTCAGGTGAAGGTGGTTGGGGCTCAGCAGGGGGAGTCTAAGTCTGTGGGGAATAGAGCTTGGTAGGGAGCCTGGGGGGGTTCAGTGTGGAGTCTAGATGCTGGGGAAGAGGGGCTCAGTGGGGTGGAGATCCAGGTGAGGCAGGTTGGGATCTAGGTGCGCATGGCTCATCGGGCTGGTTCTGAGTGCAGGGGGTGGGGTGAGGCTCAGTGGGAGGGTCTGGGTATGAAGGGGTCTGGATGCAGGGGGGTTGGGTGGATGGGGGAGCAGCTCCCTGTGCAGGGATCCCTCCCCCCACAGCTGAGGAGTGATGGGTGCAGGAATCGGGGGGGGGGGGAGTTTGCAGATATTCCTGCAGTTGGAGGAGAAACATGGAGGTAGGTCTGACCCAGCCCCAGATGCCGTGCAGGGGAAGAGGAAGTCCTGTCCTCCCCAGCCTATCTGGACTAGCTGCCAAACCCAGCCCAGGGTAGGAGCCACCAGCCAGGTCTTCCCCAGTCCCACCCCACAGTGTTTTACCTCGCTGCCAGCTGCCCTGGGCACCTGAAACATACTGCTGGGGAGGGTCGCAGGACCGCTCTCATGGCTTCCCTTTGATTCCCCCATCAGAAGGTCATTTTTCTGCAGGGAAGCAAAGAAATCTGTGGGGGACATAAATTTTGCACATGTGCAGTGGTGCAGAATTCCCCCAGCAGAATACTGTTCATCTGTTCTCTTGAACTACTTGTCTAAACTTGCATTAGCCATTAATACTTTGGCAATGCCTCAATGTGTTGTAAGCAATAAAACAAAACATTGTGGTCCCCAGGATCGATAAAGAGTGTCTTGGATCTCAGACCTCTAGCATTATCAGAGGTCACATTTGAGAGAGAGAAAAAAAAAGCAACAGCTGCATTTGTTTATACATAGGTCATTCTAATATTTTGGTTTTTTTACTAATGTAGACTTTTAGTCTACATTCCATATTGTTTGCACATTATTTACACGCGGTCACAGCTTTTTACACCGTTCTTTCCCACCTGCCTCACACAATCCTTGCTTTTACAAATTTTGCATTATTAGGGTTACAGTTAGCTTAACTCTTGCTAACAAACTGTCATGTATTGCAATTCCCTTTGTTAGTTTTTTTTTTTTTCCTTCCACAACCTGAACGCTAATGAGTTGAGCTCCAGATGCAGCCCTCAGTGCTGTATCAGGGTAGAATTTGGCACGTGGGTTATTAACATTTGTATTCCCATGGGGTTGCTCAGGAGAAAATGGGGGGAGAGTTTGACACAAAGCATTTTCATATTTCACAACCTCCATTCCAAGTGATCTCTTGTCTAAAAAAAGCATCACCATTAACTCACTGTTACTACTCAATGGTCAGACATCATAAACTGAAACCCAAGGCTTTTTGAAAGCACTCAGCATTGGCGTGGCTCTGCTGCCATTGAAGTCACTAAGAGCTACGCCATTGACTGCAATAGGAGCAGTTAAGCCAGCGCTGAGGGAATCTGAAGATCTTAGAAGCTATGTTCTTGTTGCCAATGGATTTTGGAACCTGCTCTATTGAAAATTGTTTCTAGCTGGAAAAGCTTAATATTCCTAAATAAAAGCATCTGCCGAGTGAAATCCATTGTAACCAATGCAGAGGTGTCTGGTCAAATCTGCCGACAGCCTGCACGAATAGTTCTGAGACCAGTGAACTGTCAATTGGATTGCCCATCTAAATGAGGCTGGGGATTTCCAGACTCTCTCCTCTAGGCTCCCCTCCCCAACACTAGTCCAATAGTGTAGCCTGCATACTGGAGGAGAACTGCCCAGCCGACTCCGATACAGTGCGCTGCTGGAATAAATATCAGAAGATCCCGCATCTGCTCCCTTTGCCTGTCAAGGGGAAAGGCCATCTCTGCTAATTCTCCAAAGGGAAGGAAGTCCTGCTGCTCATTCCAGGAAGAGAGACAGATCCCCTGGAAACTACCTGCACTGCAGGGTAGAAGGCCCCAGCCACTGCATGGAGGGGAATATTGCAGTATACCTGGACCCCATTCATGCCCCTGCCCACACTGGGGCTGTTGCTATAACTGGCTGAACCGAAGTCACCAGGGGTGTCTGCCACGGAGTTTAGGGGCATATGGATTTTGTTTTATAGGTGTAGCCAGATGTGAATCTTTATGCTAGAGCTGATGGAGAAACCTGTTTCTCCTACAAATAAGTTGGGGGGGGGGGGGGGGAGTAATTTTTGTGAGAAAAATTTAAAGCATAAAGTTTTCTTCTGTTTTCTGAAGACTGAAGAGTTGCTTTACATTTTTGTCATTTTTACCCCCACCCCTTCTTGCTAGAGAAAGTTAGGTTCCCATACTAGATGCTTTTCCTTTGCCACTGTAACTTTCCAGTTAATAAGCTGGAGAAGTTAGAGTGGAAAAAAGGGCAAGAAAACCCTAGATATTTTACACTATATTCTGTGGCTATATATATAAAAATCTCAAATTAAAATTCCCCCTCCAAAACAATTGCAAAAAATTAGATTTTCCCCATGAGAGAGTGTTCATTTGATGACCCCCTTTTTCAGGGAGAAAGGGGATGAAAGTTTTGGACAGCTCCACTTGGATCCAAACCCAGACAGAAACTTTCCCCAATATATGGGGGTGTCCCATTCCTGGAGTTCGGTTTGGGCCTCATCCCTGGCATCTTTTTGGTTTTAATCATTTGTCATTTGATTCATTTAACATAAGCCTCATCTCCTGTAAGAGATATTCATGCTTTCATGAGCTTTGCGGACTTTTGCTTTTTTTGAAGCAAGATCTGTTATCAGTTATGGAGTATGAGGAATCATTTAAGTTATTAGAGCAAACAGTTTCTATCTGAATGCCTTGAACAACAAATAAGAATCTGATTAAACAGCAAGAGAGAATTGTGTTACACAATATCATGTTAAACTGGGGCTAACAAGTCTCTACAAATAACAGAGAAGTGGCCTTTGGTAGCAGGGGAGCGGAAGCTCACTGTGGGGGTGGACGTATGGGAGGGGAAGCCAGGGGAGCTACTGACATTCAGACAGGGGTGGGAGCAAGATGGTTCCAGCCTGGAAAGGGGTGTCACTGCAGTTCCTGCCATTCTTACAGAAGTTCCTCTGTGGCTGGTGCTGTGTGTCCCCTTCCCTCCCCTGTCAGCAGCTGGTGCCCCCCTGCACCCCACGCAGGTGCTGGTGTCTTTCCCTATGCCCCACCCCTACAGCTGGCACAGGTGCTGCTGCCCTTTTCCTGGCCTGGGCATGTCTGCTGAAATCCGCAGTGGCTGAAGCTAGGGAGAGGAGAGCGTGTCCTACCTGCTCCCCAATTGCTGGCCCAATCTTGTGCACCACAGTGGCCTCGTCTGCTCCCGGAGTTTATACTTTGGGGTAGGGATGGGAGGATGTTGCTCCCATGTATGATTCAGTGTTACAACTAATGAATGTATCACCATAGCACGCAGGAGTCTCAGCCATGGACAGGACCTCACCATGCTACACACGGAACAATGTACCAATACTGCATTTTTGCAGTTTCCTTGGGCAAGATACTCACAGGAGAGTAAGAACCCCCCTACTTATCCCACTGCAGGGCCTACCTAGGGCAAGGACTGGACACAGCCATGGCTCCAGACTCCAAGGCACTAACTTGGGCACATAACTGATCTTTTGCTTTGCTGACAATTTTGGAAAGTTTAAAGAAAGATGCTTCGAGCAGAATGAAACATTTCATTCCAACAAAGTCAAACTGTTTTGTGTCTAATTCGACCCCTTTTAAAATGTTTTGGATTTTAATGAGGGTGACCATATTTCCCTAAACTGAAAACGGGATATGCAGGGCTGGTCTGAGACACTTAGTGTCACTGCTTGCCCCCCACCAATGTTCCTCCATGCCCCCAATTGCGCCAAGTAGCAGAGAGGGGGCAGTGGAGGAAGAGGATTGAGGATTGTCTAGGATCTGGACAGCAAAGCAGGGTGTGTGGGTGGGTGTGAGAGAGAACTTTTGGGCTTGGAGTCAGGAGGTGAAGCTATTGGACTACGATCAGGTTAGCCATGTGATGCCCCTGTGGGGGCTGGGATAGCAGAGGGGCAGGAGGGAGGCTTCAGGTAGCGGAAGGAACCAAGGAAACTCCAGAGACAAGCCCTGGTGAGGTAGGGGAAGGCCAGGCTGCAAAGCCACCATTGTAGATTCTGGTAGAGGGGGGCCAACTCCCAGCCAGCGAGGTGAGTGGGAAGAGGAGTGAGCGATGGGGGACAAGGTGGTTGCTCCCAGTCAGTGGTACAAAACTCAGGGGGGTAGGGGCCCCCCACTGCCCTCCCAAAACTGCGCCACCACCAGGCAGACAGGGGCCACTGGATGCAGACTGGGGAGGGAAAGAAAGAAGCCGGTTGGGGCAGGAGGGCTGGAGAGAGCTTCAAGGACCAGCCCTAAAGGACAGAGGTTGGGGAGGATACGGAGCTGGGGTGGAGGCTCCATGCGATGCTCCGGCACAAGCAGATGCTGCAGGACTCGGTAGGGCACTTACCAGCTGCAGTACCTAGTAGGGCCCAGGGCCCATGAGTCGTAGCTCCATGGCACGACCAGAAAAGAGAGTCTGAATTAGGGCCATGCAGGGCTCACTGCAGAGTGAGCATGTAATACCCCATCGCTCCCTGATTGGAGGGGCAGGGCATAGCAGACACATCGGCCAGGCTCCTGCTCCTCCCCAAACATTACTACTTGCCCCCAAACATTCCACTGTGCCCCCCGGGGGGCGTGCCCTGCTTTTTGGGGGAAACTGGGCATTTTCCCAAAAAATGTCTGGATGCCAAGGACAGGACATAAATAGGGGACTGTCCCAGCCAAAGGAATATGGTCACCCTAATTTTAATAAATGGAAGGAAGCTTTAAATGAATATTTCAAACAAAAAACCCCAACAAAAACATTTTGTTTAAGAAGTATTAACCATTTGGTTCTCCTCTTCTCCACAATGAGGAATTTGTGTCAGCTTCATTCAAATGTGTTGCCAAACCTGCATTTATTTTTTAACAAAAAGAAGTTTCCACTGAAAAATTTTGCTCAGCTCGACTGACCAGCACATCTAAGCCAGCTCAAGGGGTATCTTCATTTACTGCTGGGATAGGCCAACAACAACTCATCAGAGCAAGGGGAATAAAGGGAGGGCGTTATGCCTCAAAGGCAAAGTCCTTTCGCTGAGCAGTTTCTGGGGTGGTGCAGCTGTTTTTGCCACAATCTAGCCCTATTTTAGAAATCTTGACCTGGACACAGACCTGCCACATAGATTATCGCACCCATACATTGTCAGGGAGACAGCACTGTCTAATGGTTACAACACGGGACTGGACATTTATCCAAGTGTTTTATGCTGCTGCCCATCACCATAGAATCTGAGTGGCTTCAATGCAAAAAGTCAATAGTGCAATCTGTAGAGGATTTTGTGGAGTCTCTGGAACTTCTCCCCCCTTTGGGGGGGGGGGGGGGATGTCAAAAGTCTGTTGCTTGGGGTAGGACTTGAGAGATTGACAGAGTGCCAATTAGTTGCCTGGGAGTAAACCTGAAGACGGTAGCTGTGCCTAACTGATAGATTGGAGATGAGCCGGAGAGAGCTACAAGCCTAATCAGAAAGGAGAAAAGAAACAGGAAAGAGGTGGCATGCAGAAAGAGGGTGAGCGAGCCAGACTCTCAGAGTTCGTTCCAAGAGATCCCCTTCCTCTCCTGTCCTTCACCTAGGGAGCAGAGGATGATGTACTATTGTAAATAAGCTCCTGGACAATGCTGTGAAGGTGGTGGGGGAACACAGAGTCTCTAAGAGGTTTGTGTGCACAAGATGTGAGTGGAGATCGTGCCCTGTTAGAGATGTAGGGGATATCAGTGATCAGGGTCATTCTTATAGTGGAAAAGCTCAGTTCTATTCTCATATTGCTGATCAACTTGACACATGGCCTTGGGGAAATAAATTTAGGCCAGATCATGAAACAGAGTAAGGAAACACAGCCCTGTTGAAGTCTGGATCTTCTTCAGCTTGGTTCCTCCCTCTTTAGAGTTTGGATAGTTATGTTTTCCCATCTTTCTGTAGTGTGCGGGGATCTTCAGGTGAAAGTAGGGCTGAGCAGGAAATAGTTTTCCTGTCCTGAAAAAAATTGAGCTAGCGAGCAAGGGACTGCCTCTCTAGACCCGTGTTTAGGGCACTAACCTGAAATGTAGTAGACCCAGGTTAAAGTCCCGGCTCCAATGCATGTTTAATTGCTACACAATGAAATAACTCCAACAGGAGAGACAGAGAAAGCCACGCCAGAACAGCCAATAGCCTGGTAGTTCGGGCACTCACCTAGGATGTGGGAGAATGGCAGAGATGCTATTTGAACCTGAGTCTACTACAACCCAGCAGCGTCTCCCCATCAGCAGGCTTTTGGCTACTCTGAGGTGGGTCTCTGACCAAACACATTCCATTGTGGACCCAAGAAACTTCCTGACAAAAGTTGGCACTGACATGTTCCCTCAACGTTCCGGTTTTGACAAATTGGCGTTTTATGACAATCAGCTCTGGGGGAAAGGCATTAATGAATTAATTATTTATGTTTAAGTACGGTCAGTGTTATTACACGGATACTGAGAAAGGCCTATTAAGTGAACAAGGAAAACAAGGTACTATAAGGGGATTTGAACAATGATATATCTGACGTGATTTTTTTTTTTTTTTAACTTGTAGGAGTCTGATATGAAACCAGACATCCTTTCATGGTTGACACAGGATTTCAAGAGACAAGTCTCAAAGGCTGAACAAACACTGAACAATCTTGAAAGTCTCATGACCGTACAGCTTAACTTCAGTTTTGTTTGTTCAAATGCGTATAAGCAGTTGAAGGTAATTTGAATCGAGTCTCAAAGCTGCAAGTGACATTTCTCCACTAGCTCAAAATAAACAATTTCAGACAGACACCTTCTACGTTGCTATAAGACATTAATGACTTGGCTAATTAATTAACACCAAATAGGCCAAGTCCTGGATGGGATCATACCATGAAATACTGTAGAATATAAATCAATAGTAGTCCTGATTCTACAGCTCGTGAAATGGAATATTTGGATGAAAAAGGGGCTTTGGGCCCGATTCTCATTTATCCCATGACCTCTCTAGGACAGCTGGGAAAGATTTTCTGATGGAAGAGTTTTCATTTGGAGTCTATACATTTCATGGGAATGTGTCAATTCTGCTGAACGTTTCCACAGAAGCCAGGCAGGCAGGATAGCCAGCCCAAACAAGATCCAGAAGCAAGCTGAAAAATTCCATTTAGGTTCTCGCAAACAGAATTTCTCTCCTGCACAAAACTTTGAGTTCACGACTCTTTATCCTGATTCAGTACATTTCTGCCACTCCCCCAAATAAAAATAAAATAAAACAAGCATTTTTGCAGGAGGGATATTCTGTTTTCCAGCAAACTCTCCATTCTGCACCACTCTGCCAGCGTAACATTCACATACTTCAAGGCCTATTTACAGTGTCCGAGAGAGGGCTGTGGATTTTCTTGCCATTTAATCTCATAAATCAGAATAACCCTCCATCCTAAACTGCCTGTATCTCTCTACTGACAGTCATTTAGAGACCTGTGTTACCGTATGTGTTTCCTCTCAGGTATCAGAGAACTCAGAATTACGTTTACAATAGTTTGTCGAGTCTGATGTTTTTATAGATTCCAAGACAGACCACAAAGCTGCTCTCGCGGTGAGTTGTGATGGCTGAAAGCATGATGTAGATTTCTGCTGAACAAAGATGTCAAAGAAAGGCCTCTAAGATCTGGTGCCAAAAGATTGTCCTAAAGTTTTTTCAGAATGTCAAAAAAGGTAAAAACCTTTGACATTCTGTACCTTGGGGGAGCACCCTGTAACCCCCATATTCCTCATTTATATACAATTGCGATCTCGCATGTAAAGCAGGCCGTGTGAGATATCAGGGGAAAGGTTATGATCTGCTGAAACTCATTTTTCTATCCATATAGGTGTATCAATGCAGATGAAATAAGAATTGTGTTGTACGGTTTTCACTGAAATATGCTGTGGGTTTGGGAGTCGCCCAGAGACTAGCTCTACAGAGACAATGACAAGGGAAGTAACTAACACCCAAGTGGGTGCTGCTGAACAGACATTACCAGCCATTGTCCAGCAAGGAGCTACAATGCGATGACTCGCCTGCATGAGGCCACACCAGGGAAATTTCTCAACCTTGCCTGGGGACTCAGCAATGCCCAGGAAACATCCCTGGACTCGTGTTCTCCAAGCACAGGGGACTGAGGGTATAAAACAGAACACAGGGCCACATGATTGGCCTTTCTCCTGCCCCCATCTATGCTGCAAGCAACAAGGACACGGAGAAGACTTAAGACTTGAACAGAGGAGACCGGCCCAGGTTTCAAGGGCAAAATTTGTATACTAGGAACTACAATATCCAGTGGGGTGAGAAAAACTGCTTAATCTAGATGTTACCCAGTCTAATAGGGTTGAGAGTTTAGACTGTGTGCTTATATTTAATTTTCTGTTGGTAACTAACTCTGACTTCTTGCCCGTCACTTATAATCCACCTTTTTGTAGTCCATAAATGTGTTTTACTGTTTAATCTTTACCAGTAAGATTGTATGAAGCATAAGGCAAAACTGCTCAGGTTTGCAAAGGCTGGTGTATCTCCACATTCCATTGATGAAGTGGTGAACCAATTAATACATTTGCACTGCCCATCTTGAGCAGTGCAAGACAGTATATTCCTGGGGTGCAGTGCTGGGAACTGGGGGGGTTTGGCTGGTGTCTCTCTCTGTGTAATTCATGAGTGACTCTGGGAGCATTCATGTAATCTAGCTGGGTGTGGGGCTCCATATGCGGTTGTGCTGAGTGATAACAGCACCCATAGGCACTGACTTCTGCTCATGGCAGTAGGTGCTTGAACCCACTCTGCCCCCAGCCCTGCCCCGACTCCACCCTGCCCCACCCCCATTCCAACTCCTTCCCCAAATCCCCGCCCCAGCTCTGCCTCTTCCCCTGAGCACGCCATGTTCCCACTCCTCCCCCCCTCCCTGCTGGAGTTTGCTACACTGCCAAACAGCTGTTTAGCGGCAGCAAGCACTGGGAGGTAGGCGGAGGAGCGGGGACGCGGAGCGCTCAGGGGAGGAGGCGGAGGCGAGGCGGGGAGTGGAGCTTGGCTGCCAGTGGGTTCAGAGCACCCACTAATTTTTCCCCCATGGGTGCTCCAGCCCTGGAGCACCCACAGAGTCAGCACCTGTGACAGCACCTGGAGAGGCTTACTGCTATCACTAGTAAGGCATTGAGAGAGACAGCCCAGGCTGGAGAGAGTTCAGGGGGTACAGCAGTCCCACGGTCCCAGGCTGTATCCTGGGAATCCTGTCACAGAAATTATTGATTGTAGATATAGATTTTGTATAAAGGACAACACCACAAATAGAGAGCAAAAGGACAGAAGAAATATTAAAGATAATATGGATTCTCATAGGAAAGGAAAACTAAAGGCAAGCTTAGATATAAACTTTAGTCAGACGCATGCACTAGATTGCTTGAATGGGACAGCCAATTATATCTGGCTTATATTACCAACTCATTATCATTAAGATATTTGTAACATGATGTGTACTAAGTATCAAAATCTAAACCAACCCAAAAAGATATTTTCCAAAGTGGCTGAAGAAACTTGAACTCGCAAGTAATAGGAGTCAGGCATCCAGATCCTCTAGGCAGCTTGGAAAGTCTCAATCTAAAGTGTGGTAGGGAAAAAAATAGCTTAAATTTCAGTCCCATCAGATGACAGTTGCAGAAAATAGTATCTTATCTGTGCTTCCATAGGTAGCCATTGAGAGCTGCTCACTTTATTCAGGCTCTTAGTTTCAAAGACTTAGCAGTATTGTTTGTCCGACTAAGGGGAACAGGATTTGGTCTAAATCATGTTATTCTAGTATTCAGAGATGGGTCCAACTTACTAGGTTCACAAGCAGATCCTGATCCACTACTGAATTTCTCCAAAGGTCAGGGTTATTTGGACCCTGGGTTTTGGATTAATCCAATAGAGAGTAAGGAAGCAAGGGCTGGATTGAGAGAGAGATTTAGGAGCCTAACTGCCACAACAAAGTTCCTCTGTTAATCTGGCCTCTACTGCAGAAGACCAGAACTGAAGTTCTCTCATAGGTGGGTTCAGATGCAGGCCTGGGAATCAGGAGATCTTGGCTGTATTCTCAGATCTACCAGTGACCTGCTGCGTGACATTGGGCAAGTCCCCTCACTTTTTTCCTTATCCTGCTCTTTGGGTATTTATAGCCAAACCCCTTTATTCATTCTAAAGGCTCTTTGGGACAGGGTGTTTCTCACTATGTGCTAATACAAAGCCTAGTGCAGTCAGGACCCATTTTTAGTAAGGTCCCCAGGAAGTACTCAAATACAAACAAAGTGATAATTCAAGCCTACTTTTAGTTCTAACCAAAAAGGTACAAGTGACCCTGGACCCATGCTTAGCTTCACCAGGGGATGATTTATAGTTGTACATCCAAGCCACCAGACACTAACATTTCTCAGACCTGTCATTGCAATAGCTATGGTTCCAATCAACTACCACTTTCCATTTTGAACACAATTCAAATCAGACGCCTGGGTGGGTGAATAAAAAAGTGGAAATTTTTGCATAAACTAAAACTAATGAGTTTTTAATAGTTATACTATGCAGGCTAGACTGAAAGCATATTAAACTAAGTTTAGAGAGGGGACTTAAGTTCTGGTGCCCACTTAAATAAAAGGACCAAAAAAGTTACTGCTATGAAATACATCCATATTTGAACTGCTGTTGCTCAGAAAGCCAGACATTCCCTCAAAGACTCCTGAGACTTCCCCCTTGTATGCCAGAAACATTTGAGCCAACTCTACTTTAAATGGCAACTGTTTTCCTATAGGTGGGTGGAATTGAGCTATTTTGTTGCATCTGGCCAACTTGCTATAGAGATCAGAATCCCAGAGTTGGTGTTTTTGGCAGAAAGTCATTTCTGTGCCTGAAGACAGAGGCTGATTATTTAAAACACTAGTAACTCCAATATTCCTGGAGTTTCACCATTGCTGTTGCCCATGGAAGACAGTGGAGCCTGGAGCCACTTTGCCTGGCAGTCTGTTGGAGGCTCTGGGAAGGTTAAAGAGGCAGAGAATCGCACCAGGAGTAGCTGTAGAGAGATTGACGAGAGTGGAAAATCCAAGACAAGCTGAACATACTGCTCAGGATTTCCTGGTCATGAATGTTAAGGACCTGATTTCCAACACTCAGATAAGCGCAAAACACCGTGTGGGTGCAGTTGTGCACCAACTTTGTGCTTGATGTTAGAGATGCTGTGCATGGAAATAGGTATTTGAAAATAGTCTTCAAGATGCCCAACTGGCTATTGATGCACATCCATGTCGAACAGTTGTATGTTCTTGAGGTAACTGCAGAGCTAAGTTAAGTGAACTGCACACATTTTTTTCCTATGTCCAGCTGTGCGTCTGACTTTATGATGACTGAACTGAAGACATTTATTTCTTGCTCATCAGTGAGTTTGTTTATTTTCTTAATGAGAGCTGAAAGCTCACGACTAATGCTGGAACGTCAGCCCAGTGGGCTGAACCTCTCCACATTCAGCCACAAGAGAAGTACAAGTTTCCCAGTCCATTCCCTGAAGTGCCTCACTTCTTTCTAAAGTGGCGGGGCCAACTCTAGAAACAGAGTTTCCCCTATGCAGTGTGTCCCTGATCCCAATACCTACAAGCATGACATTTATGGTGAGCTTTTTGGCAGCTGGAAACAGTGTGGATGGTCCCAAGACTTTCAGCAGTGATCTAGTCCGACTTGTGGACCAGTTTTCTCTGAACACCAGCTACAGACAAGGGCCATTCTGCAAAAGCTGCCAGACCACCCATCTAAGTATTTATATCACCCATCTCTACAGCAGTCAAGGTCCAGCTCTGCAGAAGTATTAGATACCGAATTCATAGAAATGAATGGGAGATTGACACCGAAATACCATTGAGGATCTAGGCCCAAGAGCCTTGCATTCTGATGAATCAAGCTTCTAGTCAACCCTGTGATACTGCGAAGTATTATCCCCTGTTTGCAGGCAGCTGAGGCACACAGATGAAGCAACACAAGAAGCGGCTGATTGTGGAACTGCATCTTCCATCTCTTACCACAGTGCCTTAACCATAGGGACCTCCAGCAGGCAAGGAGCTCGCTAGTGTAATTTTGTGGTGTTAAGTTAAGTACCAAACATGGAAAGATCAAAGTGAAGCTAAACCACTAACCCACTAGTTCATTATTGAAAATGCAGCCTCAACACAAGTGACCAGTTTTGTATTGTAATTGTTGACTGCATATCCTTAAGGATTAGTCGCTAGATTTGTTCCCTCTTTTAAGATTAGGAGCTTTTAAACACTGCCATGTTGACACCGACAAACATCGGGAAGCTTTAACAATTGCTGAAGCACCAAGCAACCTTGCAGCTTATGCAGGTGTTCATGTTTCTCTGGAGAAGTTTTTGATGTATGGATGTATCATCACAGGCAGCAAGCCTGTATAATGGCTAATGGAATGTTCTGAGAGGGTAACAGAGACATCTAGTGGCAGGTCTGAGCTGTGGTACCTCAGATGAAGGTGATTTATTGTTCCAGAACCATTGTTTCTATTCCATTATTACTTTTAACACAGAGACCTGTTATTACGGAGAGGCGCTTGACACACGTTAGGGCTATTTTGTCTTATTTGGAAATCAACATAATGACTTTCTGAAACACTGCTGAATTCAACACCACAGCAGCGGAGATAGTGATAATTATTTTTAATGTCTCTTTTACAATTTCTACTGCTGTCCCTTGTATTCACGTGATTTTAAGTGACCAGGGACCATATCCCTCATGCTGCACAGTGTAACTGTTATAATGATGTTTATTATTAAATGCACATTTCACACGTCCTAGACATGACAATGTTTTTGCTGTCACCTCGCATACCAAAAACACGCCACTGCCCTAACTGTCCAAGTAGCCTATCGGCTGTTAAAGAGCGCTCAGTTGCCAAGTACAGTAATAATTGGAGTAACTACCACCAAAATTAAATTACACCCTCCACACACCTACAGTGCCGGTCTGATAATAACAAAGTAGAACACAGATGTTTTTGCCTTTGCTAACCACATTCTCAATATACAAACTGTGTTGGGAGAGAAAGGGTTAATGTCTTAAAAAAAAATGTTTTTAAAGATTTTCGTTCTTCTGAACAGTTTAGCTCTCAGAATACCATTTAACTATAAAAAAATACTATTATTCGTTTAAGGAGACCTGGGACATACTTGCAGCTCTGCCACGGACCTGCCGGTGACTTGGGAAAGTCACGTCCCCTTTCTGTGCCTCATTTTCCACCACCTATAAAATGGGAATAACGATATTGACCTCCATTGAGATCTACTGATGGAAAGCACTGAATAAGAGCTAGGTATTATCACCTTGCTCTTACTCAGATCAAGTAAGTTACTCCATAAGTAATCTCCATGAAATGAATGGAAACAGAAGGAGCAAGGTACTCCTCACTATGACCAAGGATGAAAAAATATATATATTGCTCTTCAGTTAGGTAAAATAAGCTCATCTACACCCTCCTCATCCCCCCCCCCAAAAAACAAAACACACACACCCCTCCTCTAATGAAAAGCTGATGGTTACAACGCTGTAGTGATGAGGCTTTGAACCCAATTCTTCAGTGCTCTGCACCTTACGTAGCTTGTTTGACACTGCTGTGAGCGATTACACACACGTTCCAGGCAATGGTACACCAAGCATTTGGGGATTAGTCCGATGCAAGGTACCTCAATAGAGAAACTAAATGAAAAATACTGTTATTCCATTATCCACTTTCCTAACACCATCTGGGAATGGTTCTTCTGGCAACTGATGTCGTTATTTACAGTTGTGCTAAGTGGATGTAAAAACGTGCCAGATCACAGTGGTAATACTTTTATATTGGTTTTTGCCGAGGCGAAGCATACTGCCGCAGACAGAAAGTAGAGGGGAAACAGGATGATTAGGTCTGGAAGTCATGACTCAATTTAAGCCGCTTCTGTGGCCTACAGAGCATTATGGTATACTCAGCCTCGATAAGATGCCACTCTTAAAAACACATTTATCTAGCTCTGGCACCGTTTATTGGAAATAATGCTGATCTCATTGAAATGGCAAACGGCTTCAAAGACTTCCCAATATGCAATCAATGTATACAGCAGGCCGCCTCTATCAGTCTTGATCCAAGTGCATCCACACACTATGTGAACTTTTGCTGAAGAAACAAGCACACATACATCATACGGCAATCCCATTGCTAAGGAGCATCACCAGAATGTTTCAAGAGTGGAGAAGAGCAAAGCAGATAGGAACGCTTAACTGGTTGACATAGAAACAGTGACATGAAAGCAAGATCATCTGAAAATATAAAGGAGGTAGATGGAACTGTTCTATGTTTTCTGGGAGGAATCAGTAGATCAAAATATTTGATTTTTTTTAAATCATTGATTAATATTTTATCTGCCAGTTCATTGTTGTTCTGTAAAGCACCCAACCAAAACAAAACAAACAACCAGAAAACTCAATAATTTGAAAGAACAAGTGAACATAGTTGGGCCAGAAAAAACAGACAAAACAAAATATGACCAAAAACAAACCAGGAGGAAGAAGAAAGGTGATCGTGTCTCATGGCTTGACAAATGGATGAAAATCCTGTGTGAAGCCCCAAGGAAAGCTATAAAGCACTGTTCAGAGCTTTTGTTATCCTACTCTACTGCAAGACATATAAAAAATATTGCAAGTCTCAACTCCTGGAGTCATGCTATTACCTGAGAATCTCAACTTCAATTTTTAAAAAAAAGTTTCTCACCCTCATTGGCTCAGCAAAATGCTTGAAAATATGTATCCTAAAAGGTTCAACAACACAAAACATAGTTTTGAGGAGGTTGGGGGGGGGGGGGAGTTGGTTTTTTGTTTTTGTTTTTTTTTAAGTCTCCTTCTAAAACTACCCATTTTTATGGAGCTGCCTCATGGTTATTGAAGACTTGGGGTTGGTTATACTTTGAAATTATGGTTTCCCTGCCTTTAGACGGGTAAGAGGAGGCAATCTTAGGATTTGAGAGAAGGGGCTAAGCAGCAGAAAAAGGGCTCCAGGGAAGACATTGGTAGCCTAGTGACCTAAAATGCACAGAATTTCACATTGTCTGGAATATCAGGTACCAGAAAGCAGAGTCTCTTGCAACATTTCCAGTCCAGGTCCCGGTGAGGAAACAGAAGTATCAAAAACATATACAAACATTTCAGACCTTAAAGATGTTTAGATGTCTGAAATTAGAAATTCAGGGAATAAAGTATGTGCAAATTTCATTGGAAAAAATAACAGAACATTTCTAGTTAAAAGAGAGAGACAAGTGGCATATTTCAGCCTAGTAGTAGAGGTATATAGGTATAGGTCTCAGGGTATTTTAGTGAGCTGTATAAACACTCACTAGCCCACTTGTCCTTGGACTGCAGAATTTGTTTCAACAGGAAAATGACTAAATGGGTCAATGATTAATAAAAATTGTTTAGCATTTGGCCTTTGATCAGAATTTGCCTGAGTTTTGTTTTGGAAAAATACTGGTACAGTAATTCCTCAAGTATTATGCTTCCGGGGAGATGACTGGAAAGCTACAATTTTCTAAACAAGACTCTCCTTGAAATGTAGCAGGTTCCAGGGGAAGCAGTGTGTGGTTGTTTATGACAAGGAACCAGGTGTAAAGAGTAAATCAGTACTCACGACTGGGGCCAGATTTTCAGCAAATCAATATGTTGACCAAACATCGGGTATAGAGCTCCTTTAAAAGTTTTCCCAATGAAAACAGAAGTACGGGTATAATACACATACTACGCACACATATTAAGTGCAAGGTTGCAATCGATTCGGAGTCTTGCTGCAGTGACCAGAGAAGAACAAATTGCTACTCCATTCATTTTGGCTTTTCTACATTTACAGCATGATCTAGTCATTGCCAATGTTCAGAGGGGGCCTGATCCTGCACCCATTCAGAGCTCTGATTGACCTAAACGATGCAGGATCAGACACCTTCAATCAACACCACCAGAAAATTCAAAATGTAATTTGATGTGCCACATATTGTTAGATTGCTACTAGAGTCACCCATTCATGCACCCCAATTCCAGTCCAACTGATATTGATATAGTAGGAGCATTGCCAGCAGATCGAGGGAAGTGATTATTCCCCTCTATTCAGCATTGGTGAGGCCACCCCTGGAGTATTGAGTCCAATTTTGGGCCCCCCACTACAGAAAGGATGTGGACAAATTGGAGATAGTCCAATGGAGGGCAATGAAAATGATGAGGGGGCTGGGGCACATGACTTATGAGGAGAGGCTGAGGGAACTGGGCTTGTTTAGTCTGCAGAAGAGAAGAGTGAGGGGGGATTTGATAGCAGCCTTCAACGAACCTGAAGGGGGTTTCCAAAGAGGATGGAGCTCAGCTGTTCTCAGTGGTGGCAGATGACAGAACAAGGAACAATGGTCTCAAGTTGCAGTGGGGGTGTCTACGTTGGAAACACTATTTCACTAGGAGGGTGGTGAAGCACTGGAATGGGTTCCCTAGGGAGGTGGTGGAATCTCCATTCTTAGAGGTTTTTAAGGCCCGGCTTGACAAACCCCTGGCTGGGATGATTTAGTTGGGGTTTGGTTCTGCTTTGAGCAGAGGTTGGACTAGATGACCTCCTGAGGTCTCTTCCAATCCTAATATGCTATGATACCCAAGCCAGCAGGCCAGTGGCAGAGACAGGAATATAACAGATCCCCTGAGTCCCAGTCAATCCATTAGGTCCCATCACCTCTCCAAGAACACTAGCCACCAAGATTTCCCCACTCCACTCAAAATAAGCACCTTTGTGCTTTTTCATGCTGCCTTTCAAGGGGGGGTGGGGGAAGCACTTTTTAAACATTGACAAAGTCACCAGAAGTTTCTCTGTCAGGATGCCTAGAAAATAGGCAGCTGGTGTGCTGAGACCACATGCTGGCGGGTATTACTTCACCGTTCCCTTGTTCTCCGGCCACCTGTTGTCTCTTTTCTTATGCACAGATTGTAAGATTTTGGGGGCAGGAACTATTTGTGTTCTGTTCGTACAGCACCTAGCACAATGGGGTCCTAGTCTGGGACTTGTGCTTCTAGGTTCTACTGCCATACAAATAATATGCTTAGACTAGAGAACACAGCATTTAATTACCCAAAGCAATGGAACAGCTCCGCTAAGAGACCATTGTTTTAAGTCTACCCCATAGAAAACTGAAATAGTGCCCAAAGAACTGTATTTTGGAGTATCAGAGAACTAAGATCCCTGTTTGCTCTGGGAGAATATTTACACATTAAAGTTACAAGGAGTGTTCCTCATTAAGGAAGGACCTGCACTTTGATATGGGTATTCAAGCAGACCAAGCAGCTTGTATCAGTTATAGTGGTAAGTATCAGAAATAAGTGCAAGTTTGTTAGTAGATTCCAATCTCAAATGAGAACTCGTAGAATATGACGGACCAACCGTAGATGCAGGTACAACCATAGGACATAAGAGGGTTAGTTGGGGCTGAAAATAATCACTAACTCCTTTACCCTTATAAGTAACAATCCATCCTCTGGTAAGAAGGGAAGCTCTGAGAATTCTATCTGAGATAAGAAAATTCCTCAAGTTTCAAGATGGATTAGATCAGAAGCCTCTTGTTAGGATTCTCAGACTGAAAATGGATATCCCAGCTTTGGCGGCTGCTGAATTTCAGAGATGCTCAACAGTTAGCACTGTATTACTAGGACTTCACATACACATCTGACGAGAGCAGAAGTGCTTATGCATTATCCTGGTGGTCTGTAAAGTTGAAAAATCAACTGCAACCAAGTGATCTAAAAATCTCTGTATTGAAACAACTTCCCAATACTACAAAATAAGTTGCAGCAGAGCTATTGAAAGAGACCCTGTTTGTACAGAGATAAAACTGTCCATGTGAAAGGTCAGAGTGCATGATTTGACTTCAATAAGGTTTGGAAGAAGAGTATCTTATGCCATCAACATTCTCAGAGACACAACTTTGTACATAGAAAACTCATTGAATCAATTATTTATGTGAGAGTAAAATTTCTGAAAGCCAGATTGTCAGCAGAACTGCATGGAAGTCATACCAGAAGAGTCAAAAAGGAAACCAGCAGAAGCGATCATTGACAGCAGTTTGCATGATATAGAATTGGTGAGTGCACACTCATACAGGCTACTTAACCAGAAGTCATTTGTCTGTTGATCCCTGGAGAGTCCATTCTGAACACACACATCTTCCCACTTGATATTGAAAGATAAACCCATGCATAGGATGAGCAGTCTGTCCTACGAGTTCTACTCAGAAGACAGACATAGGACTACCTCAGAGGCTGCATGCATTAGTGATTATATTTTCTGTGAACTTGGTAAAAGTTATTGCTTGCAAAGGAAGGGGATATTGAATGGATCTGGGGGAAGTTTTCCAAATTTCAAGTCTGAGGATTTTTTTAATCCAAAAATGTAATTATCCAAGTAAAAAAAAAAAAAACAAAAAAAACAAAAAACAAACAAAAAAAAAAAACACACACCTTTCAGATTTCCTGACCAGTTGTGGATATCAAAACTTTGACAACTGGGAGAGAAAAAACCCCACTCCGCAACTTCCAGTTTTGCTGCTGTTGTTTTTTTTAAAGCAGCTGTAGTGTTGAATGTGCTTCATAGGAGGTGTTAACCAAGTCTACATTTTTAAGTGTATCCTCTATCTCTGGATGCCCAAGATGATGCACCCCAGGCTAGATATTGGAGCTGTAAATGCACACCACCTCTGGAAGCTAACTCCAAACTGACTCAAGTTTGGTAACCAACTGAACCAAGACACACAATTATAGTGGACACTTGAAAGCATATACAGTTCAATATCTACGGACACATTTCTTCCTTCCCTGGGGACTGCACCTTGATGGAGGGGGAAGAGGTGTGTGTTCCAATGACCTTGAGAGCTATGCTAGCGGGAGCTCTTACTCCTGGGAGGGCCATTCAATCCAGACAGGTCAAAGGGAAGGGACCAGGCAAAAAAATCATCTACTGGCTCTCCAGGTTGAAGGCTGAGTGATAGGACACTAACGAGGCCCTGCCATCTCCGTCCATCATGCCGTTTGCTGGAATGACAACCTTGTGTTTCTATAACCTGTTTAAGAGGATAGGTTTTGGGCCTAAGCAATTGATATTTAGATACACATTTCACAACCTGGAGCCCACCTGAGCTGCTTTGAATTTATTGTCTAGAAGTACAGAATACATGGGGACGGTCTGTGGTTGCATCCAGCCTGTACTTAAGTGTGTTCAGACTGTGCAGAAAAGATCTTCCCTCCCGTTCGACGTCTGTTTTCTTACATTAATAAAAAGGACACCTTCTTAAGAAAATCCAAGTGGCTGCTTTGTGGTTCTTCAGTACCTCATATATTATATGAATCCATTTCGCCAAGGCTTGGCAAATCTGATCCATCTATAGCAGTATTCATTTCCTATCAAAGTCAGCACAATATCACTAACCTCTTGAGAGCCATAGACACTGGCATTTTTAGAGCTCAGCAATGTAGCAAATACCATGGTTTCCATTAGAGTCATAAGTGCAGTACAACAGGCAGTGTGTGCTCTAGAGCCACTTAAGAGCTGCTTTCTGGTTATACGCTGCACACGACATCACACATTCACTCAGATTCATTATTGATCACTCAGTCCAGCAAACTCACTGTCTAGAGATTAAGTTACAAGCATCAAGGTCCCGATTTACAGATTTGACAATGTCCTGACATCATATTAATATTGAATCAAATAGACTGCATGGCAAGCAAATATATCATCTTGTATTTAGAATGTGTAATATGTTGGGAAACATTTCACTGAGAGTCCCAAGATAAGAACTCAATACATCTACTACCCCATATACTAATTTATGAAGCAAATTGATAACAGCAATTTTTGGAGATATCTATAAAGAATGCAGGTTAAAAACTAACTAGCAAGTAAGCAAGTCCTCCACAGCAGAAGCTGTTTTGTTCTGACCTTCTGAAATGATATTCATCATTTTACTCTCTCTTTTTCAGAGAGAAGTATTTCGGGAAAAGGGAATAAAACCTTTTCCTTACTCCCTACCCCACTAAATGTATTCTATTGTGGCAATGTGAGACAAAACACGCAGCACTGTAGCTGGCAGAAACTTAAGCTTGACAGTTATGACAAAATTAAAAATATTCACCCTTTTGTCCCTAAACTAATTAGTTTTAGTTGTAATGTAAATATCGAAGGAGCCAATCAGGATTCTGCGCCGATCCACATATCCTAAATTAGATTAAGCTAAGGCACAAGCAATTAACAAAAATGAGAGAGAGACGGTGGCTGGATAAAACATACGTTACATAACCAGCTCTGAATTTAGACGTTTCTTTGACTTTAAATAGATAGAGACGATCTAACTCTTACCACACCTTCAAATTGAGCAAGGGAAAGGATTTAGCTTCACTTTTGGCAGAAATGGCTTTCGAGGAGAAATTTGGAGAAGCGGAGTAGTGGTAGAAAAAGAAGTGTTTGAGGGTTAGTGACCTGTGTTTGTGCTGACTCACCTCTAGCCAAAATTTGTTAAGAGGCTTCAGAAGCAGGTGCCTGAAGTTAATATTCTAATTGCACTGCACTGCTCTAATAACGATCCCTTAGTGCTGGAAGAAGAGGAGAGTTCACCGTACATTTGGAAACTCTGTTCTTGGGTCCTGAACAAGACAAATGGTCTGGATTCTTCGCCTTTTTTCCACCTTCCTAAAACCACTCTTGGGAGCCTTCCCTCTTCAAAGTGGTGTTACAGCTTCCCACAGAAGGAAGAAACAGCATCTTGGAGTTCCTCCTAAGCTACAACGCAAGCTGTTAGAGAAAGAAGGCAAGGCCTTCAGCAAGCGTAAATCAACTCAGCTTCACTGGTCAACAGCTAAGCACATAGCCTAGAATTTATTCATGGTTCCATCACTTCTTAGAATTAAAGCTTTTACTATTCAGAAATAAGACAAACAGATAGAAAACATAGTCCTACTGAACGTAGGTATGAGCCCGTCCTGGGCCCAGCTACACAAAATTGTTTCCAGAGAGCCTCTACCGAACATCTTCCCTTATGAAAGCCCCAGGGTGAGTGTCTGGCATGCTGAGGTGCTCCAGTTGCTTTTCTGGGCTCTGTCAATTAACTCTCGCTTCCCCAGCCTTGAGTCTTGGTGCTGTCTCATTGGGTCACATACCCTACCACTCTGGGCCTGTGGATGGGCAGCATATCCCATCACCATCATGTCTATAGCTATGCAGTTATTCTGTCTTTGATTTCTGTGACCTTGACACATCACACTTAAGAACTCTGCTGTTTCCAGAGACCAGAAGCCATTTTAGGAGACAGCCTGTTACAGGGGGCTTTCACAGAAACTTAAGTGATTTTCCTTCTATGTTGCATGCCTTACTCTAAAAGAAAAGCCATTCTGGGTGAAAATGCATGTTCACTCATGTAAAACATATCACTGTTGCAATGGAAAATGAAGGCTCAGATCCTGCCACTACTTACATATGCGATGAACTTCACTTCCCTGAGTAGCCTCCTTGAAATCAACTCACATTAATAACATTAACACATAAGGGTCTGCAGGATCAGGGCCTAATTTGCGGACGTACTCTCCCACTTCTCGGTGTGCATCCCTCACCACGTTGCAATGTTATCAGTTTCTCAGTAGTGCCAGCTGTGAAATAGCACTTCCTGCCTGTCAGGGGGGGTGTACCACTCACCGCTTACCTGGCACCTCCTCCTGGGCACTCTGGGGAGTATCTCTTGAGGCCGACACGCCTTCCTGTAGTCATGGGCCATCACACTGCCTCTCTCTCAGGTCTACAGCTCCTCTCTCTCCTCCCAGGAACTGCGGTGTCCTCTTCATGACTCAGCATTCCCCCTCCCAGGGTATATCAAAGTCTTTCCTTCAGCAGTCCTAGGCAGTCTTCCCATTCACCACCTCAGGTGCCACTCCTTCAGTGGCTGGTAGGAGACCCCAGGCCCGCCCTCTGCTCTGGGTTCCAGTCCCAACACCCTCAGCCCAGCAGCTCTGGGCTTTACTCTCTCAGCCCTCACTGCTCCTTCCCCGGACTGGTTCTTACCACTCCTGGTTCCCCAACTTTCTCTGGGAGGACCAACTCTAAACTTGCCTCCCAGGGCCTGACTACTGCCTTTTCCCAGCAGCAGCCTCCAAACACATCTCCCTCTTCCCAGGGCGTAACAGCCCCTGTCTGTTGCCAGCTTCCTACCCAGCTGAGCCTGCTTGCAATCAATCCTTGCTCCCTGGCTCTTCCTCCAGATGCAGCCTGTGGAGTTAATCAGTCTACCTAGCCACCTGAATCCCTTCCAATCTTGGGGTGGTGGACACCCTATTACACGGCCCCTGCCCTGAGTATGTATATGTATTCCTTTGCATAATCCTGGGTCATGATTGGGGAGAGGGATAGCTCAGTGGTTTGAGCATTGGCCTGCTAAACCTGGGGTTGGGAGCTCAATCCTTGAGGGGGCCATTTAGGGAACTGGATAAAAATCTGAGGATTGGTCCTGCTTTGAGCAAGTTGGACTAGATGACCTTCTGTGGTCCCTTCCAACCCTGATATTCTATGATTTCACAGTATGAATTCCTTGTTCCCTCAAACACTTTACCCATGCAATAAAGGCCTTTCTTAAATGATATACAAGGTTGCTTTAATTAAAGTGTTTGCATCAACAAAGCACCATTTATGCTAATCTGCAGAATTAAGGTCTTCAGTATGAGCTGTAGCAATGTGTGTAAGAATAAGCAGTTTAGAAAGAGATGCTAAAATAAAAGTTCAATATGATAAACTGTTTCATTAGAAGTCCTATCATGATTCATGACCTTAACATTTTTGAAAAATTTAATGCCAACCTGAGACTGAATATAGATACCTTACAGCATTGTGAATCGGAACTTCAGTATGAATTAGTGTTTCCTGGAATTTCAGGAGATTTTTGTTTTATTTCAGAAGCAACAGGTTACTCTGGAAATAGAGAAATGTTTCATATCCACAAGAGAGAAGTGGAGTATAGTATGGGGGGGGGGGGAGAAGACACAAAACGCACACACATAAAATTGCTGTCTAAAATAGGCAGAATCTACCCCAGTTCAGCAAAGCACTGCTTAAGTTTAAGCACATTCCTGGATCACATTGAAATCAATGAGACTTAAGCATGCAATTAAAATTAACAGTTGTGGTTAAGCATCTGCTTAAGTATTTTGCTGAACTGAGGCCATGGAGAATTCTAGAAACCACCATGACCATAGTAATTTATGGCCAAACGAAGTTGCATATATGAATGGGTGGACCGGAATTTTTCCCTTATTCAGTGCCAAAGACAACGTACAATTTGTTACCACTGGGATCTGAAATATCAATAGAATCAGATATGATGGTATCATTTACAAGGAACACTTTGATATGTAAGGGGCTACGTTCATTGTATCTAATGGTCAAACAAACATGTTCTTTTGTCTTTTAAGAAGCCAGTGCAAGAGGTAAGCGTAAATGCCCTTGTTCTCTGTCAGTGGGTAAAAAGAACAGGAGGACTTGTGGCACCTTAGAGACTAACAAATTTATTAGAGCATAAGCTTTCGTGGGCTACTGCCCACTTCTTCGGATGCATATATCCAAAGAAGTGGGCAGTAGCCCACGAAAGCTTATGCTCTAATAAATTTGTTAGTCTCTAAGGTGCCACAAGTACTCCTGTTCTTTTTGCGGATACAGACTAACACGGCTGCTACTCTGAAACCTGTCAGTGGGTAGTTTGTAACTACTGTACCAGCAGATAACAGGCAACAACACTACTATCAGCTCTGTGTTCTACGGGCCAGATCCAGAGCAGGTGTATATCAACATAACTCCATTGATTTTACCAGCCAAGGATCGGGCCCCAAATCTCCCATAAGCAAGTTTTTTCCCCCAATGTTAAGGAAATTCAAAGGGTACACATTAGTTTGATACTGCTTCCAGGTAATGTGCTCAAGCATCTGCACTGCCAAATGAAAGGCATGATTCTTAGGTGTCACCAACTCATTTATATTTGCATATTTTCACTTTCCAGAAATACATTTGTCTCTTTATTACATCCTATAGTTGTAAAGTTCATTCCTGCTGATGGCAGGAGTACTGTAATTTCCATGTGCAAAACAGACTCTATACCACTATAGAAAGGTAGGGAGAGAATATGGCTTTGGTTATGTTATTGGTTTCTTTTACTGTCAACAAGGAGAGAAAAGGCAAATGATCTTTGGAAATCTATATTTTTGCGCAACTAATTCAGCATCTCTTCGAGCCTCTGCTTTGACGGCGTGGATTTGATGGTGTTCCATATGGGTACATTTAATCATGTTTATCGCCCCATTGCCTCTATTGGCAATAACTTTTCTAAATCAAATGTTTTAATCAAAATCGGTGACCATTCTGAGATGGGTGGAGAAGCTAAACGCTTTGCTATTTTTTGCTAGAGTGTATTTTATTGCTGAAAGTGTTTGGTCCGATTGCTTTTCCATTCATTTCTTTCTATATATCTGCAAGATGGGAAACAGAAATATCCCCCAAGCTGTGTGTAACTATAGCCAACACTTTGCCAGCCACCAACGTTGCATATTTTCAAAAGGTCCCAACCTCACAGGGAACTCTACTTGGGCAGAACTTTGTGTCCACTGAAAATTCTATTGAATTCAACAATACTTCCAGTCATGTTATTTTCACAAGACAATTATTGCTAAATATATGACCACAAATATAATTTCGCCCAGATACATTACCTGTTCATCTATCCTCAAATGATCTCTGCTGTGGTGGATTCCTGAACCTGGAATATGTCTCATTTAGCGCCCCCACAACTGAGATTGGGACCCCCGTTGTGCAAACGCATAGTAAGAGACAGTCTCTGCCCTGAACACCTTACAATCTCAATAGCCCAAGGTCACATAGCAGGTTAGCAGAAGAGGCAAGATTAGAATCCAAAACTCCGGATTCCTGGTTCAGACAATGTTAGAAATATCCCCCAGGTTATGTCTGTCTCCCCTCTTGTACAAAGCTTTGACTAAAGGAAAGGACAAACAAGTAGAGATTGCTCTTTTATCTGTAAAATATAGGTGAGTAAATACTGGACAGCTCTGTTTTTAAATTGGTAGAGTTCCACCAGAGCAAAGGTTTGCACTGGAAAACAGCTCATTGCAGGACTTGGGGGACTTGGACATTCCCAATGAGGCACCTCTGGTTTCTCCTAGGATGAACATATCTTTGACATTTATCAGTTACATATGAAGTCATATATTTATCATATATATTTATCCTACAGCCCTTCCGTCCTTCTTGTTCATGATTATAAGATTTTACACAGCCCTTTAAGTGTAGCTCACGCTTAAATCTGTTTCCTGAATACAGCTATTTCCTTCAGTCAAGGCCACGGGAAATGCCATAGCATTTTTAATGACCTCACATAGTCAAAGCTGTATTTTCTGGCTTATCTGAGAGCATAGCATGAATACTCACTGATCTGGAGATATGTCACTTGCTGACACACCACATTATTTCCTTCAGCAGATGGGGCAAGATTTCAAAATTCCACTAGGTGCCTATCTGCATTTAGGGGTCTCCATACCTTTAAAGATCTGACCTCCGGGCCTCCAGACATATATTGGTCCAGTCCCATACCCTTTAGCTTAGGAAGGGCTAATGACAGCACATCACATGTAAGCTTGGTGCAGCACAAAGGCTAACCCAATCTATTGCTGTCCATATCAAGTTAGCTACCTCGTCCTACTTCTTTTGCAAAGGTACCACCTCACATTTATTCAATAAATCCAGCACAAATGAGATAAATCATATCGTGTTCATTTTGGTCCCATGTCCCACTAAAGTTCAATGCTCCATAATACTTCCTAATCGCACAGCTTATTTGCAGAAACTTTAAAAAAAAATGCCTTGTGCAGGGATACTAGACCACATCTGTATGGCTTTGAAAGGGGATTACAGTCAGTTTCGGGGGGGCGGGGGGAGGGAGATGGATTCTTTTGGGGGTGGGGGCAAAGGAGAGGAATTTAAACTGTCACCCACCTATGCTTTAGAAAGGTTATAATCAAGGGGGATGCCAGCAATCCTGGGTCCTTCAAATCAGCATCCTGCTCTGCGATTAATTATTATTTGTATTTCAGCAGCATCGGGAGGCCTCAGTGAGATCAGGGCCCACTTGTGCTAAGTGTTGCACAGAGGCAAAATCAGAGACGGTCCCTGTTCCAAAAAGTTTGCAACCTAAGACCTTGATGCTGCAAAGGTTTACGCACCCTTGCTTAACTTTGGTTGAGTTCAGTGGGACTACTCATGCGCATAAAATTGAGCAGATGCAGAAGTTTGAGGCCTGTAATTATGAGGCTGATAGCATAGGGTTACCATACGTCCGGATTTTCCCGGACATGTCCGGCTCTTGGGGGCTCAAATCCCCGTCCGGGGGGAAATCCCCAAAAGCCGGGCATGTCCGGGAAAATCGGGAGGGAGGGAGGGCTCAGCGGGGCCTCTTTGGCCGGGGCCGGTGTGGTGCCGGGCCGGGCGCGCGGTGCCGGGCCGGGCGGGGAGCCGGGGGCCGGGCCCGCGGGGCTGGGAGCCGGTCCGGGCCGGGGGTGTGCTGGGAGCCGGGCCGCCGGGGGGTGCGCTGGGAGCCGGGCCGCCGGGGGGTGCGCTGGGCCGGGGGGTGCGCTGGGAGCCGGGCCGCCGGGGGGTGCGCTGGGAGCCGGGCCGCCGGGGCCAGGAGCCGGTCCGGGCCCGCGGGGCCAGGAGCCGGGCCACCGGGAGGTGTGCTGGGAGCCGGGCCGCCGGGGGGGTGCGCTGGGAGCCGGGCCGCCGGGGGGTGCGCTGGGCCGTGGGGCCAGGAGCCAGTGGGTGCGCGGGGCCGGGAGCCGGGCCGGGGTCGCGGGGTGCGCTGGGCCGGGGGGTGCGCTGGGCCGCGGGGCCGGGATCCGGGGGGTGCGCGGGGCCGGGAGGCCGGGCCCGCCGGGGGGTGCGCCGGGCCGCCGGGGGCCGGCAGTGCTGGGCGGGCCAGGGGTGGTTGGCCGGGGCCGGCACCCCAGGGCCCGAGCCGACCCAGCCTGGGCCGCGCCTCCTCCCCCCACACCCCCCCTTACCTACTTCAGGCTTCCCACGAATTAAATGTTCAAGGGAAGCAGGGGAGGGGGCGGAGACTTTGGGGAGGGGGCGGAGTTGGGGCGGGGGCGTGGGCGGGGCTGGGGGCGGGGCCGGGGCCCTGTGGAGTGTCCTCCATTCGGAGGCACAAAATATGGTAACCCTATGATAGCATAGTACTTTGTTAACTGTGGTCTTGTTCTTTTATCTGAAACAGCCATATACAGAGGATACTAACGAGGGCTCTATTCAACCCATCCTCCAACTACCCCTTGCTCCTCATTCACCCCATTGTATATGTTGCCATTAAATACATGGCAATATCCTAAATAGATTCAACAAATCATTGGAAACTATCTTTTTTTGGTCTGTTTAGCCTATATTTGTTTTTCGTCTTAATTTATGCAAAAGTGTCTTTGATTAGTCACGAAGAATCTTAAATAAAGTAAATCTACTCTTGTAGCCAGCGGTTAATCCTTCACCAGCTGTGACGATAGTATGAGTAAATCCCCAAATTGCCAATCGGTTTACTTAAGTAGCTGATGTATTTGTAAAATGTGTTCTTTTTTGCTGCCCGAATCAGCAAGCAGAACAGATGGCAAAAGTTTATTTCGAGTCATTTGTTAATAAAAATCACCAAGACTGTCAATGCTTCTTCGCTTCATTAAGAATTGCAATCACATTGGAATAAAGGTTGGGTTCCCTTTGGGTGGTTTTGGAAAGAATCAGATGTCTGGAGAGGAGGCCAGGCAACTTGTGTTTTGGTATGGAGAACGCAAGGGTTAAGTTAGAAGAGACAGGGTTCAGGAAGTGCTCAGGCTTGATCAGCCCATGAGATTTGTTCTGCTGATTTTATGATGCCTCTAGAACAGGGGTCTCAAACTCAAATGACCATGAGGGCCACATGAGGACTAGTACATTGGCCTGAGAGCCGCATTACTGACACCTCCCCCCCCGCCCACACTCCACCCCTTCCATGAGGCCCCGCCCCTGCCCCTGCCCCGCCTCTTCCCACCCTTTCCCTGCCCCCATTCCAACCCCTTCCCCAAAATCTCCACCCCAACTCTGCCCCCTCCCTGCCCCCAGGGGGTGCAGAAGGGGTGTGGGGTGTGGTGGGGCCTCAGGGCAGGGAGTTGGGGTGTGGAGTGCAGGAGGGGTGAGGGGTACAGCAAGGGGTCAGGGTGCAGGATGCGGCAGGGGGCTCAGGGCAGTGGGTTGGGGTGCAAGAGGAGTGCGGGGTGTGGCAGGGGGCTCAGGGTAGGGGTCAGGGCGCAGGGTATGGCAGGGGGTCAGGGCGCAGGAGGGGTGCAGCATGGGGCTCAGGGCAGTGGGTTGGGATGCAGGAGGGGTGCGGGGTGAGGCAGGGGGTCGGGGTGCAGGGGGCTCAGGACAGGGGTCAGGGTGCAGGAGCGGTTCAGGGGGCAGGTTCTGGCCCGGCGCGTACCGGGGCAGGGCAGGCTCCCTGCCTGCCTGCCCTGCCCCCGCAAAAGGCTGAAACGTGGGAACAGCGGAGGGGCTGTGTGTTTCTGTTGCTTAAGGCACTGCCTCCAGCAGCTCCCATTGGCCACGGATCCCCGTTCCCGGCCAATGGGAGCTGCTGGGGGCTCTGCCTAAAGTAACAGCCACACACAGCCCCCCCTTCCCCACATTCCAGCCTCTTCCCGGAGCTGCGCAGGGCAGGGCAGGCAGGCAGGGCGCCTCCCCTGCTCCCGATGCACGTCTGGCCGCCGCTCTGGTAAACACTGGGGGAGGGCGGGGGGTGGGCTGCAAGGGCCGCAGAAAATCACCCCGCGGGCCGCATGTTTGAGACCTCTGCTCTAGAATCATAGAATGGCAGGGTTGGAAGAGACCTCAGGAGGTCATCTAGTCCAACTCCCTGCTCAAAACAGGACCAATCCCCAGACAGATTTTTGTCCCAGATCCCTAAATGACCCCCTCAAGGATTGAGCTCCCAACCCTGGGTTTAGGAGGCCAATGCTCAAACCACTGAGCTATCCCTCCCCTCCCTAATGTATGTTTTTATTGGCCAAACATTGTCTTTTCATATCCTGCTGGAGATCTTTGTGGGTGGGGCATTTTGGAAGCTCGCAGAACATTCCCGCTCACAATATCTCATTGTACCCTTATTAAGCCCATTAAAAATAAACAAACATTCTAAATTCCTCTCTGAACTCAACATTGCCAAACCCTAACTTTCAAAAATTATGAACCAGGCCCTCCAACTTTGGCTTAAAATAATGAGCTTTTTAAAAAAGAATAAATTTGATGTTTGGGGTTCTTTTATTTGTCTTCAGCTTTCTGAGTCTTTAGGATGCATTCACTTCATTCTTTCAAGCTTTTCTCTACAACTATGAGGGCTAGAAACTTACTATTTTTGTTTAATAATAGTTGAAATTCTCATGCAATTTCATGATGCCAGCAGCTAAGGGCTTTAAGAAAAGCACTCAGTACTGTGAGACACACAATGCAATCACAAGAATTGGCAACACTGATTTTAAATGTGATTGCTCTAGAGACAAACATTAGGCAATGCACTTCTTCAAAGACATCGAGTCTGGCAGGGCATCATAATATTTATGCAGCTGGGAAGTAAAGAACAGAAAATGCATTGACAACAGAGCCTTATTTTTCTAATTGTTTTCTCCTTTTCACCTGGACTTTGCCTGAATAAAGACTTCAGCATTGATAAAATTAATCTAGAGCCTGTAAGAATAAGCATACAAAAGGCCTGTAATATAGAGCAGAACCTCTCTATAATGAGCCCTTCGATGATGGAATTAAATTTGATAGTGAAGTTGAACAAAAGTCTCAGATCATTCCAATGCATTGCAGTATGCACATTGTATTTCTGTTTATAGAGCAATTTTTTTAAGGCCCAGTTCAGAACAGATCTCCATTCAGCACCCCCCACTCATTAACAGAGAGACACTTAAGCACATGCTTAAGGGGTTTCCTAATATGGGACCACACTGATGGAATCTTTCAGGGGTGGGGAGTGGAGGAATGGCTTCACAAGAGAACTAATCTCAATCACAGTTTCACTAGGACGCTTAAATATAATAAGCATTAAAAGTAATAATATGTATGCAAATGAGGTGTTAAATATCAGTTAAACTGCCGCTCTAGTAATCCTTATATTAAGATGCAAGGCATTGCTGTCATTTACGGCGCCAGCCTGAATTCCTGCGTAACAAAGAGTTTAATTGAAAAGTTCTGTGAAACAGAAAGTCATTCTGGCTGGCAAAGTATTTACACTTCAAATGAGCTGTCACAAATAAGCATTTAAATTAGGTATAATAAAGCAGTTACTAAAGGTTAATTACTAGTTAATAATAATATATATATATATATACACACACACACACACACTTGAGCAAGCATGGAAGAAAGGACAAACCAGTTGCTTTGCTGTTATCTCAGAATTATACAGGCAATAAAGTTGGATTAGCATTTTAATATATTTAAAGTTTATGGATTTAGTGGTAATATTCTGAAATAACTTGCCAATCAGTAATTCATCTGAAATGCATTGTAATTACATTTATTAAGATCAAATATTTTGGCAATAATATGGATGTGAGAGGATAGATAAAAATTAGTAAAATTTGCCAGCATGAAAATCCAACCACATTTAAGTGCTAACAATGAGTATGAGAGAATCTGAAAAGTTGTTTAAACTAGTCCTGATAAAAGAAGACCTGTCCTGAACCTTCACCCGTCTTTCAAATTGAATTATTTGAAATTGTAAGATGCTCATATAATTTTTAAAGCATTTTTAAATGCTTCTCTATTTTTTCCTGTTTCATCCCACAGTGGAAGCAGAAGTGTCAAACATCTGTACACACATCTGTTCCCAGATCATTTCTGTCTCAATCCAAACCACAGAGTACATCATATTTCTTGAAAGAAGCTGGTCCTTGCTCTATTGGAAATCGGATTTTTGTAGCTTGAGATTCTTTTTTCAGAAAGAGGGAAATGAAATCAGTCCCTTGGTAGTCTGTGCTCTTTAGCTTAGTAGCCTTCAAAGGGGAAGATAACCCAAACAACATTGGTGGGGAAATTGAGAATGTATGTGCTCATGTGTGAGAGAGAGATAAACAGCAAGATCACTTCTGAGCAGATACTTGCAGGGAAAACAAGTACTTTAAGAATGATAGCTGGTGACACCACAATGGGGGGAAATGGGGCAATTTTGGATGGGAAGAATATTCTAATTTAGATTTTTAGATCTCTTCAGCATAAATTGTGAGGAGTCAGGTCCTGATTCCCCCAGGAACTTAAGCAGATGCCTAACTTTACTTTTCATTTCACTGGGGCTACTCGAATTTAAAATTAAATATGTGCTGAATGAGAGGAGGTCTAAAAAAAACCACCACATAATTGAAACTCAGTGGGACATGTGCTCCTTAGGTACAGCTCCACAGAGATAGCTAGGAGTCTAACTTCCATATTTGCAGTGTTATTGTAGCAGTGTTAGTCCCGGGACATGAGAGAGATACGGTAAGCAAGGAAATATCGTTTATTGGACCAACTACTTTTGGTAGAAGGGACACGCTTTTTAGCTTCACAGAGCTCTTCTTCAGGTCTAGGGAAGGTAACCAAAGTGTCTAAGGGTACGTCTACACTTACTTCCTGGTTCGGCGGCAGGCAATCGATCTTCTGGGATCGATTTATCGCGTCTTGTCTAGACGCGATAAATCGATCCCGGATCAATCCCGGAAGTGCTCGCCGTCAACGCCGGTACTTCAGCTCGGTGAGAGGAGTACGCGGCATTGACGGGGGAGCCTGCCTGCCGCGTCTGGACCCGCAGTAAGTTCGGCCTAAGGTACTTCGAATTCAGCTACGTTATTAACGTAGCTGAATTTGCGTACCTTAGTCCAAAGTGGGGGGTTAGTGTGGACCAGGCCTAAGCCAAATACAATTGGGACATATTCTTAAGCATAAGGGGTTCACACATGCTGTAGGAGACCACTTTAACTGAAGTGGGTAATTAAGGCTTAGCAGGCAGGTGGTGTGTTACAAATTGTAGTAATGAGCCATAAAACCAGAGTGTCTGTTAAATCCAGTATCTAGCAGATTTATTAATTTAATTTCTCAGGCTAATCTTTTGAAGGTCTTGCACAAATTTCCTTTTGAGACAAGGACTGAAAGGTCAGACAGAATCACTGGTTTGTGAAAAAGTGTTCACCCACAGGTGTTTTCCCCTTTTTTCATTTTTCTGAGTTCATTTAAGAGCACAGTAGTTGTCCGGTTTCACCCACATCGTTGTGTTGGGGGATTTGATGAACTGAAAGAGGGTCACCACATGTTGAGATAGGCATGTGCAGGATCCATGGATCTTGAAAGGTGTATTGAAGTGGGTATTGATCATCATAGCAATGGAAATATGTCTGCAGGTTTTTCATCAGTTGTTCTGGCAGAGTCTGGTACTGCTTTGAGTTAGGGTGTCCTGGTCTGTGGGGAGTGTAATTCTGATGATGATCTTGGTGAGGCTTGGGAAAGATTTCTTTCAGGACCTGGTCCCCATTAAACATGGATTGTAATTGTTTGATGATACCCCAAATGTGTTCCAGTGTGTGGTGGTAGGCGACAATTAGTAGTGTGAAGTCAGTGGGTTTTCCCCCCTGTACTGAAGTAGATTGTCCCGGGGTATTTGGGTGGCCTGTTCCATGATGCGATCTACTTCTCTGATGGAGTGTCTTTGTTTGGTGAAGGCAGTTTTAAGTGTGTATCCCGGACTTTCTCTTTGAAGCAAATTCTGTAATATCTGGGTGCCTGACTATAGATAAAAGATTTCTTGGTGTGTCTTGATTCATGAATTTCTTGTAGTCATTTTATTTAGCTTAGACATGCTCAGTACTGTTAGCATATAAGCCTTTTTGTCAGTCAGATAGACTTTTGGGTTTGACTTTTTTGATACTAAGATGTGTAAACAAAGGACAAAGTCTGTGTATGTTGCTTCTGCCTAGTCAGATGGATTTGTTAGTACAATGGGAACAGATAAGAGCAGTTAAAGTGTTATTCGAGAGCACACTTTAAGATTGCCTCAATCCCTATCTCAAGGCAAGGTCAAGCAACCAGTTGGGATTGGCAAAGGGGCTTGGGGGAAAATTATAAAACACTAAAAGACCAAAGAAATGCCTGTCCCTGACCGCAGTACAATCTCACTCCTCCCATGGGGTACCAAAGAGGTAGGACGAAGACCCCAGCCCCAAAATGGAACATGATCCTAAGTTATAAGGGGTGGGACTGTAGGTGTGCATTGCAGGCATATTTGGGCCTGTTAAAAAGGAGGAGGGGCGATAGGGAATGGGGAAAATGGGAATGGGGACACAGGCAAGGCTCTGTGGCATCAGAACTGGGAAGGGGGACACGGGGTAAAGGCTCTGTGGTGTCAGAGCTGGAAATGAAACACCGGGAAACAGACTGCCGGCGTGTAGAGCTATGGACATGTTTGCTTGGAACTAACCCCAATAAATATCGCATTGCCTGCACTTCAGACTTCCAGCATTCTGCTTTCTGTCTGCATGACAAAAACCAGGGGAGGGGTGAAGGGAAAGCCTTCTAACAGTTACCTTCCCCAGACCTGAAGAAGAGCTTGCTGAAGCTCAAAAGCTTGTCACTGTCACAAACAAAATTTGGTCCAGTAAAAGACATTGCCTCACCCACCTTGTGTATCTCATTGATTTCAATGAAAGTTAGAAGTATAAATACTTTCTGTGGATCTGGGCCTGAGGCACTTTAGGAAGTCCCACTCTCAGTCATGAGAGATCGCGCTGTTCCAGAGACAAAGATCAAACAACACCCTCACCTCACTGCTACTCCTAAGAAGGCCAGACCTATGGATAACATTTACTTTTGTGATGGATTCTGTTCTAGTGGCAATGTCTGTTGGTGGAAGGAGAGATGACAAGAGTGGTTTTGGCTGCAGTCCACAAACAGCATTCAGTTACAGGGAAAGCAAAATAGCTTTGAGAATACCAAGTAAAACTGTATATAAAACAACTAAAATACTTTCAGGTACTTTCAGGGAAGACCCAAAATTCACGTAGTTGTTTTCCATATGAGTAGTATGGATGCATGCATCTCTTCATTCTTTTCATCACAGAGATGCTAAAGATAAGCAACATCTCTAGCCTCATAACACTGGAATGGAACATCAATTTGTGCTTTTGTAGGTGGTGGAGGCATTGCACGATTGTTATTGATACTGTTGTGTGAGGTACAATATTTCTTGACATTATTTGATGGTCCAAGGGATAGGGCAGTAGTCTATGATGTGGAAAACCCAGGTTTAATTCCCCGTACTGCTAAAACTTGCTCTGTGCATAAATTCCCCACCTGCAAAATGGGCATAATAGTTAGATGTGGTCAGAGAAACTTTTGATGGAGTCATATTGTCAGAATATGTAGTTCTGTCAAAAATCACAACACTTTGCACAATCAAGTTGATTTTGTGGGAATTTCAGTTTGGAAAAAAAAATGGAAAAAAAGTTCCAACGTCAAAACATCCCATTTCCACATTTTCACAGTAATTTTTGTTGTTGTTGTTGTTTTGAAATGACTTTTTTTAAAAAAAAAAAAACATACTATAATACAAAACAAACAAAAAAGGCAAAGGTCTAATGCCCTGACTGCCACTCTAACTGCATCAAATAATGAGAAGACACACTCAAAGCCAGGCAACAATATCAATAAAAGGCATCCAGTTTTGTGAAAAAGAAACATTTTGATTAACCCAAAACATCATTTGTAATTTTCCTTCATGGAGAATTTTGAACTTTTGAGGATTTATTCCTATTTGTGACAAAGCCAAATTTTGAAATCTCAAAATTCTTCATGAAGCAGAACTTCTGTCCTTCACCCAGTCTCAGAGGGGTTTTGAAAGAATAAATATTTAAAAGATTGTGAGGTGATCAGAGACTACAGTAATGGGGCCATAAGTCCCTACATAGATTCTGGATCAGAGTTGGACAAGATCTCTGAATTATTCCCTTGCTTTTCGTTTGAAGTCTCCAAAGAAGAGATATGGCATCAAAAAACCTTTTCTGAACTGGAATCTGATGCTCCTGAGGTTCCGTGTAAATTATAACTGGTTCTGGATGCATGAACATTATTCTGTAAACCTTCTTTCTCTGCAGATGTTGAAGAGATGGAAGAATCTGAATTTTCATTGAAAACAACAGGACACTTAATGAGCAGTCCAATCGTACCCCATTATGCTGTAGGGAGATTACATGAAACTGGTGAACAGATGTAAAAAAATGACGCGTATAATGAAGTGAGTGATGCTGTATGATATTGACAAGTTTCTGGCTCATCACATCAGCTAAATTAATATAGTCTGTTAACCAACTGTCTATGATTATCACACAATACCCTTACTTCCCATCATAACCATGGGATTACATTTTTGAGACTGGTTGGGTTTTTGCAGGGGAAAAAAATAGCAGAAATAATTCTGTGGCATCCAGAATTAAGAATATTTTAACAAGCATCCCCACGTGATACAGAGATCTTCTGAATTGAATTATACTATGACTTTAAATTTTTCAAGGGCTATTACTGCTGTGTTAGTTACTCTCCTTACTTTAAATAGTTTCATCAGCTAATAAACAACTCCCTGTTGAGTTTGTGATCCCATAATTTAATGATGCAGTGTTCTATTCCCTTGTGTTGAGATGGCTCTCTGAACATAAGCTCATGTTTGACCTTCCCTTCCTTTAGACTGGGGAAAGGAAGTATTTCTCAAAATTAGAATGTCAAACTCACGGTCAGCTTTTTTGGTGTGGACAAATGGAAATGCTGCTTACAAAATGGACATGCCACTTCCTTTTAGGTGTAGAAGCAAAGAGAACCTATGAAAGCAGGAGTCCAAAATATCTGCAACGTGTATTCTCTCAAAGCAGATGGAGCATTTAGTGTCTGAAGATATGTCAACTGATACAGTCTGGTTTAAGTATCAGAGGGGTCGCCGTGTTAGTCTGGATCTGTAAAAAGCAACAGAGAGTCCTGTGGCACCTGTTAGTCTTAAAGGTGCCACAGGACACACTGTTGCTTTTTAGGCTGGTTTAAATTATTCTTCCCAATGGTGGGTGAAAAGCTGCTATCAGCTATAAGCTCCTTATTTGGTGATTTCATGATCATTAAAAGAGGGCAATAGGCTTCCCGTAGACTTCTTTTGACTAAAACTGTAGTATGAATTACTACAGTGATATATTCCTACAAGCTGTCCTGTGTAATGAACAGAGTTGGGTCAAAGTGTGTTGGGGGCAAAAAACAGGGTGATGAACTTGGTCCTCTAACATCTGTGGAGATCATATTATTTATTTCTGAATAGCTGCACAATAGTGAAATGTTCATGGATCTTGGAAGTAACAAGCATTTTAGCACAAATATTTTTTTCACCTGAATATTTGAACAGAACTTTGCTCTCTTATTCACAGTACTTCCATTTACAAAAACTCCACCTTTCTGTCCCTCCATCAGGGAGCAGAAAGAATACCAAATGTACTAAGGGTGGGATTCACAAAAATACTTAGGCCCCCAAATCCCATTTTTAGGCACCGCTATGAACCACAACACTCCCATCCAGCAGCTGCCTAATCCTGTAGATGCCTAGGCTCTTGGCACCTATTTTTTTGCAATAAAAGTTCCCTATGCACATGTGTTTCACCTTCTGAGCATGCACACTGCTGCCTTGCTCTAGGCCCCCTAGGGCTCGTCTCCCACCTAAGCCCCAGAGCAATCCATGAGCTGGAAAAGATACATTCATCCACCTAGTCATATGTGGAGCCCAATCTGATAAGTCTGTTCACAGGCAACCTAACTGCACAGCACCTCCCTTATAACATGTAACCTACAGGTTAGGGTATTCACATGGAATGTGGGATACCGCTCCCAGCTCATGTCCCCTCTGTATCTCGTTAGGAGAAGGGACCTGAACAGTAACCAGCCTCCTCTCAGGTGAGTGCCCTACTCACTGGGCTAAGGAATAGTTTGATATTCAGTCTCTCCTATTGAAGTTGTTCCACTCTAATTAAATAATTGAATAGTTAAATATTAATTGGGCCAGATAAATAGCTAGAATGACTCGATAGGAAATGGAAGCTGTAGGCTGTAGATTCCATTTACTAGCTGTCTACAGAGGCCTACAAGTGCCAGTTATCCAAGACAACCCCAATTTTTTTTCAAAGAACAGTCTAATTTTCAGGTCAGATCTTCTCTTAACAATATAATTAGAATAGGTTTACCCGAGAAAAAATTGATTTTGTGGAAACTACATTTGCGATGGAAAATATTGACAGAAAATTCCAAACCAGCTCTGTTCGTGAGGCTACTTTAGCATGCAATAGGAAGCACAAAAGGCATGCATGCCCCTGAACAAAGAAATGAAACAATGAAGGAGAGAAATAAACTAGTATGGTTCCATGGCAAGTTACAAGACGCCACATCCAAAGAATTAGCCTTCTACTACCCTCCCCTCCAAAATAATAATCATTAAGCCCAAATAAAGTCACTAGGAAGCCACAAACTGTGGCAAATGCATATTAGTTATGAAATGAAAGGTGTGATCATCAGGAATGTTTTCTCTAGCTTATCACTAGATTCCCATTATATTTTAAACACACGCTTTTCAAATATAACAATTTATCAGTTTGATTATAGTGAATATCATCTCAACCAGAGAAGAACATGATGAGTTTCCTCACAGCTTTATCACTATGATTTATGATCTTCGGATACATGGGAAGCACCCACTGTCCCTTTTCTTAGTGGAGCTGCTTGGCAAGTTGTCTGTGGAAGAGGGTGATTCCCCATTGTTAACAATTTCTTCTCCTTGGGACAGAAGCTGCACACTCTTAACTGTCTCTGCTGCGTTGGACCGAATCAACTCAAATATAACTGGCTCTTCGGTTTTGGCCTGAATCTGCTTGCTGTTATCTATTTCTTCTGCTTCTGACTGAACATGCTCAGTGATATGGACAACCTCTCTTTCAGGCTGAAACTGCTGGGGTAGGGGCAGTGTATCGTGTCTTTGATTATCAAACTGGCCATCACTGGAAACAGTCAAACATCCAGCACCATGACTGTTGCTAGAGCCGGGGTCCCTTATAGGCTGCATCTTCTCTTCCTCTTTTTCCCCGTCATGTTTAGTCTCTGCAATATTGGAGAATGGCTCAAAAGGGTCAGCCATGCTCTCAGCTAGTGAATAAACGATGCAATTGTCTAAAGGAGAGTGATTACTAGCCTCATCAGAGTGTGTGTGCATCTGAAACAACCTCTGTAAATGGTCTCTCCTGACAAATTCTCCATCAGAGGAATCAAGAATGGAAACCAAGTCATCAACAGCCTGTTCTAAACTGGAACACGTTGATCCTGGGATTTCATCATCCCACAATTCCTCATCGTTACTGGCTATTGATTCACCATCATCATCGTCTTGGAAGTCCTCTTCCTCCTCTGAAGATGTAGTAAATGAAGAATAAAACTGGTATCCCTCTTCATGAAGAAGAAAGGGAATATCATAATGGGCTCGCCAGTCATATGCCTTAATGTTGAATGGAGATCGGGCAAAATTGATGAATTCATGAAGGAAGTGATTAGTATAATACAGCAAGTGAGGTTGTAAGATATCAGCAAAGGCCTGACTTTCCAGATCATAATGAGTCATGTTGTGCAGGATGATATGCTGTATATCACTGACCAAAGACACATGAGTGCCACACAGTACTCTTAATTCACGCTTGAGCCAGGGAACTAATCTGTGGAGGCGGCAGGGATTGCGGTGGAAAAAAGCTGCTGAAATATCCCGGTAGAAACCTCCAGCTTGGACATTCCTCACCCACACTCCAGATCGATACAGAGCTCTCCTGAACTTAATTGTAACCTGCTCCCGTATTTGCCCCAATGATATTCCCCCGGGGTGAGATGGTCTCCTGATTGCAAACTGTCTCATCAGCTCATCAATTGCTCTCTCCCTCACTCGAGATGGTGGACCTGAAAAGCCATCATGCAGGATCCCATGGTCTGGTGGAGATTCAGGCCTTTGAGCAGAAGTTGACCTTACCTCAGACATGGCAGAGGATCTGTTCTCCATGGGTAGAATATATTCCGCAAAATCATTGTCAGCCTTGATACTGTGGAAGAACGAATGGAAATGTTGCTTACAGAGTGGGCACTCAGCTTTCCTTTCCGACCATTCCTGTATACAAACAAAACAGAATCCATGGAAGCAGGGATTTAAGTAAGACACATTTTGGATTCTCTCCAAGCAGATAGGGCATCTTGAGTCTGAAGATCCCTCTGCTGCCACTGGAACATCCTCACTGCTTGTCTCGGCTATGGATGAAAAGCTGCCATCAGATTTAAATGCTTCATTTGAGGATGCCATGATCTACTGAAAGAGAAAAAAAGAAGCCAATCAGTAGGATGAGTTTATGGTAGTCTTGTTTGACTCAACTTTTTTGGCCAGAATAATGGGATGAATTGCTTTATTTTGTACTACCACTGCACCTGGCCTCTAAGTATGACATAGTTCAGAGACCATATATCCCCTCATCAGGCCCTGCTGACTTAAAGACATCTAATTTATCAAAATATTCTTTAACATGTTCTTTCCCTATTCAGGCTTCTCTTCGCTCTCCTTTGTTCTTAATATTAATTGTGTTAAGCATCTGGTAACCTTTTTTGTGATGACAGAAGCAAAACAGGCATTCAACACCTCAGCCTTCTTGGTGTTGGCCAATATTAACTCTCCTTCCTGCTAACTAGAGGACCTATACTTTCCTTCATCTTTCTCTTGCTCTTAATATATTTATAGAACCTAATATTTTTGCTTTCTATGTCCCTTCTAGGTGTAACTCATTTTGTGCCTTAGATTTTCTGATTTAATGCCTACATGTTTGTGCTACTCTTTTGTATTTATCCTTGGAAATATGGATGAATTGCTACTTTTTGTAGAATTTCATATTGGCATCTATTTTTCCTATCTGTTCTTCACATTGGGATAGTTTGATGTTGTACCTTTAATATTGTCTCTTTCAGAAACTGCCAGCTCTCCTGAACTCCGTTTTGCCTTAGATTTTCTTACCATGGGACCTTACGGATCAGTTCTCTGAGTTTGTTCAAGTCTGCATTGTCCTTATTCTGCCGCCTGAACTCCTTCCTTTCCTTAAAAAAATGAAATCTACCATTTCATGCTCACTTTCATTCATGATCACCTTCATGTCTGCAACCAATTCCTCCAGTTTGTCAGAAGTAAGTCTAAAATAGCTGTCCGCTTGGTTACTTACCTGTGACTGCAGCATAGACATGCCTTAAGAATTAATTCACACAGTACCACTAGAGAGTAATGCCTGAGATCAGCATTCTTGGGAGGGAACAGAAATAGTAAGCAACAATTTACATTACATAATGCTCACCAGTTAAAGGGAAGGATCAAGCCAACCCATATTTTTTGTAAGTTCTCCAAAAACTGATTCTGTACTCAAAGAGTAATTCTGCGGAGGCCACGTTATACTTTCCTTACATGAAAAAGAGAGGCAGAATCTTTGATTAAAGTACAAAACGCAACTCATCCTTAACTATGGAGTCACTACCAATATCTCCTTAATAAGGAGACTTAAACAAGTTGAAAAGTTTTGTAAATATTTTACCTAGAGGTAATTTGTAAATGTTATTTCCTTTTCTTTTCTTGTCTCTCTTTTTCACTCCACTCTGTGATTTTTTCCTTCATAAAGTATGTCTCCTTTTTTTCTCTCACATCATCATCTCTCTATTGATCTCTTATTATAGGCCTAGGGATCCATGTTTCGTGTGTTGCCCAAGACCAACAACATTCTGATTGGATCTTTTCGATGATGTCACAACCACACACCAGCTCACAATGATGGCATGGCTAGAACCTTGTTGCTAAACATTCAAAAGCATAACATAAAGGGTTTTTTTTTGGAGAGGGGCAAACTGGCAATTAAAGAGGGAATGGAAAGAGGTTTTTTTATTTTTACATTATATTATTTCATAGTATGTCAGTAGTAGCATGTAATATGACATGTATGTCATGTCAAGTCACATCAAAATATGTCATGTCCTGTGATGCACTGCTTCTACTGCCATGTCACGAAATACAAAAATAAAGGTAATATTAAAAATGGGGGGAAGGTTTGAAAGTAAAATTGTTTTTAAGCAACATTTCTAAGTTTTTAATTAATGTATTTGAGCAGGAATTTTCACAAATATTGATCCAATTTCACACACACACACACACACACACATATACACACACAGATTTGTTAAATGGAATTTTCTGATCAGCTCTAACAGTGACATCCCCACTGGACTGATGGATGATGGAGAGCCCTGGGGAGGAATGCTTCCTCTAACTCTGATACTGTTGCAGCAGCAGAAAAGGACAGTAAAAATCTCAGATATGGCCGGGGGAGAACCTACCCCCTCCCCCCATACTTCAACATAGAAAGTGAGTTGGGGAAGGGTTGTAGCAGATCCTGCTGACAGTAGGTGGCTCAATTTCGGTAACTCAGTCCAGAATCACAAGGTTGTGATGTTGGCTCAAAATCAGCTTAGTCCCTTCTCCCTCTGGTCTGTAAGTTTTGCCGTGTGCCTCAGACAAAGCAAAACCAGAACAAACCACAAACAAAAAAACACACCCTTGATCCAGTTCTCAGGGATAACAAAGGATCTCGCTAAGAGCACTATGTTGGTTCAAGGCCCAAGGGAGACAGGGTACAGAGGGATGCTGCAGGTAGCAAGAACAGCCCTTAGAGGAGTCATCAAGAGGCCTGGCTTTCTCCTCCTCTCTTGCTTACAAGGAACAAAGGCAGGCCAACTGACTTGTTTCCTTTATTCTGAAAATAGCACCTCAGCCCTCCACCCACATACCTCCGTTTTCAAAACCACAACCTCAAAGTGACTAATTCAGCCAACAATTAACCTTCTGAAATTAATTAGTCCTATGAGCAGGGACTGCCCTATGAGAAACTCAAGAGGGCTGTTTGGGGAAGTCCAGAGGTCAAAAGACAGAGTCCATCATGGAAAATGTCATGCAGGCTTGATGGCACAGTTGGCTTTGCATTCTCTGGAGAAGCAAGTGATGAGCAAATTATATCTACACTGATGATGAGCACTACCACTGTTTAGCAACACACGTGGGTAAGGAAAGGGAATTTATCATTCTATGAACACTGTAATGAGAACAGGGTCACTTATTCCTTTAGTAACTTAGAGAAGTCTTTGTAGGACTCATGGAAAGACACTCTAATGCTACTTAAATCATGTGATTAGTAAGTGCAAGGCCTGCTTTTCATGTCAGTAGCTATTCTGATTTTGCCCCAGATCCCCAAGTGGTCCCCTCAAGGATTGAACTCACAAACAAAGGGTTTAGCAGGCCAATGCTCAAACCACTGAGCTATCCCTCCCCCTCATCCCATGTCTTCCTTTCAGAAATGTTTGTTCCATTTTAAAATAGTGAGGAACTTTAGTTACAGTTAAGTGAGTGAGGTTAGGAAGATAGTTATGTTTTTATCTTTGTTTAGCTCTAGCTTCTGCCTGCTGGAGACAGAGTTTTAACAAATTTCAAGGGGTTGTGTAATGAACCCTCCTTCACCTGAAGACTGCCCAAAAAAGAGTACAACTCAAGTCTCAGCCAGTAGTAATGAAAAAGCTCATTAGCTATCGAGCTGAAAATGTACCTCAGATTATTTTTCCCAAGTAGTAGAGCACCAGAAGAAGCGGCAACATTCAGGGATGAGATGCAAAGGACTAGATTAGAAAAGGACTGAACCTTCTTCCACCCTTAGCAAAACGAGGAAGTCTGTACTCTAGGAGAGGATCTAAATCCAGATACTAAAAAGACATTTGCATAGGGCTGGAAGTGAGAAGCATGCCAGCTTTTCTATCTCTTCTCCAAGAGTCTTTACAGTAATAGGGAATGTAACTGGATGATTACAGATGTCTTATGTAATGAGTTTTAGAACCACCACTCAAGCTATTAGAGTTTATTGTAAAGAGACAGTGGTTAGAAAATACAATACTTCAGTGGACTAGGCACCATTGGGTAGCTGGAGATGAAAGCTACCATTTAAAAAAGGTGGTACATTTAGTTTGCTGTTTCTGTAAGAGTAAGCATGACGTGTGATCTAGAGGCTGTACACTGGATGATGGTAAAGGCAGGCACCTTTAAATGCCCAGAGGAGAATCCTGTACTACTGAAGTGAAGTCAGAGCAGGTTTTCTTTTGAGACTCAGTTTCTACCCCGCTTCCCCCCCGCCATTGTCAGCCAGAAGACATCCCCCCCCCAGTGGAGACAGGAACAATATCTGATAGCTTGTAATAAAGTTGGGATAAAGGTTTGCATTATGTTTGGCTCTGTACTGAAATCTTTAGTCCAAACAACTAAAATTTCAACAGAACTTTGGGGTGGACCAGAGCACAGTGTGTTCTGATAGTCCAATAAGTTCTTTGAATTGCCCATCTCCAACAAGAATGAGGCAACACACCTGTGAATGTTCTCTAATCAGATTTAGGTAAGAATCATTTATATTCTGTCAGTGCAACCCTGCTCCACAGTCTCAGATATACTGGAAGTCTGTGAATTAGAGCTGATACTCCCAGAGAATGTCAGTCAGACGCTGCACCACATAAATCGTCAAAGAATTCTCAAGTACAAATTTCCTCAAAAGGAAAACATCTTGATTCACATATGGTGAAAATGACAGATTGTGCTTCATTGCACCATCTGGAGCAAGTGAGATATAGGTTCAGATCGCCATTTAAGAAGAGGGAAAGTTACAAGGAGAAAGCTTTGGAGGAACAGAAGGTAACTGGTTTTTGAGGACCTCTGGTATTTTTATTGGGCTCAGACATTTGCAAGACTACCCCATGTTCCCCATCCTCTCCTGATCTTTTGGAAGATGTGAATGGATGAAGAGGGTAATGCTCTGCATCACATACAAGAAGTCTCTGAATGAGTTGCTAGAGACCTTGTTCGCCTTCTCTTGACTCTAGTTTAGAGCTTCATGGGACAAGTCCTGGAAGGAAGCAGCAGAGGAGAAGCAAATGTGAAGATCTTCCATGCTGTGATGAGCCTTCTGGATTTTGTCTTAAATGATGGTGGGAAGGCCATGGATGATGGACATGAGGGTCAGACAGATGGACTGCAGCTGCTGGATAGTGGTACAGGACATAGCCAGAGTGTGAGACTCCATCTGCTGTGAAGAATCAGGTTAGCACAAGTTGGGGCAGTGAACAGTATGGTTCCACTCATTTCAAAAGATGACCTAAGTCTCTGAGTGAAGGGCTGGAGAAAGGTCAGAAGGATTCCTCTGAGCAGCAGCATTGGCCTCATTCCCTTTGGGCTTCCCACTGCTCTGGCTCAGTGTTGCCTCTTCATTACAATTCTTCTTATCTATACCCTGCTTGACATATTTGATCTGGGAGAGAGCCAAAAAATGTATGAAAAGCAACGTTGAAGGTTTAGCAATTGCTTCACTACCCTCTGGTAGCACAGACTGACACAAAATGGAAGGTTCCAGCTTTTGGGCAAAGAAAATATCCAAAAGACCGAACATTTTTTGGACAAACCCCAGAAAAATAAAAAAGTGCAGAAATACTGTTGCAGTGCCCCATTAGGAGCTGCAGTTTGAGTGCCTTATGATCTCATTCTTTCTACATCTCTATGATGCATTCTTTATCCCCTTTTGGTGAGGGGGCATCATAGGAGTCCTTAGCCATAGTGCATCATGGGATATGTTGTCCAGCTAGAGAGCCTGGCTCAAAGATTAGGAGTATAAGGTATCTGAACTCTCTCCCCCGTGAGTCAGTGCAATACCATTATTGAATCAAGATTTGGTGTTGGATGTTCAGTTTTTCTATTAAATATCAAAGTTTTCCATGAAAGGAGATGCAGTCTGTTAAAAAGTCACTGTCAAAACTCCGGATTTCCATTAAAAGTGATTGAGAAGAAAGTTTTCAGTCGGCCCTAATTAAGATTGAATGCTTTTGATTCTGAAAAAAGAACAGGAGTACTTGTGGCACCTTAGACACTAACAAATTTATTAGAGCATAAGCTTTCGTGGGCTACAGCCCACTTCTTCAGATGCATATAGAGTGGAACTATATGCATTTGTCTAAGACAACTCCCACCTGTTCATGCTCTCTGTATGTGTGTATATATATATATATCCTCAATATATGTTCCACTCTATATGCATCCGATGAAGTGGGCTGTAGCCCACGAAAGCTTATGCTCTAATAAATTTGTTAGTCTCTAAGGTGCCACAAGTACTCCTGTTCTTTCTGCGGATACAGACTAACACGGCTGCTACTCTGAAACCTTTGATTCTGAAGAACCTGAACATCAGGTGGGCCACAAATTTGTTAAGCAGTCTAGTTGTTGCCACCATCCATGCATTTGACACCCTTGTACGAGATCTAGAAAGCAATCAGATGAACGGGATTTCAAATGCATTTTAATAAATAGGCTGCAGCCAGAGACAAATGCTTTAAAGTTTAGAGGATAAAGTACTCCTACCAAGTCAAATGTTTGTTGAAGCTGGAAAAGGCCCTGCTGAGTCATTGGCTCACCATGCTCCATCGTGGCCAGGGAATGCGGGTAAGCTTGGTGGTGGACCTCAGCTGGTTCTGCTGCTCTACAGAAGCCATTTCTGATCCCTCCAAAGATCAGAAGATCATTTCTGATCCCTCAAAGATCCAGCAAGTTCAGCTGAAGGGAACAAATAAGTTTAGTCATCTGATCAGATTAAAAAGCGAGGCTGTCTGCTAAATAAGTCAACTGGACTCAAATGTGGGTCCGGCTTAGAATTTCTTTCAATCAATTATATAAAAATCTGCAATCAGTTATTCAGACTTAGCAAGGTGTGCATTACATGGCTGAGTCTTAAACGGTTTTGCTTTATGAAACAAAGAAGGTTGTCATTTGCTGCAAGCTATGGGATGTGCTGTTACATGTTGCGGTTTGATTTTTCATACCTCAGTTTTAAAAGGCCAAACATAAAACGATGATTTGATGGGCATTTTGCCAGCTCAGAGCCTGAATCCAGTAGCGTAGAGTTATATGATCAAGGATTAGCTTGTTTGTGTTCTGAAGTAGAGCCCTTTGCTATCTTTATTACCTAGTGGAAAGGCTGGGTCATCTAACACAGGAAGATGTTTAGCAGAACTAGGGAAACAGCAATTTTCACTTCCCATTTTTAACAAAGGGAACTGTGAAAATGTATTCTTACCTAGACTCTCATCTGTCATTGGGGGACAGTGGACAATCAACTCTTCAGGCTTCTTCAGCACTGCATCAATGCCACTCATGAGTATCTGACCAATACTTGATCCCATTAGTTTGTTCACAGTGCTGCCTGTCACAGCTGTGGCAGTTTCTATACTGTTGTGGACAACCTCTTTGGCCATGTCTACTGAATGCTTTGCCCCACTGACAGCACTGCAAACTGTAGCCTGCATGGAAGATACCAGCAGCCACCTACAGAAAGAGGACAGAGAAGAAAGTTGACACCAACTCCAAGAACTGAGGTTTAATTCAAATTGAGAGACAAGACCTGCATGTGCTCATCTTTAAAAGAGGTATTTTAATCATTCCTTCCGGGCACTTTCTAGAGCTTTGACCAATACACTTCAATAATTTGTCTTCTGCCTAATTCTGACCAACAGCTAGAATACTACTAGCTTTTGAGAATACGTACTGCCAGCCAACACTGGATGCTATTCTCTTTGGAAACCTCAACTCCACAACTAATTCTCTACAGCTCAAGTGTACCACTACTCTTCCTCTTGGAACAGTGAAAGGGTCACCCTATGGAGACTTGTTATAAGGGTCATATCTGATGCATCACTTTGAACCTACCAAGATGCTTATATGACTAGCTGACTTTTGGCACTTTTTTAAAATATAAGCTTGCTTAAGTGATGTGTTTATTCCACATAGCAACTTATAAGAGTGATGTTTTGACAACAGGATGAGTTTAAATTGAAGAACAACAGATCTAGAAGATTTACTGCCAAGAAGTTTGGAAAGTCCTAAAATTCCCATACAGAGAAAAAGGTCAAAATCACCAGGTCAAATACACATGGCCAGTGTGTAATCAGTAATAAAAGCAATTAGAAAAGAGAAATAACATAAAAATAGCAAGGCCAGCAGACCAGTTATGTCAGTTGAAGCTTGCACATGCTTATTGTAGGAGTTGCGCAAGATATATAATACTTCATGGTGATTGGAAGAGAATGAATATGAATAGTCATTGGAAGAGAACTAATGAATATATAATTGGGATGTGTGTACTATGTGTGAAATTGTAAGGGGTAGTCAGAGCTTCACAGAACAAATCCATTATGATCAGCTTATACCCCAGGAGAAGCACAGTAATCATTCACAAGGAGTATTTTTTGGTTGAAATAGAAATTTGAATTAATAAACTTAAGTGTGTGACATTTTCCACCCAACATCATCTTCCCTTTCCAAAGGGACTCTTAAGGAGTTACTGTATCAGCTGGCAGCTTCTCCCCCAGTCCTTCACAGGCAGGTGTATTCGCTGGACCTGCTCAAACTGTAATGGGATCACTTTAATTCCCAGAGAAACTTTTCAACCTTTGTTATGAATACATGCACTGGCTAAGCCAAGGTCTGCTTCTAGATATCCAGTTCTGCCATTATTCCTACATCAGGATCTGAACCCACTCAAGTTGCCTCCCCCACAAGCTCATCTCCATTCCCACCATTGACTCTCAGTTTCTATGGGATGTAGACAGGCCTGCGAGCTGGTGTAGCTCCAGCCAAGACATCAGTCTCAGTTCTTATGCTCCCCTTTTTTTTCTCCCTCAGGATCACTTTCTCCGTCATTATGCTTCCCCAGTTCCATGTTCAGATATAGAAGAGCAATATTGCTTACCCTTTACTCATATCTGTAGTTAGTTAAGCCTTGAGAGCTACATACTACACGACCATAGTCAAGGTGTTACATCTACCTCAGCCTAACTCCCAGTTACAATAGAAAGCAGCTATCATAAGTAGTCTAATTCTCCGTCCCTGGAATACAATTATTCCAGCAATAGGAACATTCTAGCAATTATTCTAGCAATAGGAACGTTTTTGCTAGTTGGGTGCTGTTGGTCTGGTCACTTCTGGAACCAGAGCCGATAGTTAAATCTCTTCATTTTACTTTTATACTAACCCCTCCTCTCTGTGCTCTTTTCAGGATAGTGTCATTAATCCAGGTCTTAAAAATGACTGCCCCCTCCCCCCCCCCAGAGGATGAAGAGAAAAGTACAGCTGGAAGTATCCAGTCACACAGCTATTAAGCAAGGTAGCTTTTTCCAGGTTTGCTGACTTTGCCTTCCCATCAAAAACAAATACATCTCTCAGCGGTACAGAGTAAAGCTAAACAAGAGAAACAATCTAAATTCACACCCCTCCTCCTCCTCACCTAGCAGGTGTTACCACTAGCAACAGTGCTATAAGTCATGACTGAGGTATTTGCAGGGCTTGTGGTTCATTTTTTTGAACTCTTAGGTTCAGCAGCCCTACAAGATGCCAGTAGTAGAATACATCAGACAGGGGTAAAACAATCATACAGTCAATCCAAAATAATTTTACTTAACTATGCAAATCACTTCTGCCACTGAAGAGAACGCCCACAAGAAGATGCAATAGCTTTATGATACCAAAATGAGTTACCCTAACCAACCTGAAATTTGCAAAAAGCTAAAACTACCATCTTCAAGTAACAACAAACTGACAATTTCACCAAGACTACCTTAAACCCTAACAGCAACCAAGCACAAAACTACATTAGCCACTTCACACCATACCACCCAAAGCAACATAAACCAAATTAAGGGCTAGTCTACACTACCCACCCAGATCGGTGGGTAGAAATCGATCTCTCGGGGATCGATTTATCGCGTCTCATCTAGACGGATAAATCGATCCCCGAATCGACGCACGTACTCCCACCTCGTCAGGAGGAGTAAGCGCCATCGACGGGGGAGCCGCGGCGTTTGATTTGCCGCTGTCCTCACAGCGGGGTAAGTCGAAAAAGATATGTCGAATTCAGCTATGCTATTCGTGTAGCTTAATTTGCGTATCTTAAATCGCTCCCCCCCCCAGTGTAGACCTAGCCTAATACTCCAGCTGCTACTGCAAAAGATAGCATGTCTGACTCAGAAATTAAATTAGCTCCTAAAACACAACAAGACTCTATTTGACCTGCCTCTCACCTGGTTTCATCCTTCAGACTCCTTACTGACAGAAGTATACCACTCCACTTTTAAACCCATGAAGCTGTCATTGAAGGGTATAGCATGCTCAGGAATGCAATCAGAAAGCAGCATTGTCCTCTGTGACTAATGAGGGCTGCAAGCTGGGTGGAATAAGAGAAGGAGAGCAGCAGGACTATTGGCCCGTTACAATACAACACGTGGAAATTATTCTCCACAAGTAAGTCCAGCAAACTTCCCTAGAAGAAATCTTAGAACCTGCCTTTCTTAGCAAGAACTACTGTGAAAGAGAAGACGGGTTTGTTTACCCACTGAAGATCTTTGGGACAGGGACTTTTTGTTGTGTGTTTGTGTAGTGCAGGGGTGGCCAATCCGTGGCTCTTTTACAGTTAAAGTGCGGCTCGCGAAACCTCTCACACTCACCCCTATTCTCCACCTACCAGACTGGGGTGGGGTGGGGTGCTCAGGTCTTCAGCCCCGCTGGGTGCTCCTGCCAGGGCTCGGGACATCAGCAAGCACGCCCCGTTGGGCTGAAGCCCTGAACCCTGGCAGATGCCTCCCATGGGGCTGAAGCCCCAAGACCCTCCTCTCCATGGGACTGAAGCCCTGAGTAGGGTAACCAAGTGTCCGGTTTTCAAGCAGAATACCTGGTCGAAAAGGGATCCTGACCGCTCTGATCAGTACCGTTGATCGGGCTGTTGACTGTCCAGTTGGCGGTGCCGCGCAGCAGGGCTGGGTGGCTCCCTACTAGCCTACACTCCATGCGGCTCCCAGGAAGCAGCCAGCATGTCCCCTCTCTGACTCCTACATGTAGGATGGGGTGGAGAACCTAGGGCACGCGGGCCGGATCCAGCCCCATAGTTAATTTCATCCGACCTGCGGCTCCCCGTAGGGCAGGAGCTGCGAACGCCAGCTCGCCCCATTACGGTGGGGAAACCCTGAGTCTCTGCACCCCCCCATGGGGCTGGAACCGTGGCGCCAGCTTGTCCCACTGCAGGGGGAAGCCCCAAGCCTCTGTGCCCTCCCACCCTTCCCCGCACTGGAGCCACAAGCGCCAGCTCACCCTGCTGCAAGGGGAAGCCAAGAATCTCTCCCCCACCCCCGGTGGGTGAGTGGCCCACAACTGATTTTTTTTTCTGTGGGTCAATGAGCCACCAGAGCCCTCACCCCCAGCCCATACCTCCTCCTACACCCCAACCCCTGTCTCAGCCCAGAGTCCCCTCCCATACTCTGAACCCCTCAGCTCCACCCCCAAGCCCAGAGCCCCCTCCTGCACCCCAAACCCCTCATTCCTGGCCCCATCCCCAGAGTCTGCACCCCCAGCTGGAGCCCTCACCCCCTCTCGCATCTTAACCCACTGCCTCAGCCCGGAGCCCCCTCCTGGACTCTGAACTCCTCATTTCTGGCCCCATCCCAAAGCCCACACCCCCAGCCAGAGCCCTCACCCTCCCCTGCACCCCAGCTCGCTGAGCCAGCCTGGTGAGAATGAGCAAGTGAGTGAGGGTGGGAAGAGCAAGAGGGTGGGGATGGAGTGAGCAGGGGCGGGGCCTTAGGGAAGAGGCGGGGCATCAGAGGAGGCAGGGTAGGGGTAGGGGCCAGGGCAAGGGTGTTCTGTTTTGTGTGAGTAGAAAGTTGGCAACCCTAGCCCTGAGTCCTGGCAGGCGCACCCCGGCTCTCAAACTTCTGAAGATGGTCGTATGGGGCTCGGAGGGTTAGTAAGTTTGGCCACCCCGGTATACTGCCTAGTGCAACAGTTTCCTGGTCCATGACTGGGACTCTTTGGTGTCACTACAATACATATAAACAATAATGACCTATGACTTTCCTTGTCTTATATAAATAAGCTGGTGATTTTTCTAAATCCCAAGCAGCAGGACTATGAGTACTCCAGTGAAGGTAAATTTTAATAGATTGTGCTGGGGTGATAACATAAATAGACTAATTTAAAAATGACTAATCGTGTATCTGAGTGGATAACACTGTTATGGAAATCTTAGTGACCAACAGCTCCCTCTTGTCATCAGCTAGTCTGTTTTGAATCAAATGCATTATATTCTTTACCTGCTACTGTACATTTCCTAGTAGTTCATCTTCACATGGTAATTTCATCTACGCACTTTCTGGAGACCACAGCCTTCAGAAACCAGCAGCCTGAACCCACCACCTTCCCCGCCTCCATCTCTGAAGAGGTGCTTCCATACTCAAGGACAAAAATCCCTCCTCTCCTACACATGGATACTTCAGGGGCATAATACAGAGCTAGCATGCCAGGGACAATGGTCTGCAGAGTCAATTGCACTGCCCAGACTATGCAGTATGCAAGCAACGTGGCAGTCATGGCCTAAGCAGAGATTTGCAAAGGTGCTATGGGCTCCTCAGTGATGCATCCAAAATTTGTGTTGTGTTGAGATTGAAAGATGGGGTTGTCTGGCTATTTTAACTGGATTGGTTCACCCATTTTTCATGACCATCTTTGGTCACTCCATTATTTTTATAACAGCAGAGCCTGGAAGCCCGATGGTACTAAGTGCTGTACAAACACACAGTGAGAGATGGTGTCTGCCTCAAATACCATAGACAAGATGGAGTGGGAGGAGAAACAAAGGCACAAAGAGATGAAAGCCCAGATCCTCAAAGATATTTAGGCACCTAACCTCTATCGAATGGGAGTTAAGCACCTACATCCCTTTCAAAATCTGGGCCAATGTGACTTGCCCCATGTCACCCAGCAGAGATACCCACATTTCTTGACTCCCAAGTCAGTGCCCTGTCTTCTAGGTTACACTGCCTCCTGTTTGATAACTGATTGTAGTTTCTCTCCTCTTTGGTAGTTTTGAGAGGACTGTTCCCAACATACATGACAGCCAAAAAGTGAGCACTGATTGTTTTCACTTCATTTACAGGAGAGACGAATACTAGACTTCTTGCTAAGTTCAATTACTCTAGAAGTGCATATGCACGGGAAAGACCTGATGGGTAGCAAAAAACCCTTTGATGTAAAAACAGCTGTAGGGGCATTTGCCTATAAAGCTGATTTTCAGCTGACAATGGAAGCTAATGAGGAATGTTAACTACCATCTCATAAATACCATCTCATAAAATTTTCCTGTGCCTCCAGCTTCTGTATCTAGGGATAAATCACTCTTCTGGACTACGCCACTTATTAGTGCACTTCAAACTGGCTTCTTGATTCCACCATTACATTAATCCATCGCTTCTTCTGTTGGCAGCATATTTGAAGTAACCCCCCCTCTGACAGGCGGCTGGCAAATCTGCTAGGAAACAATTCACTCCTTGTGCAGTAGTCTGCATTTTTAAAACTGAACTGCATGTCATCTGAGGTGAAGCATTCAGAACCTCCTGCAGAGCCCCATGTGTTCTGTGAGAGAATGGATCAACTCCCCCGGTATATCCTCCGCTCCCTCATTTCTGTCAGGCACCTGTACTCACTCCAATGGTACAGACATCACGGTAGCAGCATCGAGCCAATTAAATAATGGTCACACATGTAGAGCTGGGATGTGATGTGGGAGTAAGAACCCTTTACATGGGACACCCTGATCTGAATATGCAGGAGTAGGCAGGGCAATGTGCCCTTGCCACCCTCCATGATGCAGGGGAAAGTGGGGAAATGGGTAGAGCCTTGGTTGAGGGCACAGGGACAGGTAGGGCTAGCTAGCATGAGAGAGGTATTGAACATGAGCCAAAGACAGAGATGGTTTCAGCTGCTAGAATATGAGCCACCTTAGCAGGTCTTGTAGGGCTTAGGGGCCTAACTCCAGGAGAGGGTTTGTGGCTGAGGATCCTGTGGACGGAGGTACCTATCTGTGGCCTGGCAGCCAGGTACACCAGGGCAGCTGCTTAAGTGCCTAAGTCCCTTCTCCTCAGGACTTTTCTCCTGCCTAGCTCAGCTTGCTGGCTTCCGAAGATCCCTTTCTTAGGCACCTAACTCTCCCCATTCATCGTATGGGAAACCTGGGCACCTCGCTCAGGACTGAGGATTCTGTGACTAGCAGACTGCTTAGGGGTTAGGTGTTGCACCACTGCGTGGAGGAACATCAAGTACCTTTGAAGATGTACCACTATGGGGGCATTTCTCTCAAGCACAATATCTCCGAGGGCTACTCCTGAGGTGATACAGTTGTGCACCACCCCCCATGATCAAGTCTAGGCCTAAATTCAGTGTCTACTCCTTCATAAACAAGGATCGCACCAATAGCCAAAGAGATTTTCAATGCCTAATCAATTAACTCAATAGATAACCCTTTCATCAAGGCTATTCCCAGTATGCTTTAGTTGACTGTGTTTCCATCCCACAGAGCCTGTTTCCACGCTTCACACTTTTTTGTGGGGTTTCCCCTTTAATTTGATATTTTGTTGTACAAATATCTCAAGGGTGCGGAACCAAGCAAGAGACAGGAAACACCCTATAAAAGCAACATTTTAAGTAAGTCCTTACATTTCCTTGTTAAGTGCTTTGCCAGATTAGGGCCGTCAGGGTGATAGTTGCTTGCCGTTATGATGAGTTACTCATGAAAATGTAAACCTGCCCATAGTGCGCTCACTTTATGCACAGTTTTATGATGTTGAAGACTCCCTCTGCTGCACATTGCTTACTACCGACTTCCGATGCACAGATTGTAGCCAGCTTCTGTACGTAGAGATGGGCATGTAGGTAATTAACCTTGTGCTGATGTGATGCCAGGATTTTTTTTCTATTAGCACAATTCTGTAGTTAAGAAACAGATTAGCCCACACAGAAGAGCTTGCAAAGCTGCCCCTAGCAAGGGGATAAAAACAAAATCCATTTTTAATGGTTGGAAGCTTGTAGCTTAGTTCACATTAAAAGAGAATAATTCTGTTTTCATTCTGCTCTCCCGTAGAGTGCCTGCTTCGGGGAGATATTTTCTAAATGAGAGGGGGGATTTTTTTTTAATACCCTCGAAGGCACCAGAGACCCTGCTGTTCGCAAGTACCCACGTCTCCGACTGGAGCGCAGCTTTGTTTCACTTTTAATGCAGTGATTTAAAATGAACGGCTGCAAAAATTCTCCCGAGTAAAATCCGGAAAGCACTTTATCCTCCTCATCGCTTCAATGTAGAACACGAGGAAACAGCACTGGACCTTTTCCTAAGGTGTCATTTAACTAATCACGAAGCAGAGGTAGGTAGCCATAATAGAGCTATTCAAAGCCTAATAGTAGACGTGATCAGTGTTTGTCATAATGGGATAACCTCTTCTGAGGCGCAGGTAAATCTGAGCTGGACACAATCAGCTTGGCAGGGAAAGCAGTACGGCCTAATTCAAAGTACTGAAGATCTTCAGACTAGAGTAACTTCTTTATGTGACAATGATAGATGGTTTCTGTTACAGCTTATGGCCTCATCACACTTAAAATCATCTTTCTTCCTGTTTTCAGACCATCTTAATTCCTCTGGGCAGCTGCCATCAATTTACATGGATGGGCCCAGATTGAAAAAAAAAAACCCACCACAGCATATTTGTCAAAATCCTTCCAGATGTACAAACAGTTCCTTCAAAAGGAGCATGCCTCACATTTCAGCTATATCTCACTTCATCACTGGGATTGTAATAAATACTTCTTCCTGATGCCTAGCTGAGAAAGTTGATAATTAAAATCCAAAAATTATCTGTAGGAAGAATGATCCCGTGGGTGGGGCACTAGTCTAGGACTTAGGATAGCCAGATTCAAGTCCCTGCCCTGCCATAGACTTCTCTTGTGATCTTGGGCAAATCATGTCGCTCCGTGCCTCGGTTTCCCCATCCATAAAATGGGGGTAATAGCATCTCATGGGATGACGTGAGGAAGACTATATTAAAGACTGTGAGGTGATCAGATACTACAGTAATGGGGGCCATATAAGTATCATACATAGAACTACTGTACCCAGAATTTGATCAAAATAGTGAGGTTCAGTAAACATACCTTTGGGGTATCTCTTGGGGAGATGCTGAGTTGACTTCAAAGGGAGTGATAGATTCTCCTCCTATTACACCATAGTTTCGTAGGAGTGGAGGGCACTTAGAGTGCAGGAGGTGATTAGCTTGTTGTAGGAATAGGACCTCAGTCTCACTCACAGTGATACTCATTTAGGCCATATCTGTGCTACAGGAGCACAACGATGGCGCTGTAGCGATGCCACTGTAGCGTCGCAGTGCAGACACTTCCTACCATGACAGAAGGGGTTTTTCCTTTGCTGTAGGCATTCCATCTCCCCACGCAATGGTAGCAAGGTCAATAGACGCATTCTTCTATTGGCCTAGCTGCATCTACGTCAGGGGTTAGGCCAGCATGACTACAGTGCTCAGGAGTGTGAGATTTCACACCTGTGAGCAGGGGTGGCTCCAGGCACCAGCGCACCAAGCGCATGCCTGGGGCGGCAAGCCGTGGGGGGCAGTCTGCCGGTCACCGTGAGAGCGGGAGTCAGGCTGCCTTCGGCAGCATGCCTGCGGGAGGTCCGCCAGTCCCACGGCTTCGGCAGCAATTCAGCAGCGGGTACGCCAAAGGCGTGGGACCTGCGTACCTCCCGCAGGCATGCCGCCGAAAGCCGCCTGACTGCCGTGCTTGGGGCGGCAAAATACATAGAGCCGCCCCTGCCAGTGAGCACTGCAGCTATGCTGACCATACTTTTAAGAATAGACCAGGCTTACACTAAGGCCACCTCTTGCTGTTCTGGTAGTGTAAATGAAACTTAAAGTAGATGCAGATTTAATTTATACCCACTTTAACGCCCCTCTACTGTGGTGTAAAGAGGTCTCAATATCAATGACAATCAGGTCCCTTGTATTATTTCTCTCTCCTCTTTGGTGACTGTAAAACCGCACAATTTAGTATCCTACATGAATGCAGTTAATGTGCTTTTTGCTCCTTTTTCCAGATCATTCGTAAAAGAGAAAAAGAAGAAGAATGGTCAGGAAAACAAACAGGATAGTTGTTGCCAAACAATTTCTAGCCCATATCCCAGGAGACAAGTTTAGGCAAGTTTGGGATTTATTTTTATTGACGATATTGTCTTTATAATTTCAGCCATTAAAATTAATTTATATTAGCTGCTAGGATTAATGGACTATTAATGTTCCCAATAGAGCTGATCAGAATTCAGAATTTCCATCCTATGGGAAATCCAAGACCCCACAATTTGAGTTCATCCCAAATTGGGACAAAAAGTCAATTTGGGATTTTTCATGAAAAGAAATATTCTGGAACTACTTTGTTTCAACCTTATTAAAATGTTTTGTTTCAATAATAATAATTTTGACTTTTACATTATATATATTATTATAAGTGCAATATAGAGAGTATATATAGGCACACAATCATAATCTAACACACGTCAAAATGATAACGTTGAAACACAACGCTTTGACCTTATATCAAAATGAAACATTTTGATAATTTCCCATGAAAATGGACTAAACTGATGAATTCCTGTGAAATGTTTAGAAGTCATCAAATCAGCATTTTCCAAAGAAAAGTAGTTCCACTGGAAAAATTTTCTGTTCGTTCTAGATTCCACTATAGGCTGGTCTACGTTTTAAAAGTTACCAGCATAATTATGTCAGTTAGGGGTCTGATTTTTTGCTCAAACGGTTATGCCCATAAAAGCTCTATTTTAGATGCAGTTATATTAATATAAGGCATCTCTATGCTGATATAGCTTATTTGGGTTTCCAAACTGAAATAAGCTATACTGGTCTACGCACATTTATACCGGTATAACTGTGTCCACACTGGTAGAGGGGTCACTTTAATTATACTGGTATAGTTAAAGTGGCAAAACTTTCTAGGGTAAACAAGTCCTTAGACTCCCATAACTTAATGGGCCAAGTCCTCAGCTGGTGCCTATGGGTGGAGTTGTATTGAAGTCAATAGGAGGCAGTGTTGTCTAATGGATAGAGCACATACCTGGGACTCAGGAGGCCCGGTTTCTATTCCTTACTCTGCCACTGGCCTGTTTGGTGCCCTTGAGCCAGTCACTTTGTCGCTTCATGCCTCAGTTTCCCCACATATAAAACAATACTGAGCCTTTTTGTAAAGTGCTTGGAGATCTACCGGTTAAAAGCTAGGTATCATTATTTTGCCAGCTGGAACCAGCTGACTATCTGGTGTGAGCTTATAACTTGTACATGCATTGCTCCGGGTCCAGTTCTTGTTCATCTCAGAACAAGGCAATAATTTCACATTTTGTGTTAATAATTACAGTGTTAATAAGTTTTAGATTACTTTTTTCCACTCTTGTAATCAAACGGCTTTGGTGGTTATCACAAGCTATCAGTTCATACACAACTGTTATGGCTTTAAATTCAGATCTGTAATATGTATACATTGCTCTTTGTGATTTAATTTCCATAACTATATTGGTGAGAATGAGAATTCTGAAATAATTAATTTGCCCAAGGCTTCCTTGATCAGGTATTTTCAGAAAAGAACTAACACTGTTACCTCACTTCATTTATTCTCTGCTGGGTGTATAATTATCCTTAACACTTTTGAGCTAAGGTGAAGCTGGAAATCTATGCACATCTAAAGATATTTCTGATGAGACAATAGGACTATCTCCAAATAACTAAGATTACAGAGTGTAATTATTCTCTAAAGAGACCTCCTTGAAGAGCCAATGATTACATTTTACTCGACATAGTGTGTAAATTGCTGGGGAATATGGCTGGATAAATACACAGATTTAAAAACCTATAGAAGGCTGATTCTTATTTACAGTACAGTCCCTTTACGCTTAAAAGTGGGGGTAATTCAAACCCATTTTGAGGCCCCCTTAATGGTGTAAATGGGTCTTAATTTAATGAGAATCAGGCCTATAATATTTCAGGAGATGCAAAGGTACAGGACCCTGGCCCTTTTCTTTTTTTTAACTAAGAACTTTGAGCCTGATTCTCTTCCCTTAGAACTCGGGATACAGGACCTAACAGGTCCGCTTCCCAGTGCAGATTTGCACTGGCTCAGTTCAAGCTATTGTAACGCCGACAGACCCCAGTCAACGGTGGGCAGGATCAACCTGGGACTGGGATTAGCGCTGAAATCGACATCGCCGGGTCAAATTTGGGGTAATGTGGATGCAATTCGATGGTATTGGCCTCCAGGACCTATCCCAGAGTGCTCCATTGTAACTGCTCTGGACAGCACTTTCAACTCACATGCACTAGCCAGGTAAACAGCAAAAGCCCTGGGAACTTTTGAATTTCATTTCCTGTTTGGCCAGCATGGCGAGCTCATCAGCACAGGTGACCATGCAGTCCCAGAATTGCAAAAGAGCTCCAGCATGGACCAAACGGGAGGTACTGGATACGATCGCTGTTTGAGGAGACGATTCCGCACTATCAGAACTCCGTTCCAAAAGACAAAATGCCAAAATATTTGAAAAAAATCTCCAAGGGCATGATGGACAGAGGCTACAACTAGGACCCGCAGCAGTGCCGTATGAAAATTAAGGCACTGAGGCAAGCCTACCAAAAAAACAAAGAGGCAAACGGTCGCTCCGGGTCAGAGCCCTAGACATGCCACTTCTATGATGAGCTGCATGCAATTCTAGGGCAGGCCCCTACCACTATCCCATTCCTGTCTGTGGACACCTGCAAGGGGGGAGTCTCATGCAACAGGGATGAGGATTCTGGGGACGAGGAAGATGAGAAGGTGGAGGAGGATGAGGATAGCACACAGCACGCAAGCGGAGAAACCATTCTCCCCGACTGCCAGGAACTGTTTATCACTCTGGAGCCAATACCCTCCCAACCCTCCCAAGCTGGGCTCACGGACCATGAAGCCAGAGAAGGCACCTCTGATGAGCGTACCTTTGTAAATATAATGTGTGGTTTAAAAGCAAGCGTTTTTAAATGATTAATTTGCCCTGAAAACTTGGGATGCATTCGCGGCCAGTACAGCCCCTCCTTTTAAGTGGCCAACCCAACGGGTGCTTGGTATGGGAAAGGAAAGTGCTGCTGTTTGAAACCATTCCCACACGTTATGAAGGTTGAAGCCGAAAGACTGTGGCTTACCATGGCTGCCTGCAAGCCGAATTCTGTTGCCCGGCCCTGCGTGTGTGATCTCTCACACCACACCAGCAGGCCCTCAATAGAAGAGGCAAAATACCACCTTGTACAGAAAACACATGTGCTATGTAATGTTAACAGCTTGGTTCACCATGAAAGAGTCTACCCATTGTTCTCTAAAATGTGTCTTTTTAAATACTACTCTCCCTTTTTTCCTCCCACAGCTGCAAATGTTTCAACTCTCCCCCTATCATCTCTGTCCCAGAGGCTAGCACAGATAAGAAGGTGAAAAAAATGCACTCGCTATGAAAGGTTCTCTGAGCTAGGGTTACCATATTCTGTGCCTCCAAATGGAGGACACTCCACGGCCCCCGGCCCCGCCCCCAGCCCCGCCCATACCCCCGCCCCAACCCCGCCCCCTCCCCAAAGTCTCCGCCCCCTCCCCTGCTTCCCGCGAACATTTGATTCGCGGGAAGCCTGAAGCAGGTAAGGGGGGTGTGGGGGGGAGGAGGCGCGGCCCAGGCTGGCCCCCCGGCGGCTCCAGCCTGGGTCGGCTCGGGCCCTGGGGTGCCGGCCCCGGCCGACCACCCCCGGCCCGCCCAGCACTGCCGGCCCCCGGCGGCCCGGCGCACCCCCGGGCTCCCCGCGGGCCCGCCGGCCCGGCTCCCCGCGGGCCCGGCTGACCGGCTCCCCGCCGGCCCGGCTGACCGGCTCCCAGCCCGGACCCCGGCCCGGCACCGCGCTCCCGGCTCCCCGTCCGGCCCCGCGCCCAGCACTGCACCCCTAGTTCCCGGCCCGGCACCATGCCACCGGCCCCGCACCGCCGGCCCCGGCCGAGCACCACCCAGCCCTCCCGATTTTCCCGGACATGCCCGGCTTTTGGGGATTTCCCCCCGGACGGGGATTTGAGCCCCCAAAAGCCGGACATGTCCGGGAAAATCCGGACGTATGGTAACCCTATCTGAGCTCATGCAGTCCTCCTGCACTGAAAGAGCTCAGCAGAATGCGTGGAGGCAAACAATGTCAGAGTCCAGGGAAGCAGAAAATGAACGCGAGGACAGGAGGGATGAGCGAGATGAGAGATGGCAGGAGCAAGATGAGAGGTAGTGGGATGCAATGCTGAGGCTACTGGGGGATCAAACTGATATACTCCGGTGTATGGTTGAGCTGCAGGAAAGACAACAGGAGCACAGACCGCCACTGCTGCCCCTGTGTAACTGTCTGCCCTCCTCCCCAAGTTTCATAGCCTCCTAACCCAGATGCCCAAGAACAAGGGGGGGGGGGAGGAAGGGCGGCTCCGGGCACCCAACCACTCCATCCCAGACGACTGCCCAAGCAACAGAAGGCTGACATTCAATAAGTTTTGAAGTGCAGTGTGGCCTTGTCCTTCCCTCCTCCACCACCCCACCAGGTGCTTTCCTCCTCCACCACCCCTCCCGGACTACCTTGGCAGTTATCCCCCTATTTATGTGATGAATTAATAAAGAATGCATGATTTTGAAACAATAATGACTTTATTGCCTCTGCAAGCGGTGATCAAAGGGGGGAGGACGGTTGGTTTACAGGGAAGTAGAGTGAACCAAAAGGGTGGGTTTTCATCAAAGAGAGACAAACAGAACTGTCACACCATAGCCTGGCCAGTCATGAAACTGGTTTTCAAAGCTTCTCTGATGCGCAGCACGCCCTGCTGTGCTCTTCTAATTGCCCTGGTGTCTGGCTGTGTGTAATCAGCAGTCAGGCGATTTTCCTCAACCTCCCACCCTGCCATAAACATCTCTCCTTTATTATCACAGATATTGTGGAGCACACAGCAAGTGGCAATAACAATGGGAATATTGGTTTTGCTGAGGTCAGTAAACTGTGCCAGCTTGCTTTAAAACGTCCAAATGCATATTCTACCACCATTCTGCACCTGCTGAGCCTATAGTTGAACAGCTCCTTACTACTGTTCAGGGTGCCTGTGTATTGCTTCATGAGCCATGGCATTAAGGGGTAGGCTGGGTCCCCAAGGATTACTATAGGCATTTCAATGTCCCCAACAGTTATTTTCTGGTCTGGGAAGTAAGTCCCTTCCAGCAGCTGTTCAAACAGACCAGAGTTTCCTGAAGATGTGAGCGTCATGTACCTTTCCCAACCATCCCACATTGATGTCAGTGAAATTGCCAGGGCCTGTGCTTTGAGAGAAGTTTCTGTCCATATCCTCATCACTATCATGATCACGCTGTCATCACCTCCTTGCCTGCTTTTGCAGGTTCTGGTTCTGCACATATTACAGTATAATGCGTGAGGTGTTTACAATGCTCACAATAGCAGCAGTGAACTGAGCAGGCTCCATGCTTGCCATGATATGGCATCTGCAGGAGAGCAAAGTTGCAGTGGAAGCAGTGGAGGACGACGAATGCCACGAGAATAGATATTTATACAGAACGACGAGAGGACCTGCGAGGTGGATTCATGGCACCAGGAGAGCAGAGTTGCAGTGGAAGTGGTGGAGGATGATGGTTAGCACCGCACACATTTCCCCGAGGAGCCTATGACAGACAACATGGAGAAATTTGCTATCGAGACACGAGCAGGAGAGCAGAGTTGCAGTGGAAGTGGTGGTTGGATGATTATGGTTAGCAGTCCTACTGCACCATCTGCTGAAACCAGTATGGCATCTGCACGGAAAAAAGGCATGAAACGATTGTCTGCCGTTGCTTTCACAGAGGGAGGGGCGACTGACGACATGTACTCAAAATCACCCGCGACAATGTTTTTGCCCCATTAGGCATTGGGAACTCAACCCAGAATTCCAATTGGCAGCGGAGACTGTGGGAACTGTGGGATAGCTACCCATAGTGCAACACTCCAAAAGTCGACACTAGCCATGGTACTGTGGATGCACTCCACCGACTTAATGCGCTTAGTGTGAACACACACAATCTAATATATAAAATCGCTTCCTAAAAATCGACTTCTATAAATTCGACCTAATTTCGTAGTATAGACATACCCTTAGATTCAAAGGCCAGAAGGGACCATTGTGATCATCTAGTCTGTGTAATGGAGGTCATAGAACTTCCCCCAAATAATTCCTAGAGCATACATTTAGAAAAAAAAACATGGAAACCAGCTGATTATCTGGGCCAAATTTAGTTCAGTTGAGGCAATATTAAGCATATTGACTGGTAAATTTTAATTCCCTAAATGACTTTTTTTTTACCAAATTTGAAAATGTAAAGGGTCAAATCAAAGCAAACAAAAATTGTTTCAAGTCAACCCAAATTGTTTCAGTCATTTTTTGATGAAAAATGAAAAATTCGGGGGAGGGGTGAGTTTTGTTTGAATCAACCCGCCTTTTTTTTTTTTTTTCTTCATTTGGCTTCCTGAACCGAAAAATCCATTATTTGCTCTCAGCTCTAGCTAAGGGTGTGGGTCCTCAGTTTTGGTGGGTCTAGAATCTGAGACTGTGGAGGCCCTGAGTCTCTGACACCTCCCTTGTCACCAGTAAGTGATATACAAAGCAGCACCTCACCAATCCTGGAAGATCAGGCCCCACAGGAAGTTATATCACAATGTCCACAAGGTGAGGTCACCTGATTGGCTCTCACACACTACTTAAGCCAGGAAGAGATTTGAGTGGACTATCTGAGCAACTGCGCAGACATTCTGTTACTGCTGTATTGGACCTGCTCTAGCCCATCTCCTGCGATCTGTGCCCAACCCCTGTTCCCGGTTCCTGCTCCTCTCCTGTTGCTGCTTCCTATCTCACTCCTTCCCTTGCCTTTGGTTCTTGCCTTGCTCCTGCTGCATGCCTGATTCTTTCCTGATCTCTGGCTCCCACCCCTATACTCCGCTCCTGACCGTTGTCTATTAGTCCTGGCTCTGCTCCCAGCTTGTCTTTTGGCTACCTACTCCAACTTGCTTCCCAACCACTTATCCAAGCCACTCCTATTAGGCCAGGCCACCTATGCCTCACTTCCTAACACTCTACAGCTTAAGCTAAAGAACCATGGATTGTAATACTTACATCCTCTGTGGACTGGGCCCGGAAGGGGATGCATAGCACAACTGACTAGTGGGTTACCTACTTCCTCTGAACAAAGCAAGTCTCTGAGGCCCACACCAGAATCCTTGATGATCCCCCACTTATATGATATCTGCCCTTTTGGCCAACAAACGGGGACTTCCAGAGCTAAAACGATGAGCACTACAGCTTGAACTAAAGAGCCAGGTTTTGTACCTGTAGCTGCAACAGACACATATTGTTATGTTCCCCTGGTGTTATCTGGATCGGTGATCTGCTAGGTCACTCCAATCCTTGACTCTGGGAGCCAGCCTTACCCTGCTCTGCTGTGAGACCCCCACTCCTGGGCTGTTCAAGCACAGCCTCTGGCATGTAAGCTGCTCTTTGGATTGTGCAACCAAATGACACTAGCCAATATCTCCGGTCCCAGACACAACCCTAGGAACCTCCGTCTTGCAGTGTCCAGTTATACCCGCTGGATGCTGCAAGCTTACATTAGTTCATCAATTTAACAAAGAAATTGATATGTACCGGGCTTGTTATCCCAAAGGGAGTCTGACACGCTTCAAACCAAACACACTGCTTCAGGTAGAATAAACAAACAAATTTATTAACTACAAAGATAGATTTTAAGTGATTATAAGTCAAAGCACAAGAAGTCAGATTTGGTCAAATGAAACAAAAGCAAAACACATTCTAAGCTGATCTTAACACTTTCAATGCCCTTACAAACTTAAATGCTTCTCACCACAGGCTGGCTGATTGCCCTTCAGCCACGCTCTCCCCTTTGATCAGCGCTTCAGTCACTTGGTGTGGTGTCTATAGATGGAGGTGGAAGAGAGAGAGAGCATGGCAAACATCTCTCCCTTTTATCATGTTCTTTCTTCCCTCTTGGATTTGCCCCCCCCCTTCAGAGTCAGGTGAGCATTACCTCATCGTAGTCCCAAAATGACCAAAGGAAGGGGGGTGACTTACTCGAGAGTCCAACAGATCGTTTGTTGCTGCCTAGGCCAATATCCTTTGTTCCTGTGAGGCTGGGCTGGGTTTGTCCCATACATGCTCTGATGAGATGTGAACTGCCCCTCTGCTCTTGGAGAGTTTTGCCTGGGCCTGTTTTAAGCCATGAGGACATATTTTCAGCCTCATAACTATACATAAAATTACAACCTATAACATTACTATAGCAACAATGCTCAGTGCATCATGAGCCTTCCGAAGACACCCGACATGACAAACACTGCATTGGATACCACACAATCATATTATAAGGATGAACATGGGGGTGCTGTGCTGGGTGTTCCCCCAAGGTACAGAGCATCACATCTCCCCCCTTAGTTTACTGCAAGAGGGTTAGTCACTGACTAGCTCGAAGTCAGTTTGTATTATAGTTCTCTTGGCATCCAGCCATCAAGGCCATTAGGCGGCGTGCCTCAGTTTCCCTCTTTACACACACAGCAAACCAGGTTTGTTATGGTTTCTCTGTGCGATAAGCTTTAAATCTGTTTACATGTATTAACTGAGAACTAGCATTACCATTCCGTGTCAAAATTCTTATCCCCAAAACTTAACATTAATACCATTTTTTTATCACAGATGTGCATTTACAAGTATCTTTAGGATACCACACCCTCTGTTCAGATAGATTGGTTTGTTCATTACCCATGGTGTCCTTGGACTCTTTCCCATGTAATCAGTCACTGGCTTTTCTTTCCCTCCATTGTTCCCCTCTGTGCAGGCTCTTAATTTAATCATGTTTCTGGAATTTTGGTGCAGCAGGGTCTGGCAAGATAGGTGTTTAGGGGGATCCTGCATATTGGCTGGTCCTTTTGGGATCTGTCTCCCAACCCCAGGACTGTACATATGCAAAAAAATCCAGTTCCCTTTTGGGGGTTACCCGGTGTTTCCCCCTCCCAGCACTGAGTCCTTCCCTGCCCCCTAGAGGGCTGTGATCTGTGCTCTCTGGGATAAGGGTGTTTATCCTTTGACCACATTCACCCTTTCCCAGCAGGTTTCCCATAACTGCTTTCTGTGTCTCACCAGTGTGGGGGAAGACACCCCCTTCTCTGTCAGTTGGGTCATTTGTATTCTCACAAACTACCACCTGGCAACTTCCTGGTCTCAACTCCTCTGTTATTACAAGTATCAGAGGGGTAGCCATGTTAGTCTGGATCCGTAAAAAGCGACAAAGAGTCCTGTGGCACCTTATAGACTAACAGTCTGTTATTACAGGTGTTGGAGCTGCATCTTGATTTAAAAAGAGCCACAGTTACTTTCCAAAAACTTATCAGAAATAGCATCTTGAAAAACTGGGACCTGGATTAGGGTACCCTCTGACACCCCTTTTTCTGTCCCTGAGAAGTCAGCTGTGTGCCTGCTCCCCTCCAGGAAGTCAGTCACACAATTCCCTCTCAAAACCTGGGTCACAGATTGAGTGCCTGGGTGCACAGTTGCTGACTTAGCCATTTGGTCCTGGGCATCCTCTCCCAAGGGACCAGCGAGGAGACACTCCTGTACTCCTGCTATTCCTTCCCCAGTTTCCTCCTCTGGGCCCCCCTCTAAGACACATTTCTCTGTGCTCCCAGAGAAGGGATCCATCCCTTGTTCAGCTGCAAAATCCTGCCAGCTAACACCTGGGATAGTTTCCTTAATCACTAACAACACCTCTCCTGCCCCCGATCCTGAGGGCATTTTGCCTTTTGCGGGAAAGGAGCAAGTCTCAGTCCCTCCCGTACTTGGAAGCACACTGTTTCCCTGTGTTACAGAGTCACAGGAATCCTCACCCACCTCAGTGGTTTCTGAGATCCCTTGCCCCTTTTCTGGGCTCTCCTCTGGGACACGTTTCTTTATGCTCCCGAGAGCCTAACAGCAGGAGCAGATGGCTCCCCTGAATAGGTTGAATGCAGATGCTAGAAGGCCCAGTGGAATACCCTCAGTCTGACTTTTGCAGCATTCGCCCAGCTCTCTTTAAGAACAAAAGGTGAAGGTAGGATTTTAAAAACCACCTAAAGGGTTTGGATGTTTGCATTTCCATTAGAGATTAATGGGAATTGGGTATCCAAATCACTTACACAGCTTTGAAAACTCTGTCTGTAATGTTTCAGCCAGAATATCCTCATATAGTGTACTGATGCAACAGTTTTAGCCACCATGGTTATGTTTTGCCAGTACACAGCACCTGCCAGACTGAAGGATCTTAAAGCACCACTAAAGTTCAATCAATGTAAGACTAGGAGATTGGAAACCAGACTGGCTAGGAGAATGTTTTGGCTAGGATAGTAGTGTGCATACTTTGGTTCTGTGCATATTTACCCCTTTGTTAGCAGGCCACACAGCTCCAAAACGAATAACATTGACACCTGCACAACTCACTGTGCATTCTGGGGACCAAAATACCCTCTCTTTAAAATGTGATTTCCTCTACTGATTTCCTGTGATGGCACCACTAAGCATTGTGCTCCAAATGGCCCAGGCTTTCTAATCGTTCACTGCCTTTCGTATGACAAAAAGGAACAGGACTGGAGCTCTCTCATCATCCCTATATTTTTGCACAACTGTAGCCACTACCTCTTGACTCAATGTCAGGCCTTAATGGGAAAACAACAGAGGGATCTCAGCCCTGTTTTAATTGCCCTCTTCTCAGCAGGTTCATTACAAAAGTTTAGCACTATTTCTGCTTCATCAACCCTTTGGTAACTCAACCAACTGGTGGGAGGAGAGAAGAGAAAATGCTTTGGAAAGTATTTTCATATGCAAACAGAGTTCCTTTTATTCTTTCCACTCTTGAACGCACACCATTAGGATTTGGATAATGGGTTCTAATTATTGTGGTTTGCAATTGCTGCTGTCAAGCTGGCTTGGGGGTGTATGTGACTTTCCCAATTATCCTTTTTCCTCGAGTTATTTGTGTGGCACCAGCTGCGTTACAAAAATTGAGATAGCTAGTGCTTTGGACTGAGTGATAGCCTACCATGGAAAAACAGTCGTTAACTACCCTGATGCAAGAGTACGGAGGTGGCATCATATTATTTATTAACAAGGCTCATTCTTCAGCCTTTGAACATGCTTCTTCTCATGAAATCACAGTCCCAACAGTAGTGTATTCTGAACTGTTGAATGAAGGTGGTTACACTCCATTACCTGCTATGGGAACCAGCCCAGAACACCTGAGCCAGAAGTACTGCTGCAAATCCTTTACTCTACTGCAATGTTGCTTTAATGTTGTGCCCCAGGACAGGTCCCACTCAGTAATTCATAGAACGGTGCTATGTAGCACAAGTGTGGTAGCCAGAGCTTATCCACAAAGCAGATTTAGAGCAGGAATGTAGGGGTAAGAGGATAGAGCAGACGTCTAGATTATCTCATGGGGTGGGGAGCCGGAGGAGCCTGGAGTCAACTCACTGCTAATGCCCAAGGCTTGAATGGCTCTGGAATCTTGCAGGCCTCAGAGCAACTAATTCAAAACAAAGGCAGAATCACCGCCAGTTCTGCAGAGGAGGAGGTGACCCTAAGCAATGTTTTCCTCCCCCAAGGATCCCCTCCCATGGGGTCTTCCAAGAGCAGGTGTGAACTGAGTCTGAGGTTCCAAAATGGACCCACCAATATTTTAAATCTCAATATTTCAGCATGCTGTTTTGGACTTCCCAGTCCTCCCCACCTGCCCCAGATTCACCCTCCGCATTGGTATACCCGTTACATTAGATAGGACTTTAAGTCGGCACTGCTTTTAACTTACATAGCTAAGAACATTTATTGAGCAAGGCTTACATTCTTCTGTATAGAGCAGAAGTGGGAAAGTCCTAAATACAACCCCAGGTAAAAATCAGTCAGGAGTGCTTTGCTCACAGAGCAAGTAACTGAAAATTTCAGTTTGTCAATTAAAGCTGTTTTGTCATATGTGCAAAAAAGGCTCCTTTAAATTGATTTTATAAAGGGTTTTGGGGGACGGTGATGGGGGGAGATGAGGTATTCTTAGTGATCCAATTTGTTAAAATGTTGATTAAAGATTTGTCTTCTCTCTCCTTTGGTGATAAAGGATAACTTGTTAGAGTGTATCCAAGGACAGCTGGTCCTGGAGAGGAGACCAGGCCCAGTGTCCCTGTGTCAGAGCAGGTGGGAACTGAGCCAATTAAAAGGGGGCCAGGCTACATGTAGGTCTATTATGGTCTGTCCCAGGGTAGGAAGAGGAGGAGTGTTTAGTGCAGGCTGTGCCTGGAAAGAGGAGCCATAGAGGAGTGGAGCTCACTCCTGTGATGGGGCTCTAGAGCAAGGGCCATGTACCCAGGAAGGTTACCCTGGACCTGCTGTTCCAGAAGAGCAGCAGAGCTGGCCGGGAAGGAGGAGTTGAGGAACTGTTTGTGTTTGGACAATAAACCTGTTTCAAGGAGAATGGGTGGAGCAGTGTATGCTCAGAAGCTGGGCAGAAGTCATTCATCAAGAATCATAATTTGCCATTAGTGTCAGAACTGGGCTTTTATTCAATCCTACACTGGAGTGAACTACCTGCCTAACAGTGACAGCTCTGTAGACTAAGTCAATTGGCATGAAATGAAATACATTTTAATGGGGGATGGGGGGAATTTAGTTCACTGTGACCATGGCAAGAATCTCATTTCCACTGCAGTTAACATGACAAAGTGACATGTCCACACTATTGACTGATGATAGAACATTTGTGTTCTATTTGAAGTCTCGCTCATTGCAATAGATGCCAAATTGCTGCTCTCCTTTTCCGCTCTTTTTTGTGTGTACTTAGTGTACCAGGCTGTTAAAGGATGAAGGACGTTTACAAAAGATGAATATAGGCAAACACAGGAATGCAGGGGCAAGATTAGAAAGGCAAAGGCACAAAATGAGCTCAAACTAGCTACAGGAATAAAGGGAAACAAGATGACTTTTTATCAATACCTTAGAAGCAAGAGGAAGACCAAAGACAGGGTAGGCCCACTGCTCAGTGAAGAGGGAGAAAGAGTAACAGGAAATTTGGAAATGGCTGAGATGCTTAAAGACTTCTTTGTTTCGGTCTTCACCGAGAAGTCTGAAGGAATGCTTAACATAGTGAATGCTAATGGGAAGGGGGTAGGTTTAGCAGATCAAATAAAAAGAGAACAAGTTAAAAATCACTTAGAAAAGTTAGATGCCTGCAAGTCACCAGGGCCTAATGAAATGCATCCTAGAATACTCAAGGAGCTAATAGAGGAGGTATCTGAGCCTCTAGCTATTATCTTTGGAAAATCATGGGAGAGACTGGAAAAGGGCAAATATAGTGCCCATCTATAAAGAGGGAAATAAAAACAACCCAGGAAACTACAGACCAGTTAGCTGTAGGTACTACAGACCAGTTAGCTGTAACTTCTGTGCCAGGGAAGATAATGGAGCAAGTAATTAAGGAAATCTGCAAACACTTGGAAGTTGGTAAGGTGATAGGGAATATCCAGCATGGATTTGTAAAGAACAAATCATGTCAAACCAATCTGATAGCTTTCTTTGATAGGATAACGAGTCTTGTGGATAAGGGAGAAGCTGTGGATGTGGTATACCTAGACTTTAGTAAGACATTTGATACGGTCTCACATGATATTCTTATCAATAAACTAGGCAAATACAATTTAGATGGGGCTACTATAAGGTGGGTGCATAACTGGCTGGATAACCGTACTCAGAGAGATGTTATGAATGGTTCCCAATCCTGCTGGAAAGGCATAACAAGTGGGGTTCCGCAGGGGTCTGTTTTGGGACCAGCTCTGTTCAATATCTTCATTAACGACTTAGATATCGGCATAGAAAGTACTCTTAAGTTTGCGGATGATACCAAACTGGGAGGGATTGCAACTGCTTTGGAGGACAGGGTCAGAATTCAAAATGATCTGGACAAATTGGAGAAATGGTCTGAGGTAAACAGGATGAAGTTTAACAAAGACAAATGCAAAGTGCTCCACTTAGGAAGGAACAATCAGTTTCACACATACAGAATGGGAAGAGTGTCTAGGAAGGAGTACGGCAGAAAAGGATCTAGGGGTTATAGTGGACCACAAGCTAAATACAAGTCAACAGTGTGATGCTGTTGCAAAAAAAAGCAAACATGATTCTGGGATGTATTAACAGGTGTGTTGTGAGCAAGACACGAGAAGTCATTCTTCCGCTCTACTCTGTTCTGGTTAGGCCTCAGCTGGAGTATTGTGTCCAGTTCTGGGCATCGCATTTCAAGAAAGATGTGGAGAAATTGGAGAGGGTCCAGAGAAGAGCAACAAGAATGATTAAAGGTCTTGAGAACATGACCTATGAAGGAAGGCTGAAGGAATTGGGTTTGTTTAGTTTGGAAAAGAGAAGACTGAGAGGGGACATCTAAAAGGGTGTCATAAGGAGGAGGGAGAAAACTTGTTCACCTTTGTTTGTTCTATCCTTAGAGGCTATGGGCTTAAACTGCAGCAAGGGAGATCTAGGTTGGACATTAGGAAAAGTTCCTAACTGTCAGGGTGGTTAAACACTGGAATAAATTGCCTAGGAAGGTTGTGGAATCTCTATCTCTGGAGATATTTAAGAGTAGGTTAGATAAATGTTTATCAGGGATGGTCTAGACAGTATTTGGTCCTGCCATGAGGGCATGGGACTGGACTCTATGACCTCCCGAGGTCCCTTCCAGTCCTAGAATCTATGAAAGGTTGGTTCTTCTTACAGCAGTGGCTGAAACAGCTCCTTAATACTTCACAGACTTTATAGGAAAAAGACTGGTACTCTGAAGGGGACCTGTTACCTAAGGGCTTGTCTTCATTGGCACTTTACGGCACTGCAACTTTCATGCTCAGGGATGTGAAAAAACACCCCCCTGAGCACTGCACGTTTCAGCACCGCAAACAGTGTAGACAGTGCACCAGCGCTGGTAGCTACTCCCCTCGTGGAGGGGGATTTTTTTAGAGCGCTGGGAGAGCCACGACTATACAAGCCACGTTAAAGTGCTGCCAGTGAAGATGTACCCTTTCTCTCTCTCTTTAAAACACTCTGGTCAATGGGCCTCATTCTCCACTGCCTTGCAATTTGTGAAGTCATTTCCAACTGTGCAAAAGCTGTAAAATACTCCCCTTTTAATCAGGGGAAGGAACACAAGCCAGAATAAGGAAAGAACAACTTAAAGGATATTTAGATAAATTAGATGCAGTTCAAGTCGGCAGGGCCTGATTAAATTCATCCTAGGGTACTAAGGGAACTAGCTGAAACAATCTCAAAAACAGGAGCAATTATCTTTGAGAACTCATGGAGGACAGGTGAGGTACCAGAGGAACCAGAGGACTGGAGAAGGGCAAACATAGCACCTATCTTTGAAAACGGAAACAAAGGGGGTCCAGGGAATTATCAACCTGTCAGCCTAACTCTTATACCTAGGAAGATACTGGAACAAATTATTAAACAATTAATTTGTAAGCACCTAGAGGATAACAGGGTGATAAGAAATAGCCAACATGGATTTGTCAAAAACAAAATCATGCCAAACCAACCTAATTTCCTTCTTTGACAGGGTTATTGGCCTGCTGGATATTGGGGCGGGGAAGCAGTAAATGTGATATATTTTGATTGTAATAAGCCCTTTGACAGTGTCCCACAGGACATTCTCATAAGCAAACTAGGGAAATGTGGTCTAGATGAAATTTCTAGGAGGTGGATGTGCAAGTGGTTGAAAGAATTGCTCTTTCAGTATGGTATCTATCGTTTGCTGTTAAACTAGGAGGGTGTATCTAGTGGGGTCTTACAGGGGTCAGTCCTGGGTCCAGTACCATTCAATATTTTCATTATTGGCTTGGATAATAGAGTGGAGTGTATATTTATAAAATTTGCAGATGACAAATTCAAAGTGACCTTGACAAATTGGAGAATTGGTCTGAAATTAACAAGATGAAATTCAATAAAGTCAAGTTCAAATTTCTTAGGAAGGAAATATCAAATGCAAAAATGGAGAATAATTGGCCAGGTGGTAATAGTGCTGAAAGGGATCTGGGGTTTATAGTGGATCTCAAATTGTATGAGTCAACAACATGATGCAGTTATGAAAAAAGGCTAATATTCTGAGGTGTATTCCTATGAGGAAAGATTAAAAATCTGGGCACATTAAGTCTTGAGAAAAGAAGATGGTGGGGGACTGAAAACAAAGAGGTCAGGGATCGATTGTTCTCCATGTCCACTGAAGCTAGGATAAGAAGTAATGAGCTTAATCTGCAGCAAGGGATATTTAGGTTAGGTATTAGGAAACACTTTCTAACTATACATGTAGTTAAGGCATGGAATAGGCTTCCACTGAAGGCTATGAAATTCCTGTTACTGTAGGATTTTAAGAACAGTTTGAACAAACACCTATCGGGAATGCTCAAGGTTTACTTGTGGTCCTGCCTCAGTGCAGGGGGCTGGACTTGATGACCTCTCAAGCTCCCTTCCAGCCCTAACTTTCTATGACTCTATGATTATGCACCCACTTTGCCTAGTGGCCATGAGTGCAGGATGCAAGGCAGTTGGGAGTCGAGTCCACTCTGCCTACATACATGAAGAAGGGCCTTAAGATTTATTTGCAATAGTTTCCCCTCAAACTTCCCACTCCCACCCCCAATACTTCTGAATCGGAGTTGATTACAATCTTCAAACAAAGAATCAGATTCAAAACACTATCGGTATGACATCTTGGTGTCAAATTTTTGTAAGTTTATTCACATTTCTTAAAACAGGATGCACACACACACACACCATCCCTCCAACAATCTTGGCCTCACAACCCTTGTAGAATTTGACTTAAGTAGCGAGCTACAAATACAAGTGTACAAGATGAGACCCATTTGAAGCGGATATATCATCATGCCAGACATGTCAAGACAGCAGGGTGGAATGATGCAATGTGACAAGAAGCAATTGTGCGTGGAGTGCTGCTCGTGCCACTGGCATGCATGTCATGAGATGCAGCCACCTTTCTGGAATCTGTTCATCTGAAACACGGTGTTGTGAAGGATTCTCCGACACAAGGATGTTGCTAAGCTGGGAAGTGTTTTGACTTGATTTTGTAAGTGGGGAGTCCATCACTGATACAGAAGATAAGAAATGATAGACTTATTGTGTGAGTGAAAGACTTTTTTTGGCATCTTGCGATTCATGAAGAGGGAGTAATCTACAGTTAATTGTACAAACATTTTCCACAAATACTAGGGCTTGACTGTGTATCCACATGTATGTGTGAACACTACCAGGTCAGACACAGCCCGGTTCCACAGCTATGGGACGTATGTGAGAAGATGCATGGAGGAGGGTAAACCATTAGTTGATACATAACAGAAGTTCACCTACACGGGGGGCAGCATAGAAGAATGGTAATATTTCAGTGTAAGACACCTACTTCATTCATAAAAATATCCAATTTCAGGAACTGTAGCTCACACATTATCGGCTATACAGACTGTCAGTCACAATATTTTGCACTTGGCAGGATATATCTGGATTTGGGTTTGAGTAGGTAGTAGAAAGAGCCATCCATCTAAATCTTGCATAATCAGTTTTAATTTTCAGCTCAACAGGTGGTACTTGAGAGAAGGGTTTAGTTTTTTGTCCTTACCTAGTCCCATTGTGCTTACTTCAGCAAAACCACAGGCTAAAACGTAGCATAAAATAACTTGTGAATTTTAAAATTTCTAGACCTTCAATTTCAGTTAAAGATGGCATAACATACTAAGACATTATCTTCTAACTCCCAGGCAGTTAACTTAGATCTTTAAGTTTAAATGTTTATGGGTCATTTTTTTCTTAGTTTGTTGGTCTGCAGTTTTGTTTTGTTTTGTTTTTAAGGTAAGGGAAGTGTTGAATTAGAGTTGTTTAAAATATTTCATGGGTTTCGCAGTGCTGCTTTCGGTAGCTTGCATTTTCTCCTCTATTCATAAACAATGTAATAAAAGATACTGCTTTGTCAATAGAATAGAACCATTGGAATTATAGTTGCTTTTTACTTTTTCCACTAACCTCCGGTTTGTAATTTGTTATTCACCTTAGAGCACTTTCGATCTGAGAACATTTCCCTCTCCTTATCCCTCCCTCCTAACTGAGCTTGAGCAGCAGGTGTCCGTTACAGATGAGTTTCGTTAGTATCATGCCAGGCCACCAAGACTCACATGAAAAGCAGCTGTAGAGCACTCACCCACCAAGTCAAAACTAAGATAATCGGTTAATTCTCAAAGTTAAGTGCTGAGTTGATTGGAAATTGAGTTCCACATACATATTAAGTTTCAAATTTTGGCAATGAGGGTGGGGGGGAAAAGATCATAAAGCTGGATTCCCACCCCCCATATTAAAAATATTTAAATACAGATGTGCTGCTGCAATGCCTCACACTCTGATTCTCTCTATATGCTAGTTTCCCTGGTAGAACGACATCTCCCATGATGAACCATGGTCTGCCCTCTCTTGTTGACGGTAGATAGTTGTAGCAGATTGAGCACTCACCACCGCGGCGCCTCCTGCTGGTCATCCAGGAATTAGCTCGTCAGCCTCAGAGCTCCCCCTGCTAGCCAGTGTCTCACCTGATGCCCCATGTCCCTCCCAGACCCCAGTGCCCCTTTACCTTGGGGTTCTGCCTACCATAGTACTCCCCCTGGGAGGGGAAGCCCAGAGAGTGGAACCCCCAACTCTCTATTCCCACCTTGCCTCAGTGACTACTGCCAGTCGTCATTTAGTCCCCTTTCTCTGGGGCACACTGCAGTCTGTAAACCACTAATCATTGGTGACGGGGGTTGAACCAGCTACCTTTGCCTATCCCCAGGCTGCACCTCTGCAGCCCAGTACCTGCCTTGGGCCTTTAACAAGGCCTCAGCCTGGGGACTCGCCAGGCCAGAGCTCCCCAGTTCTGCCTGCCCTTCCCCAGCACTGCCCCGCATCAGGTACCCTGTGCTCCCAGGCAGCTAGGTCCTTCCCCCTCCAAGGCTGGAGTGAGACTCTCCCAGCTCCTCCCTTAGCCCTTATATCAGGGCCAGCTGTGGCCACAGCCTGATTGGGTGTGGCCACAGCTGTGGCTGCCTCCCCAATCAGCCTCTCACCTTTTTCCCTAGGAGTGGGGTAACTGCCCTGCTACAATAGTACATAATGACACAGTCATATAACTACAGTGCATCATGGGAAATTAAGTCCCGCTGGGGAGCTTGGTCCAGATAGGAGAATGGGAACATGAGGCATCTGATCTATAACCTCCCATAGGACACCATAGCAGCATTTTAGAATTGAAATATTTGAGTTTTCAGCCAAAATATTTTGGTGTTCAGGCATGCAGTTTTTCAGACTCTCCTAAAATGTAGGAATAATTTAATGGTTTTCCTTCCACTATGCATTGCTTTGTATCTAATGATACTGAACATCATTTGCCATTACATTGCTCATTCACCTAGCTTGGTTAGGTCTTGGTGAAGTTCTTCACAGTCCTCTCTCGTCCTGACTAACCCAAATAACTTTGTATCATCTTCAAATGTTGCTACCTCACTACTCACTCCCCTCTTTCCTGATCAGTTATATATTAACATGGGATGTTAATATATATCCCTCTGGTAACCTATTGTCATGATGAAAAAGGACCATTTAATCCTACTTTTTTGCTTTCTGACTCTATAGCTGTTTTTTGATCTAAGACAGTGTTGTGCCTCTTACCCCATGACTAATTATCTTTTATAGTAGCCTCTTGGTGAGGGATCTGGCCAAAGATGGTTTCAAAGTCTAAATCATGTCAGCTGGTTCTCTTTTATCTACAACTTTATTGATAAATTGAAATATTTCTAAGATTAGTGAGACATACTTTTCCTTTTCAGAAACCAGGCTGGTTAGATCATGATCTTCCAGGTATTTTATGGTCCTATTTTTAGCCATATTAAAACAGTTTCTTTATGCCCCGTTCACCAAGCAATCCAGGTCGCTCTGATTCAGAGACTGTCCTCTCATTATCTACCTCCCTCGCAATGTGTGTGTCATTCACAAGCTATATCAGTGATGATTTTATGTTTTCTTACAGGTCACTCATAAAAATGTTAGATAACGTAAGGACAAGAACTGATTCCTGTGGGACCTCACTGGAAACACATCTGATCAATGACAAGTCTCCATATACAATTACATTTTGAGACCTATTAACTATTTAATGTGTGCCATGTTAATTTTATATCATTCATGGTTTTTAAACAAAGTGTCATGGGTACCAACTCACATGCCTTAGAGAAGTCGAAGTATATTATGTCAACACAATTATCTGGATCAACCAAACTTATAATAGCATTAAAATACATCACATTAGTTTGATGAGGATCTATTTTCCATAAATCCATGTTGATTTACATTAATTATATTTCCCTCCTTTAATTTATTAATTAAGTCCCATATCAGCCAATCCATTCCCTTGCCCAGGATCAGTCAGGCTGACAGGTCTATAATTACACAAATTATCCAGTTTGCCCTTTTAAAAATAGGCACATTTGTTTTTTTCCAGTCTTTTGGAACTTCCAGTGCACCAAGACTTATTGAAAATCAACATTAATGGTCCAGCAAGATACTCAGCCAACTCTTTTAAAACTCTTAGAGACACAATTATCTAGACCTGTTTATTTTAAAATATCTAACTTTAGTAGATGCTGTTTAACATCCTCCAGAGATGCCCGTGGAAAGGAAAGGTGTTACCTTACCTCTCTGTGTCTCTGATTCCCCATTCACACAGGGGGCACCAGACCCTCAAAGATATTTAGACTTCTAACTTCCATCTGGGGTTCTCATAATACATGCTAGGCACTAGACCTACAAAATGAGACCACATTATCTATTAGGGCAGGGGTCGGCAACCTTGCAGAAGTGGTGTGCAGAGTCTTCATTTATTCACTGTAATTTAAGGTTTCGTGTGCCAGTCATACATTTTAATGTCTTTAGAGGGTCTCTTTCTATAAGTCTATAATATATAACTAAACTATTGTTGAATATAAAGTAAACAAGGTTTTTTAAATGTTTAAGAAGCTTCATTTAAAATTAAATTAAAATGCAGAGCCCCACCCCCACCCCGGACTGGTGGCCAGGACCTGGGCAGTGAGTGCCACTGAAAATCAGCTCGTGTGCGGTCTTTGGCACGCGTGCCATAGGTTGTCTACCCCTGTATTAGGGCCTCTAAGTGCTACTGTAATACAAATAATAAATTATAGATCTAATGTTTCCTTTTCTTCATATGCATGAACAAATCATGAAATTCTTATGAAATACAATAAAGCAGTCACAGATTTCTTTCGGGTCTAAATCATGATCTATAGATAGCAAATTCTGTATGCAGAAGACAATTTGAATAGTCTTAATTACATGATTACAGTAAAGGACCAGAAATAATGCCACATGACTTATGTCTCTAGCAGAACATATTTCAGATTGTATATGTGATTGTAGCATTTACTATTCACCACTGGCAGTGGCTGTAGCATTGGGTTTGTAAAACCAATATTCAAACCATTGAGCTTGAAATTCACTTTAAACTAGTCAAGGCTCAAGTTCTCCAAAGCTGTGGGGAGTTGACATCAAAAGATAATAGTCCAATCAGGATCCGCTTTCTAATTTGAAGTCAAAATTTGCCAGATAATCATTTCAACTATCCAGTCAGCTCAAATCATAACCCATATGTGAGTGTAACTTGTTATGTACACTAAATACTGCAAACAGGGCTGTGCACAACCCCTCCATCTCCTGCTTCATGACAACTAGACTTGATTTTAAAAATCAGTAAAAAGCCAGCTGTTCGAGAGAAATTTTGAAAAACAAAGGTTGGGGAGTTGATAATAAAAAAACGGAAATTATAAGTTTCCTTTAAAAATGTTTGACAAAATATTTTGGACCAGCACTAGTAGTACTAGACAATGATTAAATAGGAATTTTACACAGAGGGGGTAGCTTTCTAAATATATATTTTAAATCATTTTTACTGGAGGAGGATGGAAAAGGAGAGAGAATAAAAAAAGTCCATCAGCTTTGCTAGTAGGGGTGGGAGACCAAGAGATGGAGAGAAGGAGGGTCTGAGCAAGAGGAAAATAGCTTCCTAAAAAGGCAAGGACACTTCTGGTTACAGAGTGCCAGCTTTTTACAGGGATTTAAGCATCTAATACCTTTAAAAATTGAGCGCAGAATGACTGCTGGGCTCAGATATCCTGCCTCAGGATGTAGACAGAATTTCAACAAAGCACAAGTGAGCAAGTCAGACACACATGTGCAAGCACACAGTCTCTCCTCCAGTAACACAACAAAACACACACACACACACACACACACACACACACACTTCCTTACCTAGAACCACAAGCCCTGGAGTCAGGAACTACTGTTCTTCCATACAATCTCCTCCTCTCTACTCCTGGAGCAGCTGCATCAACAGACCTTGCCAGGAACTCCTGCAGGAGCCTAAGTTGGTATTAACCCCTTGTTTGATAAGGCAGGGATCTAACCCGCCCTCAGGGAATTACTCATCCTGAGACAGGAAGATCAGGCCCCTTGTTTACAAATGTTTCTCCAATCATCCACTTAATTATTTCTATTACATTAGCACTTAGAATCCCCAGCTGAGCCCACTGTGCGAGGCACCTCTGCACAACCCTAGGAAGTCCCCCCCCCCAAAGAGTCTGAATGGACACAAGGATGTATTGTTAGCCCCATTTTACAGCTGATGAAACTAAGGCAGAGAGAAGGGAAGTGACTTGCCCAAAGTCACGTAAGAAGTCTGTGACCCTGACAGGAAATGAACCAAGATCTTCTGCTCTCCAGTCTGGCATTTGAACCACACAGTCAAGTTCCTTAGCGTGTCTATACATTCATCTTAGCTAACATTGAACGGAGCTGTGATAATTATTATTAATGTCAGTCATCTCATGCAGAATGAAAAGGCACAAAACACTTGAATTATTTTAAATGGCATATTTCCACCTTTAAAAATCCATTGCCTTTTTAAAGCAAAGAAGCCATTTGCTCATGAAAAGGCAAATCCCAGGTACTCAAGCCATCATTGGAGTACTACGCCTAATACAGTTATAATTGAGGGCAGGAACCCAAGAGGAGTTTAGCAATTTGCATTTCCTTGTTGAGAAACCACAGTGTGAAGCTAACGCTCCACAGGGCACAGCATTTACTTTCCTAGCTCCCCAATGTATACGGAGCACAAATGGAGAACAAGGCTCCAAATCTGTTGGATTAGAAATCCCTTATGTCATCTATAATTTGAATCTATTTCCTTCACCGGCTATTGTACAAATAAGGATGCACTTCCCTGTTGGTATTTTCGTTCCCATAGATACTTTAATAAAAGAATATCATTCTTGCTTTAGCTAATGCGTAGCAGCAGCGAGTTTTGGAGAAAATTTGTCCCGAACTCATACACACTCTCGGAGGCAGGAAGATTGGATTTCTTGTTTAATTTAAATCTACAAGAGCTGAAACACCTCATTAACAGGCAGGCCCTGTGGACTGGAATATGCCCCCCCTAATATCAAGATTGATTTAACTAGCTGTATGAAAAATGACTCTTTAAACCATTGAATTTTGTAAGACATTTGATACTGTAGTGCCTGACCCAAAGCCCACTGAAGTCAGAGGGAGTCTTTGTATTACCTTCAGTCAGGGCCGGCTCCAGACACCAGCAAAGGGAAGCAGGTGCCTGGGGCGGCCAATAGAAAGGGGCGGCAGTGCGTCCGTTGTCAGGGTGGCACATCCTGATCGGGGGGCGACACTTTGGCGGCAGCGCAATCGGCCTGCTCCGGGTCGGCAGCAATTCGGCAGCGGGTCCTTCAATTGCTGTCTTCCTCTTCGGCGGCAGCTCAATCGGGTTCTTTCTTTCCCCCCCCCCGCCTCTTTTCCGCCGTTTGGGGCAGCAAAAAAGCTGGAGCTAGCACTGCCTTCAGTGGGCTTTGGATCTCACCCTTCATGGCCAGCTTGTGTCTCCAGCATTAGGGCTGGCCCAAGAGCAAAAACACACACTAGACCTTTAAAAAAAGGTGTGAATAAACACAAGACAGCGCCCCACCTCCATGGTTAAGGGACTTCCTTGGGCTATAGTTGACCTTGGTTCAAGTCCTGTTCTGAATCAGGCAGATCCCACGTCCCAGGACAGTGCCCTATCCAATGGACTATTATAGTGTCAGTCTTGTGCTATCGCCCAATGAATATTCCATTATATAGATAAGCAGAGTCTGGATGAGCTCTCCCATGACATCTAGTGGTGAGCTGTGGAAAGTGACTTCAGAAGCTGATTTCGTTTGCATGGACACACTCACCCTGCCTAGGTGCTCAACATGGGGGGACTGCTGGCCCAAATGATCACTTGTGGCTGGTGTTGGATCCCCAGTCTCCTTGTTATTGGGGCAGGAGTAATAAAGGGTTGTTATCCTTGTTGTGTGAACCGAGGGCAGCAGAACTGTACCTGGCATACCCTGATAGAGGGACTCACCCTCAACTGAACAGCACTCGCTAGGCAGGGGACATGGGTTCCAAAGCCCAATGAGCTGAGAGAGTGTGGGGATAGATACTTCTACCTGATGGGGGTGGGCCCTGTTTAAGGGTCCTTGACACCATTTGACCTTTCTTCTCTCCATAGTATAATAAAAAGATAGAATTTAGACTCAATTGAGAGTCTTGTTACATGCTGCAGTTGAAATCACTGATACATTTGGGACAGTGTCTCTATTGGAAGAGACTACCCAGTGTGCACTAGCAGTGAGGCTTCCTCACTAACAGCTGAAATCACTGAGTGCTGTGTTAACTGTGTGTGTGGGAGGGGCTGAAGAAATCTTGGCGAGCAGGCAGCTGGTGGAGAGGTGTGGCAAGCAGGGTGGCTGGCGGAGAGGTGTGGCAAGCAGCCAGCAGAGGAGCTGGTGGAGAAGGCCACAGCAGAGCTCCACAGAGGTGTGGCAATAGGCTGTTGGGGCCACAAGCGAGTGCCCAAGCAGTGCAGCATGTAAGATGCCTCCTTACCTCCCCCTGCCTTCCACACAGCATGGGAGGTGAACTCTGTGGATGAAACTCTGAACTCTGGGGCTGCACTGGCCAAGGACAGCAACTGTGAGTGGGGTACAGAGAAGGGATGGGCATGTTAAAGGGACTTTTGGGTTGCTGGACTTAAGACCCTGAGGGGAAAAGGACACTGCCCAACTTACTTGGGGGTGGGTCTTTTGCTCATGGTTTGTGTTTAGGAATCCTAGTTGTGGTGTTTTCCCAAATTAATGCTGAGTTAATTCCTTACTTTTATTAAAAGTTTTTGCCACACTCAGACTCTGTGCTTGTGAGAAGGGAAGATACTGAACCTGTCCCTTGTTGCTGCTGGCTCCACCTGGCAGAAGAGTTACATATACAAAAAGTGGAACAGTACCAACCGAGGAGCATTCACAAGAGGCTGATTCTGTATCCAGTGGCCCGAGCACTCGTCTAAGATGTGGGCAAAGTTCAAGTTTTTACTCAGGTAGAACAAGAACTTCAGCCTGACTCTTCCAGGTGTATGCCTTGGCTAGGCTGGTCTCTCTCATTTTGCCAGAAAGTCCATCCTGGGCCTAAGAAAGCTTAGACATTCCCAGCCACCTCTACTCAGGGTGCAGCCTGGGAAACTTCACTCTTCACTAGGGATATACTTCAGAACTGAGGGGAAATAATCTTGTCCCCCGTGGTGAAGTATAAACCACTACTGCAAGCTCAGTATTGCTGAGGTGCCTGCAATTGGTGTGCTACCCTCATGGAGGGGAGGAGGTCTGGTGTATCGGCATACTCAGGGATGCACTAGATGCACCTCATTCCTATACTATTCCTGTGTCTGTGCTAGTGAACCAGGAGCCCATGCTGGGGAGGGCAGAGGGTGCACATTTCCTGCCCAGGCTCGCAAAAGATCGGTCTCTCCGCACCGTGAAACTGCATTAATTGATTCTGCTCCATGCAAGGCCTTGTTAGTTTGTTTGTGGGGTAGGTGGAGCAGGATTTGCCCATAAAGGTGAAATGCAAGATGCCAAACTACATGGAAATAATCATCAGGACAAAATTACAAGAGTTGGCAACATTGACTTACTCTAGTATTTGCATGAAAAGGAAGTGGGGTAAAGGTTAAACCAAAACAAGCACGCTAAAAGCCAGGCCTTCCTTGGCTTTGATTTACACTGATGTAATGTAGGAGCAACTCCAATGAAGTCAGAAGGCCAGGTTCTGCCTGGTCCATAGGCAATGGGAGGGGTAGCAGTAAGAAATCTCCAACCCCGCTCATCGGGCCCACTTAAGGACCAATCAGAAATCCAGCCCCTGTGCACAAGGGAGTACACAAACTGCTCCCTCATAGAATATCAGGGTTGGAAGGGACCTCAGGAGGTCATCTAGTCCAACCCCCTGCTCAAAGCAGGACCAATCCCCAATAAAGCAGGACCTACTTCACTGGGGTGTACACTGCCTCCAAGGGGAAGGGAGAAGAGAGGCAAGGAAGATGCAAAGTAATCGCTCTAGTCACCCCCATGAGCCAGCCACGGGGCATATGCTTGATGCTGGGGACTTCCAGGAGGAATGGTTCCAGGTGCTCCCAATGGGCAGCTCTGCACTGCCTTTTGTTAGAGAGGCGGCATACTCTAGCCCAAAGAGATTACAGTGGCGTAACGCTGAAGTAGTTGAGAGCAAAGTATATGTAGAGTAACCCCTCGGGAATCTCCTAGACCTGATTCACAATTGCTGTGCACTTTTCAGAGTCTCCCTGTGCAAAGTGGCCATAAAACACCACCAACTAGGCTGGATTGGCATTCCGCACAGGTACATGTCAGTATGCCAGAGGCATGGCGACGTCAGGCAGTTAACACGGTATCAATACACCCGTGGGGCTTTTGTGCTGCATTAAATATGTGCTGCTGTTTTGGAAGATAAGTAAAAGTAAAGTCTGCTGTGAAGAGTCCACTTCCCTTTCAAGGCCGAGGTTCTCAGAGTTACAGTGCACTTGGAGAAACTGAAGGAGAAGGCTGATCGCGGACGTGACACATCCTTTGGCAACAGCCAGCTACAGTTATTTATTGTAACGATGGCGAACACGTCAAGTCCAGTTTCAAATGAGTTCCACTGGGATGCGTCCCCACCTCCCCCCAGTGAAATTTTGCCATATCCATGAGGCTAGAACCTCAGCAAATAAACATTGTCTTTGTGGAGTCTGAGTCAGCTCATTCCTTCTGGTCACCATTCCACCTCCCAGTGTGTCAAACCATCCAATCATTCAGTGCTTTACTCTACATTCTGCTGGCTCCCTGTCATTAAAAAGCTTAACTGTTCATTTCTTTGGCCATTCTCTTGCTCTAGGAAGAGATGAATGGTTAGAATGGGGGCTATAATGAGACTCTAGACAACCATAAGGAGCCCTGGAGAGCTGTATATAAACAAGTTTGGTCCAGTCCTATAGAGCTGTGTAATTATTTGTGTGTAAAAAAAATCCCCATTCTTTTGAGTTGCACAGCGGGAGCATGGAAACTTAGGGGAGGCTCAGAAATAATCAAGGGTTGCTAAAAACTAGTTCATTAATTAGTCACGTCTTTGTGGTCCCCTCTCTCTTCTGCTTCATCTCATCAATATTCATTAATAATGAATATTAACAAAGATATACAAGAGGAGCAGACAGTTGCTGTTTGACGGCGTGCCTGGAAGAAGACAATAGTCCCACCAAATGATAAGTTACTTTTATTACAGCACAAGAATTTCTTCTCGTAGTCTTTTGAAGAAAGGGAGGAAATATATTACTGTGGCACAAAGGTAGCCAGAAGTGCTGAAGTAGCACTGCAGCATAGCAGCCTCCTACCTCAGAAGGGGAAGCAGTTTTATTCATGGCAGGTGGGGGACTGAATAATGCCTCCCAATCAACACACTGGCTAGTGGAACCCTCCATTCCATCAATGCAGAGTATTTGGGGACCTAATGGTTTTAAGATGAACCACTAGGACATGCAGAGTGCAGTATTTTCCAACCCCTTCCCACCCCCGCCAAGAAGTCCTGTTGAAAATTCCCAACTAGCTCTACCCAAAACATTTCCTCCCACAGCTGCTGTAGGAGAAAGAGCCTGAGACATGAGGCCTCGTATAAGAGGCCCAGTATGAGGCCTGTGGCCTGGACTAAAGTGATAGTCAGACTCTGCTGATATAAAGTAAAGTGAGCAAAGGTTAGGCTGTGAGCAGAAGTCAGGCCAGTATACAACATGCCTGGTGCAAGCTCACAGAACCTGGCAAGACCAGGGCTGGTATTACCAAAAAACCCACTCATGTTCCTGAGATGTACTAGGCACAGGACATAAACGCAGTCCAGAAGGATGGTATGAGAACACCCTGGTACCAAGTAGGGTAAAAACACTCTCCACAAAGATAACAAGGACACATTGGCCTCTCCTAAAGATAAGGTCAGATGAGAGAGGTTTTGATTGAACCAACATGTACAAGGAAAAGGGTGGTAACTAACATGAAAACATAAGAACATAAGAATGGCCATACTGGGTCAGACCAGTCCATCAAGCCCAGTATCCTGTTGTGACGTTGCTCCCCATAATGTTTTATAGAAATATGCTTATGAGTGTAAATATGACATAACTGGAATATGTTTTATGACAGATAAGCCATGTAACATATCTTTGCAAAGGTTATGATCTACCGAATATATTCATCCTATTCATATGCCTGTATCACTTTTATATCTGAAGTTATGAGTGTTGGCTCTATGCTTGTATTTAAAGATTTGGTCAACATAGTGTGAAGGGGTTATTCAAGTAATTGGGAATACTTAACAATGGACTTTGGGAGTTGCCAATCCACATCTGAGCTTTCCTAGGAACGTTCAAACGAACATGTAAACAATGGCATCGCACTGCAAAAAGCTGAATCATTCATAGACATGTGACTTGCCCAGGTGGCTAGAGACCCCATCTTGTGGCTATGATGTTGCACAAGAGAGATTATAAAAAGGCCCTGGAAACCCCTCCATTTGGTCTTCAGTTGGCTCAAGAGATAGCCTCTCCACCCCAAAGAGCTGCCTGAAAGAAACTGGAACAAAGGACAGTAACTACAGCGGTGTGAGTGATTGCTGGACCCAGACTAGGAAGGAGTCTAGTCTGTCAAAGAAGCTTATTGGAGCATCTCAGAGTGAAATTTACCTGCATTTAGTTTCCTACTGTATTAGGCTTAGACTTGCGTGTTTTATTTTATTTTGCTTTGTAACTTACTTCGTTCTGTCTGTTATTACTTGGAACCACTTAAATCCTACTTGTTATATTTAGTAAAAATCACTTTTTACTTATTAATTAACCCAGAGCAAGTAAGTAATTCCTGGGGGAGCAAACAGCTGTGCATATCTCTATCAGAGTTATAGAGGGCAAACAATTTATGAGCTTTATACAGAGTAAAACAAATTTATCTGGGGTTTGGATCCCATTGGGAACTGGGTATCTGGGTGCTAGAGACAGGAGCACTTCTTAAGCTGTTTTCAGTTAAGCTTGCAGCTTTTGGGGGGATATGGTTCAGACCTGGGTCTGTGTTTGTAGCAAGCTAGCATGTCTGACTCAACAAGGCAAGGTACTGAAGTCCCAAGCTGGCAGGGAAAACGGGCTCAGAGGTAGTCCCAGCACATCAGGTGGCAGTCCCAAGGGGGTCTCTGTGACCCAACCTGTCACAGTGGCGTAGTCGAGCAGGATCTGTGCTCAGCTGATTGCTTTGAAATACTGTAAGACCTCACTCTGAAGGATATAGGAGTGTGGGCTATTGTTGTGATTTCACAATTTTAAGAAAAATGATTAAGAAAAGGGACCAGGAGGTGTGGGGGCTAGTTAGCCCACCCTCCTTGCTAAATGGGTAGTGGAACACAGCCTGTGTCCATGAAAAGAGACGGTTCAGCGAGGAAAGCAGGATCGGACCCAGACAAGCAGGCAGGCAACAGATAAGGAGATTGGAAAACAGATTGGGAGTCCCGAGGGGCATAGTGGCAGGAGTAAGGGAAGCAGTAAATCCAGGCATGGGGAATTCAGATCCCTGGGACAATACTTGAAATGGTGAAACCTGGGTTGATGAAGGGGTCATATGGGGAGATAAGCAAGTGAGTTAAGGAAAGAGAGTGAGAAGTTAAATCTGCTGAGGCTGGGGGGGGGGGGGGGGAATTACGCAGTTGGCATTAAAAAGGAAAAGTGTTATAGAAAGAATTCTTGGTTTCTTTGCAGCCATTCTGAAGGGAAAAATGGGCCCCTTTCCAAATGAATGTCTATAAATAAACCAGGCAAAGAGACAATCTGATTTAAATTATTTGACTTTGAACAATTTAGTCAAATTTGCTAAAAGAACATAAAGGGTTTCTATTGGAATTTAACTACCCCCAAATATATACAAATGTAATCTATGTACAGCTGTGTATAAATGTTGTGTAAATATGTGGAGTGTTTAGAACCTAAACCAACACTCCTGGCTTGTAAAACTCTGTTTTGTAGGTTTAAGATAAGAACAAAACAAAAACCAATTTAAATACTACCACTAACAAATTCACCCTTTAACTCCCCTGTGTGGCCACTGCTAGAGGCAGACGGCCAATCCTGGCATTTAACAATTGATTATAGAAGAATTGTTAAGGGCCCTGTCCCTATGGCCCTTATTGTGGCTGATATGACACAGGTCATACAAACAGTGCAGGCCACATCTAAATATTTCTCAGTTATTGATTTGGCCAACTGTTTCTTTGCCATCCCCCTACATCCGGAGTCACAAGATCGGTTTGCCTTTACAATAAAGAAGCAACAATGGACCTTTTGTCGGTTGCCCCAGGGATATCACAACAACCTGGCTATTGCCCATTGGCATATTGTGGACAAAACTGGTTTAGCATATCCACAAGCAAGGCCTTTTGTGTTTTCATATGTAGATGACATTGTAACATTTGGGGAAACTCAGGCAAAACACTAACAGAAAAAAGTTTTGGCACGAATTCAGGAAACAGGGTTCAAAGTAGCCTTAGACAAGGCTCAGCTGGTGCTACCTCAGGTTCCATACCTGGGCGCTGTCGTTGGACAAGAAGGGAGACAGGTAGATCAGAGGAAGGTGAGGGCCCTGGCAGAAATGCCGGCCCCTACCGACGCTCACTCTTTCAGAGAACTGCTAGGACGATTCAGTTTTCTTAGCCCACACATTTATAAATATGCTGAAATAACTCACCCATTGTGGAAACTGCTAAAGAAAAAGACAAAATGGGAATGGGGAGAAGAGCAGGACTCCGCTTTAACCCTGCTAAAACAGAAGACTCTCAACCCCAGCCCTGCATTTCCCTGATGAATCACAGCCTTTTGTTATTCCTTTGGCGGCTAATAACATGGCCTTGGCTGCCACACTATTACAAAACAATGAAGAGGGAAAGCTAGTACCAGGAACATATGAATCCAGGAAATTACAAGGAGCAGAAATAAATTTTGATCCCTGTGAGCGTGAGTGTCTAGCAGCCATCTGGGCAGTACAATTTTTTCAGCCTCTTACAGGAACAGCCCCTATTACTATCCAAAGCACCCACACTCCTCTCAAGTACATTTTATCAGGGAGATTGATGGGAGGTAAAGTCTCAAACACCCAAATGGCCCAAAGGATGCTTATTTTAGTTAACAGAGGGGTGACCACAGAAACAGTGTCCAAGCTGGACATGCTAACACATGCCCTATTGAAAAAGGGAACTGACATGAATGTCACTCTGGAGCAAAGAATTGCCTTGGTAAAGGCACCCTCACTGGAAGAATTAGATACCATGGGCCAAGAAAAGCACGTCTGGTATACTGACAGGAGTGCAATGGTAGTAAAAGGGAAAAGATGTGTAAAATACGCTGCCATTAACTTAGAAGAGGAAGTCATTCAGGGACATTTAGACCATGGATCGGCTCAGCATGCCAAGCTCCACGCAATTTATCAGGTTTTAAGGCAATATGAAAATTCCCCCCAGCCCGTGTATATTTATGCTGACAGTGACTTGTGTGGAGGGGATACAGTTTTGGATACATGATTGGTATAGGACCAGGTGGAAGGCAGCAGATAGAAAGGATATTGCATATTCAGAGGAATGGAAATGGATTTACCAGTGGGTAACAAAGAACCCTAAACAGTTAAAGGTACGACATGTAAAGGCACGGGTATGGAGACCACCTGGAATAATTAGGTAGATACAATAGACATAGCAGTTGTAACCAGAAGTCAGAAAAGGAATGTCTGTGTTGACACATCTGAGCCAACAGATGGCATTGCAGACAACCTTAACCGAGTTCCAGGAAAGATAGAAAGACAGGAGTTACTTAATGTAGCCCATCAGTTTATGCATGAAGGAGTGGAACGGATTTTAAGAAGGCTAAAGCAAGTAGCAGAACGGGAGTGATGTTAAAACATGGGTGCGTAATTTGTGCGGTAAGCTCAGGACAAGGCTCGTCCTCTGCACTGGCAACCCAGGATGCATCAACGAAGGCTTGGGCCGTGGCACAGGGTTCACATTGATTTTATTGCTAAATTGCCAAGGAGTAAGGAAGGATTCCAGTATTTATTGGTGATAATTGATTCCTTTTCAGGATGGAGGCATTTCCTACTAAAGATAACAGCACCAGGGTAGTGATCAAAAAGTTCTTTAATGAGGTAGTATGTAGATAGGGCACCCCCAAAATAATAGATTCTGACAATGGGGGAGTCTTTGTAGGAGAAATTTTTACAGCAATGATACAAGCCTTGGGAATTAAAGAAAAGCTCCATATACCATACCAGCCTCAGTCCTCAGGCCAAGTAGAGCGCATGAATCGCACTATTAAAGAAGCGCTCCGGAAGGTAGTAAATCACACAGGGAAAGACTGGCCGGATAAACTGCCTCTGATTTTGGCAGCCATCCACAGCAGTAGTAGACTGAGGAGAAAAATTCAACCCTTCCAAATTCTGTTTGGACATCCAATGCACCTAATGACTGATCCGAGTTACCTGATACAGGGTCAAGAAGAGAACTCTAATATAACCCAGCATGATTATTTTCAGTGGCTTAAACAGTTACAAGAAGATAAAACCATCCTCTTGGGTTAATCAGGCCATTGAACACATGAACAACAAAATTCAAAAACAAAGGCAGCCCTGTGGGAAACAGGGGACCAAGTCATGTACTTTAAAATGGGGAAAAGGGGTCACTCACTGGAATCAAAGTGGATAGGCCCTTACTCCATAGCGGACTGCCTTAGCTCATTGGTATACCGTATTGAAAAAGATGGAAAACTGAAATGGGTACATGTTTCACACATTAAATTGTTTACATAAATAATGATGTTTCAATTCTTTGCAGAAAAGGACATCCCGGAAACTTGAGCACGAGGCGCTGCTTAACCACCACAATTTTAATCCACAGAAAATGAGACTCCATTGTAAGGTTTGGTTTTACCTGCTTCTGGGAACTTTTAGTGTCCAGATAATTAGAGCAATCATTGGAGAAGATGCAGTCCTTCTTATAAGCCAATATTTAAGGAATAATTCACTCCCTGCCAACCAATCATGGATTCCTACCTGTGATCCTCATGGAATGGTATGATAAAAACACTAGCCAAATCTTAAAAACGTTAGGAAATACCAATGTGTATGCCTGGTAAGGGGAAGTGGGACTTAAAGTTCACCTTATAAACACCACAGGAATACCAAACCACTGGGAAATAGGAGTTAAAATAGAGGGTCTCTATGGGGATACCACCTGGAGTTCCAGCTACTCACGATTACCATATCAGTGGGATGAGCCTGTTAAGACTGGAACAATACTAACAGTTATTGTGGGATATTGTCCAATACCCTGTAGTGAATTAAACCTATGGTTCCCGTACACATGCACCAGAACCTGGACCAGAGACTATGCATTCGAAAGAGGTACCCCAATTAAGATAAAGAAACCAAAATTGTTTGTGACTCAGAGTGATCCAGTAAAAGTCTCGTTAAATCCACTATTAGTAAAAATGAAACCTGGTATGTATTAGACTCAGTTGAACATGTCTAAATTGGAACCCAAATGTTCACCCTACTCCCTTCCTATTATAATGGCCTGGATAAAAACACATCAACACTCCAAAGGCCGAGCAAAACAAAATGTAGTAGACACCATATTAGGAGGAGTTGGATTTGGAGCAGGAATTATGGATAATGTAGACCTGGAGGTAATTAAGAATAAGTTAAGTTTCTTGTCACAACTGCAAGATAGTCTCATTCACCAGCAGGCAGATAATACTGTGGATTTGGTACAAATAGGTCTGGGAAACCTAAAAGCAACATGGACTATGTGGTGGTGACTAAACACCACCTCCTGGCTGCTGTATAAACAACCAATAGAATTAGGGAATAAAACTGCCTTGGCCATAGGATGTACTGAGGTGCAAATTCTTAGTTTAGCATCCCTTGAACACGAAATGTTGTGTGTAATATCTGTGAATGTTTGGGTATTAACGCATCTTTTAAAACAACAGAAGAGGTCCTGGTTTGACGCCTACAAATATGAATGGATGCAATATGTTTCCAGCATGGTTAAGCCTGATTTCTTATTAGGTGAAATTATTGTTAAAATTGCTCACCAACAGTCTGTGGAGACAGAAATATGGAAAGTGAGCCCCCTCCCAAAATTGACTATGGGATCCTTTTGGCTACCCTGAGTTATGGGTCAGTGGTCTGGGAAAGAGAAGAAATTATTGGACACCCAAGGGCGTACAGAGTGGAGCCCTCAGAAATGGGTGTGCTTGTCCCTACCTGTCACCACAGAACTATGCAGCAAGGACACATCATTGGGAACATGTGTATGGGACGAACTAGAAAAGGTGACTTAGTTTTTACAACAGACAAAGAGGGATATTGGGAAGTGTATCATTCAACTATTACATGCCAATGGAGACTTGCTAAAAATTGCTAAGTCTGAAAAAGAACGGACAGCCTATCATTGGTGTGAAGTTTTTACAGACTGGTCCCTGACCTCTAAGGGCATATTGGCTATTATGTTTCAGCCATTACTAGTTGTGTTAATATTGTCCTGTGTTTGCTTGCTAGGAATGTGTTGTATGTGCTGTTGGACAAAAAGAATGCTTGTTAAATTACAACCACAAGCTCAAATTGTCTCTCAGTATATTGCTATGAAACAATTGTATAAAATATGACCCACTCAAGAATTGTTCTTGAGGGATCAAAAGGGGGATATGTAGTAGTAGGATTTTATGTTGGTATTTTGTATAATTTAGAATGAAAAATTAAAAATAAAATAATAATAATACAGCATGTATTAAATGTATTGGTGTATGATTTGATCATATCCTGCCAGCCACCCTTTTTGAATAGCAGAAAGGAATGGCCTAATGGGCCATTTGGTAAAGATGCATCAGCTGGAATCGGTGTCTGGACTGATTTCAAGGCAATAACAGACCTTTTAAGGTCACCACTTTGTTGTGGGTTTAGCATTTTAAAATAAGTAAAAGAATGCAATGATTGTTTTTCCTTTGCATTGCAATTTGATGTTCCTGTTCAAAATGTTCTGTGTAAATCAATTCTGTTTTGTGTGTGAATGAGGAATGTGTGTATTAAGAGATAAGCGTGAAGGCCATCACTGAACCAGATGCTCTAGGGAGGAACCGAGGACAGACGCAAGGGCGCCAGGAGGCTGCAACACGCCCCTATTGAAATGTCAGAGGAGGGCAGATTGACAACTCTAAACATGAGACAGGCACCTATCAATGGGGACACGATAGCGGTGATCAAAACCAGCCTGGGATAATTCCCTGAGAGACTTGATAAAAGAACAAGATAAAGGATGAGATGGACAATTTAAGAAAACAAGCACTCGTCAAACAGCATGACGGTGCAAAACTCATTGGTCCCAATGAAGGGAAATCATTATATGAACAGGGTGCCTTGCCAAGAAACTTTGGGTTTGTCCTGCCAAGACTTCCCGGGAGCATCGTGTCACGACTGACGGAACCCAGCTCCTCCCTACCCATGATCAACCTAGCTGGCCCCTAGATTGATCCAGACTCTGGACTGGTAACTAACATCAACTGGCAGGAGTGGATATAAACTGGACATTAGGAAGTTTAGACTTGAAATTAGACGAAGGTTTCTAACCATTAGAGAAGTGAAGTTCTGGAACAGCCTTCCAAGAGGAGTACTGGGGGCAAAAGACATATCTGGCTTCAAGACTAAGCTTGATAAGTTTATGGAGGGGATGGTATGATGGGATAGCCTAATTTTGGCAATTAATTGATCTTTGATTATTAGCAGGTAAATATGCCCAATGGTCTGTGATGGGATGTTAGATGGGGTGGAATCTGAGTTACTACAGAGAATTCTTTCCTGGGTGCTGGCTGGTGAGTTTTGCCCACATGCTCAGGGTTTAGCTGATCGCCATATTTGGGGTCAGGAAGGAATATTCCTCCAGGGCAGATTGGCAGAGGCCCTAGGGGGTTTTCGCCTTCCTCTGCAGCGTGGGGCACGGGTCACTTGCTGGAGGATTCTCTGCACCTTGAGGTCTTTAAACCACGATTTGAGGACTTCAATAACTCAGGCATAGGTCAGGGGTTTGTTACAGGAGTGGGTGGGTGAGATTCTGTGGCCTGTGTTGTGCAGGTCAGACTAGATGATCATAATGGTCCCTTCTGACCTTAAAGTCTATGAGAGAGAGAGAGAGAGAGAGAGAGAGATTGAATGCATATTTGTTGTATGGTCCATAAACACGGTGTATTGCCTTTTCCCCTGAAAAAGATCCTGTGTGCTTCTTATAAGAATAACGCTATCTATCCCTCCCCTTACAACCCCTCTATTTCTCTATCTATCTTTTTATCCCCTTTTGCCCCCTCTATATAGAGATCTATCTATCCCCATATGCCCCCTCTATCTATCTGTCTCAGCAATGGCTCAAGCAAAACAGAAGAGACACCAGAAAAAAACATGACCTATCTGATGCTACTTTTTAAAATATCAATTATTTGCCAGCTACTTAATCACGTTTTAGCAGAAACTCAATTCACATAGATTTCTTAGCGAAGGGAGCCTTTCTGCTAAAAATTTTAGTACACCTGCATGTCAGCCAAAGCTCTCTTCTTCAGGATATTGGAAAGGAGATAGAACATATAAAATGCCAGATTCAACAGCATAAGAGGTGACAACTTGCCAGTGTTACCTAAAATAACCAGATATGTCCCCCTCAGCATTTGCAGTACTTTCTTGTACTTCCCAAATGCCTTGAATACTGCAAATAGCAAAGTTCTCATTGCAAATTAGTTATTTACGGTCACTGACATGCTTTTAGTCCACAAACCAAACTTGATGGAATGAAGTACGCCAATTTAAAAGGTCTCCTAGTTCATTCTGCGAGAGAGGCATACTGATGTGGAGGCTGGCTAATGTGTGTTATTTTCTAGAAGCTGGACTCTCCATTACCAAATGACTCTTGAATTGATGCTTTTAAGTTCTCTTCTTTAGAAGTGCCTACATACCCTTTGGGTACCTTTCTCTCCTCCCCTTTTAGACACAGTGTTGGAAATATGCCTGTCACGGCTGGGCTCTGGTACCTCTCACAATGAATAACTCTTTAAATCAGAACAACCCGGTAATTCGAGATAACTCCTTACACTGGGAAATCAGACTAAAGGTCAATCAGCCAACCTCACACAGCCAGCTGTATTGCACCGGTGTCCAAACCAGAAGACTAAGGTGCTTCGATACCATGGTAAGAGGCCACAGGAGTAACTTAGAAACATCTATGTAAAATTACTCATAAGGGCTTGTCACAGGTCAGGACAACTGCACTTGTATTTCTCTTTGGTGGTCCCTCAAGGGCACACACTCTAGGCTCCCAGCTGCCCAGCAGTTCCTTCTTTTGGGCAGAGATCTGCATCTCTCTCCTTCCTGGCCTGGGTTTTTCCAGGCTGAACAGTTCCCTGCCTATACTGTGATGTCCCCAGCAAGCAGACTCCTAAACAGGCCAGCGTCTTTTTGCTTTCTCTCCAAAAGGCTTATGAACAGTGTAATTGCCAGCATTTATAAGTTACCACATAGCGCTTTCTGAGCAAGCACATTTATTCTTAAGGTGAAAGCATTCCAGAGAAAACATTAAAAACAACAAACATTCATACACATATGCTAAAGATTTACCAGCGGTCACCCCTCAAGACTTACGGGGCCTCATATAGGCTAAAGTCCTTCCAACCTCTCCTAGGAAGGATTGGGACCCTCCTTGGTAGGAAGGCCATTAAACTCAGGCAATTTATTTAAAGGTCCTCTATTGTTTGCTAAAGTATCCAGCCTGAACCAGTATATGTGAGCCTCTCTAGCAGGTGGTACTTCCCTGGAGGTGTTAAAACCTGAGTTAATTTGCCTAATCAACCCCCTCGCCCCCCAGTTCTTAGTTCCTGGAGGAGCTGTGGTCACCCTCCCCCATGGAATTACATACAGTCACTGGCCTAACTTAATACTATAAGATCTCCTAAAGATATTGAGGGAAATTGCCGTATCTGTCCCAGTCTACACTTGGAAATTTAGCAAGATAGTTATTTCATTACAATTCCAAATGTAGACAAGCCCTAAGTGTTGGCAGGATTGGACCCTTAAAGCAAGATGTAAAACAGACACCAAAAAAAGAGGTGTTGGAGAGGAGGGAAGGACGAAGGGTTTGCAGTACAGATGTCTGGAGATTTTGACTCTGGATGTAGTTGCAAGTGTTTACAGTAATCCCAAAAGTTCAGATGAGTTTTAAAAAAAAAATTAAATCATTTTTTGCTCTCTTCTGATTTTTTTCCACTTCTGATCATTACAATGCTGCCAACTCTCATCAACTTAGAGCAAGCAAGGCAATTCTGGCCCTACTGGAGATCTCCCTAAAGGGCCCAACTGAGATCAGGGCCTCATTGTGCTAGGCCCTGTATAAAACATTGTGAAGGACAGTTCTTGCTCCCAACAGCTTACACTTTACTGCAAACTATAGTCATGAATATGGGACATGGAAACTGGAACTGCAAATCTCTCAATAGAGGCTACCAAACTTCCATGAAATAGGAACAACTTTTAATCCCTGCCGAGATGAGTTGTAGTCATATTGGTGACAGCAGGGGATCTGCACTATTGCTCACTAGCACTGCTGTGTTGCATCAGGCCCCCGTACGTTTTTACATCTGAGGGAGGCTGCTTGCTTTCTGAAGAAATCAGTTTATTCAGTCAAGTGTTCACCATTCTGGAGCTTGCACTAGCACAGTCTTCCACTCTCTGGCAATGCAGGGAAAGTGTCTCACAGACAGCGTTCTCCGTCTGCCACACCCTGTCCTTCAAGTGTCAGCCCATAGGGACACACCACATTAGCTGGTACTTTGAGACACAAAAAGGAGGTAGTAAGCACTGTAATGCAGTCTCAGTGACCCTGCGTCTCCACTCCCATCCAGCCCCTGCCCCAGTCTGTCCTCACCCACTAGCCCTTATGTCTGTCTGTGACCCCCAGCAACCTTATGTGCCCCATGTGTCTGTCTCCCGATATCCCCTGTCTCCTGATCTGACCTGACAGGTGCTGTGAACAAGGCAGGCTCTTTCTCACCCTTATGGAAGCTGGGGCTGGCTGGGAACTGCTGCTCTGTTCTAGTGCCACAACACCCTCTGGTGGGAAAAAGGCAGAACTGCAGCAACTTTCTGGCAGAAGTTATTTTCCTGCAGAAAAAAAATATGCATGGCACATTAATTATGGGTGCACACAGTGGCACAGAATTCCCCAAGGAGTAGCTTTTTTGGCACTTTATACATCACAGCTGCACCAGGTGGTAAAAATCCAACTCTTTCCTTGTTCCTTATGGCTGGTTACTTTTACCAAGAAGCAGCAACAGAGCTGCCTATGCTAACTTAGCTGAGAGAAACTGGGAGTAGAAGGTGAAGTCTAGGACACCACTTGTGTCTAAAGAAAACAGAGCTACTTCCAGTTAGAAGCAAGAGTATTTGAGACCTAAGGCTATATTGTATACCCTTTGGTGTCTTTAGTTTATGCTCAAATAAGACTAAGGTTGATGACAATTGCAGGAATAGTAAGTCAGTCATACTAGCAGAGTAATACCAGCTCAGGATTCTGGCTAAGAGGGAAAGATTTTCATGTCTGACAGGGCACTATGGGTAGAGAGCAATGTAGGTCAACTGGCATTGTGGCAATAGGCCTTGGAAGAAAGTAGTAGGTTACCACCCACCAAACAGATGGTGAAGACCCTAGCTGATTCAACCCAGGAAGTGGCAGGTGTATTTCTTTACTGGCAGAAGCTCATGAGTGGTCACGTATGTGGCTAGAAGAGAAACTCAACAAGCATCATTTTCTGTAGAACCCTGATGATGAGATTAAGGTTGAATTATGGGTCAGTGGTGAGGAGGGAGATGTAGTTGTACCTCCGTTTGCTCCAAGAGGCATAAAAAAAGGAGACTACTTACTCCGGCTTTTGACATATTATAAGAGCCCTAGTCTTTGTCTGAATGGTGTAGTATTTATTTTGGGAGACAGTGTTTAAATACAGACACTTCTGTGGCAATGGCAGATTAGTGCTACATAAGACAGGGAAATCAGGAAGGTCTGTTGAACAATATTAAAACCTCAGGCTTACCTCCCTACCGTGCCAAGTCTGATGAGACTAGGAAATAGATAGTGTCGCTGAGTAGGCACACCCCGTCGCTGGTAGCTTGTTAGGATCTGTTGCTATAAGGGCTGATGAAACAGGACTAATAGTGTTGAGTATTCTCTTTTGGAAGGGCTGGTCTATCAAGATTTCCTCCTTTGGAAGTAAGCCAGCCATACTTCCCCACCTTGTTATATTGAACGACAACATCTGCCCTTAGGAACTAAAACATCCCCCAAAGACAGTTAATCCAACTCCTACTGCATTCCCGTTGTGGTTTAGGCCCTTAAGACTGAACAAATGACTACGTTTTTCAGTTTACATAGAGCTGAAATTTGACAAGTGATATCCAATCCTCGACTCTGGGAGCAGCCTTACCCTGCTCTGCTGTGAGAACCCCCACTCCTGGGCTTTTCACACACAGCCTCTAGCGTGGAAGCTGCTCCCAGCTACACGAGTGAGCACTTTTGGCCAGCTGCCGCTTGGATTGCACAACTGAATGACACTAGCCAATATCTCAGTCATCAACCATTTCTTCTGTGAAACCCCAGCGCTGGGTAAGCTGTCATCAAGGGCAGCTCTAGCTTTTTTGCCGCCCCAAGCATGGCAGGCAGGCTGCCTTCAGCGGCATGCCTGCAGGAGGTTCGCCGGTCCCGTGGCTCTGGCGTACCCACAGTCGAATTGCCGCCTAATCCATGGGACTGGTAGACCTCCTGCAGGCATGCCGCCAAAGGCTGCCTGACTGCCGCCCTTTGCAAGGACCAGCAGGGCAACTCCCGCGGCTTGCCGCCCCAGGCACGCGCTTGGAGCGCTGGTGCCGCCACTGGCTGTCATGTGAGGACACCTCCAGGCACAAAACCCTGATGCTCGTGGGGGGTGTTTTCATATTGATGGTCCCTCTCTTCCTAGTTCTGGTGTCCTATGTTCACATCCTGGTGGCCATGCTGAAACACCTCCACTGCTAGTGGTAGCGGAAAGTAAATATATGCCACTTAGTATGTTACATTGCCTAGCGTTATGTGATCATTCAATGCAGGCTTGCAAAACTGATGAAAAATTACCAGGCCAGGCGCAGAATCTACTCATCCCCCTTTTTTCAGAGGATGAGGAGACCGAAAATGCTCGTGGTGTTTATTGAGCATTAAAAAGAACTGGGTAAGTGACAGTGTCAGATTTTGCAAAGAAGATGCAATCACAGAAATGTCAGGCTGGAAAGGACCTTGACGAGTAATTAAGTCCAGCCCCCTGCACGGTGGCAGGATCCAATAAGCCTAGGCCACCCCTGACATGTTTGTCCAATGTGTTTTTAAAAACCTCCAATCATGGGGTTTCCACAACCTGCCTCGGAAGCCTAGTCCAGAGCTTGTGAAACCATATCCAAATGCATACACCTCCAAGGTGCTCAACCGCTGGATACTGGGTTTCCTGGCTTATAAGGATTTCCAATCTCACTTTTAAAGGTCCTGAATTCATGTAACATGCACAGACATCTTTATAAGGATGGGCGCAGAGAGCATAATTAAAACTGGATTCATTTCCCAGTGAGAAGCCTGGCAAAAACTAACCAATCGGTCTCTGCTTCCGTGACAGCTGGGCGAAAGCAACAAACTTACTGGCCAGTAAATCAGGAAGAGGTCACTGCCTTTCCTTTAGAGTTACCCTGGAGTCAGTGTCTGACAGGATGTTTGCTTTCCTGCTGAGCGGAGGTGGGGAGGAGTAGTGAAGCAAGGCGCCCAGTGTGCCCAATGAAGGCTGAGAGGATTGCAGCACAGCAACCAGGAAGAGTGCCCCCTCAAGTGCCAGCTGTGTTCTGAGATCTGAGTTATTGCTCACGTCTGCACCCAGCAGCAGCATAGTGCATTAGCGCCTCGTGGCGCTCTCTGCTGCACAGCCAAGATGCTCTCTGCAGAGGCATGGTAAGTGCAAGCAGTAAAGCTGGGAGGATGGGCTTGGCTTTGAGGGGGTTAAAGTGCAGTTGCCCAGCTCCTGGGTCCACAAGGGCAGATTTGATACGGTACTCTCAACACTTCATGCAAATGAGAGGTGTGACTGTGGTCTGCAGAATCTAGTCTCTTTTTCAATCTGAGTCACCGGCTACTGCGGTCCTGAGACTCCATTAATGAGGAACTAAAAGAAAATAAACTACAACTACAGCAAGGAGCAAAATGAGACACACAGCAGTGGGCCCAATTCTGAGTTCACACTGCTTTTACCCAATATAAGTGCATTGACTTCCATGAGTCACTCCTGATGTGTCCTGTGCCTGCCAGTGTCAACAAAGGACATAAAACACTCACAGGGACTGGCTCCGTTACAGCAGGAAGCAGTGTACTGTATCTGGGTTCTGCAGCAAAATGCACTCTCAGCCAAATCCCTCCCACATGGACACAGGCAGGGGCCTGTTAATCATTTCTACCAGCACTTCACTTGAGAGCCCTGGTCTAACTGATACCATCACAATCTGTAGAGATCCATTCTTTCTTCGGTGTATTTTTTCAGTAAATGTGCTACAGTTATCGGTAGTTTGTATTTGCCTTGAGTTTGCAATAATTGTTAAAGTTGTACAAAATCAGTACATCAGATAATAAACTGGCAAATAGTCATGCACGAAAATTATCCCATAGTGCTATAAACACAGTGAAAATGACTACACAGCAAAGTAATTGCTACTGCCCTAGAACAGACCGTACCTGAAATTCTTGAACACCCATCCCATTTTCATAAAACATGTTCATATCCAGCTGCACCATAAGTCATGGACTTCTTGCAGGAACCACAGAGTATAATTTTCTGGGAACTGACAATAGATGGACATAACAGCTCTTTCTGGCCTTAGAATCTATAAGTTAAAGGAGCATCCGGTACATACTATACATTACTGTCTCAATAACCGTCCTAATCAACAGAACAAAGCACATATAGGAATATTACAAGCTCTTTGCATGATGGAAGAAATCAAAGGACATTGTCTTCATTTGCCAACCTATACTCTTTTCCAACATAGGGCACTGAGACTATCTCCCTAAGAGTAGAATGATGTACTAGGTCCCCCGGCTAACCTGTCCCACAGGGACGGGTGCTTAGGGATTTAGAAGGTCAGTATTACTCTTTCTACCGGTGACTATAAAGCCAGACAGGTGAAGATGCAAACTAGAAGGAAGTGTTGATGTAAAGGCCAGTCGTGAGCAAATACAAAGTACCAGGTCCCACTGAGCAGAGTTGGATTAAGATTAGGACTCCCCAAGCAGGACCTTTGCCTTTCTCTTGATTGCACTGTGCTGATGTTTAACTAGAGGGGGAAGTTTTCCATCTGTTGTTTAATCAAGGAGATACGATACTGCGCTTATACTATACACAGGAGTCCACTGTAGAGTATTTTCTGAAGACAATGCTAGATTTCTAACCCACCTGTCCAGCACAGAACCAGAAATCCCCCCTCACCGGGATTCAAACTCCCTACATTTCTGGAGGCAAGGCTGTCCCCAGTTCTCACTTGGAAAGTCAATATAACAAGGCTAAAGAGCCCAGCCCTCCATGAGCATAGCTTAGCAGGTGAGTTTGTTTCCACAGTTCAGATACCAGCTTACCTGTGAGAGCTGTGAACCTGAGGAGCATTCTGGTTACTTCCATGCAAATGAGCACACTGCTTCAAGATTTCTATAGGAAAGGGACCTTAGTGGTCCAAACTCCTTTTGTAAGTGCAGAGGCTTTTCCCAGGGTCCTTGCCCAAAATGTCATCGTCCTGAGGTCTGATTCTGAGCTCACCCCGGTTTACACTCGTGTATCTCCATGACTTCTGATTCTTGTCTGGAGTGAGTGAGATCAGAATCAGATCCCACTCTGATGTAAAGTAGGCTACACTGTGTGGGGACAGTTAGCTGCTGCTCTCAACCTCCCAGAGATTCATAGATTCTAGGACTGGAAGGGACCTCGAGAGGTCATCGAGTCCAGTCCCCTGCCCACATGGCAGGACCAAATACTGTCTAGACCATCCCTGATAGACATTTATCTAACTGCATCTGGCTGCATTTCATTGGTGGTGCATACTGTATATGTAGCTTGTGAGGTGCTTCGGGACCTATCAGCATGGAAAGTGCTATGCAGATAAAAAATACTGGTACAAATTCTGTTTTCAGTTATACTGGAGTGAAAGCCATGGTCTTCAAAGGAAGCTATACCAGTCCAATTGAAAGAAAATGTGGCCCATTGGGCCAGCTCCTCAGCTGAATAAATCAGCTAAGCATCCTCGATGTCAGTGTGAATCCTCCATATTCCAGCAGCTGTGTGTGTGCCAGGCCTCGCTGCAATGACACAGAAGACAGTCACTCTGCCGTATGTTGATGAAAACGGTTTTGTCCTGAGATGCATTAGAGCCAACATCTGCCTCACATTTGCAGGGACCGTGAATTGCAAACATTTCCTGGTGTCTATTTTTGGCATTGTGTCTGCTCAATCGCTGTCTAGCGCACATCTGAACTCCAGTGGTTGTGTGCAACCGCATGTGTTGGGTGGCATGCAGTGCTCACTTCTCCAGGCCCACTCCTTTGGCACCAAAGAGATAAGTGGGAGCTATGCAGTAGAAAGAGAGCTGGCACTCTAGAAAATGCAGGATGGGTCAGACTGTGTTAACTTAGCTGCAGATTCCCCAGGGGCTGATGCAGGTCTGATGCTAATGTGACTATAGCTAATGTAGCACCAATTTTTAAAAAAGGCTCCACAGGCGATCTTGGCAATTATAGGCCGGTAAGCCTAACTTCAATACCAGGCAAATTGGTTGAAATTATAGTGAAGAACAGAATTATCAGACACATAGACGAACACTATTTGTTGGGGAAGAATCAAGACGGCTTTTGTAAAGGGAAATCATGCCTCACCAATCTATTAGAATTCTTTGAGGGGGGGTCAACAAGCATGTGGACAAGGGTGATCCAGGGGATATAGTGTACTTAGATTTTCAGAAAGCCTTTGACAAGGTCCCTCACCAAAGGGTCTTAAGCTGTCATGGGATAAGTAAGCTGTCATGGGATAAGAGGGAAGGTCCTCTCATGGATCAATAACTGGTTAAAAGATAGGAAACAAAGGGTAGGAATAAATTATCAGATTTCACAGTGGAGAGAAGTAAATAGCAGGGTCCACAGGTATCTGTACTGGGACCAGTGCTGTTCAATATAGTCATAAATGATCTGGAAAAAGGGGTAAACAGTGAGGTAGCAGTTTGCAGACCATACAAAATTATTCAAGATAATTAAGTCCAAAGCAGTCTGCGAAGAATTACAAAGGGATTTCACAAAACTGGGTGACTGGGCAACAAAATGGCAGATGAAATTCAATGTTGATGAATGCAAAGTTATGCATATTGAAAAACATAATCCCAAGTAACTATACATACAAAATGGTGGGATCTAAATTAGCTGTTACCACTCAAGTAAGATCTTGAAGTCACTGTGGATAGTTCTCTGAAAACATCCTCTCAATGTACAGTGGCAGTCACAAAAGCAAACAGAATATTAGGAACTATTAGGAAAGGGATAGATAATAAGATAGTAAATAGCATAATGCCACTATATAAATCCATAGTACACCCACATCTTGAATACTGTATGTAGCGCTGGTCTTGCCATCGCCAAAAAGATATATTAGACTTGGAAAAAGTACAGAGAAGAGCAACAAAAATGATTAGGAGGCATGGAACAGCTTCCATATGAGGAGAGATTAAAAAGACTGGAACTTTTCAGCTTGGAAAAGAGAAGACTAAAGGGGGATAGGATAGTGTACTGACGCGACGACTCACCGGTGTAGCACCTCCTGCTGGTTGTCCTGGGAATTAGATCTTTTCCAGCTCCGGAGCGCCCTCTGCCGGCTGATGTCTCGCCTGCCGCTGGCCCGTGTCCCTCCCACACCCCGGTGCCCTTTTCCTCAGGGTTCTGCCATAGCAGTACCCCCACACTCGGTCTCTCCTCCCAGGGGAACCCCTAACCCTTTCACCCACCTTGCCTCAGTGGCTACTGCCAGTCGTCATCTAGCCCCCTTTCTCTGGGGCAAACTGCAGTCTGTCATGGCCACTCATCATTAGCAAGGGGTTTGGACCAGTTGCCTCTGCCTATCTCTGGGCTGCTGCCTCTGCAACCCCAGTACCTGTTTTGGCCTTTAACTAGGCCCGTAGCCTGGGGAGTTGCCAGGGTGGAGCTCCCCAGCGCCTCTTGCCTTTCCCCAGCCCTGCTCTGTACCCTGAGCTCCCAGGCAGCCCAGTCCTTCTCCCTCCAAGGCTGGAGAGAGAGTCCTCCAGATTCTGGCCCACAGCCCTCTTATCAGGGCCAGCTGGGCCCTAATTGAGCTGGCCACAGCTGTGGCTGCTACTCCAATCAGCCTAGCTTGTCTGTTTTAATCCCTGTTTTCCAGGTGTGGGGCAGCCGCCCCACTACAGATAGACATCTATAAAATTGTGACTGGTGTGGAGAAAGTGAATAGGGAAGTGTTATTTACCCCTTCACATGCCACAAGAACCAGGGATCACCCAATGAAATTAATAGACAGCAGGTTTAAAACAAACAAAAGGAGTTAACCTGTGGAACTCATTGCCAAGGGATGTTGTGAAGGCCAAAAATATAATGGGGTTCAAAAAAGAATGAAATAAGTTCATGGAGGATAGGTCCATCAATGGCTATTAGCCAAGATGATTAGGGATGTAACCCCATGCTCTGGGTATCCCTAAGCCTCTGACTGCCAGAAACTGGGACTGGATGATAGAGGATAGATCACTTGATAATTGCCGTGTTCTGTTCGTTCTCTCTGAAGCATCTGGCATTGGGCACTCACAAGACAGGATACTGGACTAGATGGACCTTTGGGATGACCCAGTATGGCCATTCTTATGTGGATCTTCCTAGGCCCACCTCTTCTCACCATTGTCCTGCTCCTCCCAGCCACTGATCTCCACCCTATAAGGGAGTGCAACACCATGGAGGCAGCCCAGCCCCACTTCTACACAGGCAGATGGAGAACCATGTCTGGAGGATGCCTTCTGTATGTGGATCCCCACAGCCTGACGGGGCTTGCGACTGGATCTCAGGGGAGCTGCACAGTTAAAAGGGGTAGGAACATGCAAAGAAATCAAACTGGTGCAACTCTGCTGTCAGGAAGGCAAAGGCACAATACTACATACATTACTGGAGTCAGACAAGACTCCCAAAGAGGTGTGAGAGTGGTCCTAAGGAATCACCTGGGCAGAAAAAATCATTGTTAAAAATAGTGTGGCTTCAGAAGAATGTTAAAAATCAATGGTTAAAATGATACTGATAAAGAAGCATGGAGCTGTACATAGCTCCTGGCCATCTAGTCTATTCTATTTCAAATTTGGAGAAGGGATCTAGGCAAACTGACCTCAACATTTCAAACTTGGGTGCCTAGCAGTAGGCACCTAAATCCGTATTTAACCACCTAAATGAAGGTGGTATTCTAAATTAGGCGGTGCTTGCCCAACTCCTATAGAAGTCCATGGGAGCTGCAGGTGCTCTGCACCTTTGAATATCAGGCCACTTTTATTTGTATGCCTCACTGTAGATTTAGAAGCCTACCCTTAGGATCCAAAGTTTGACAATTTGGGCATTAGGTTTTAGGACGTAACAGGCCAATATCTACTGTCATATCAAAGATACTTAAAATGGCAGTAGACACACAGCTAATGGACCATATGTAGACGGGAGGACATACTAGATTTTTCATACAAAACAAAGAGGGGAAATCCATACTTTAAGTGCAAAACGGAACTCAACCTTACCTATGGACTGCTAGTCCCATGCTGATGAGCCTGACAGGAGAAGACTTACCCATGGACTTAGCAAACCCTATACAAATGGAAAAGGTATTGATTTTGCCAGTACTGAATATGGGAACTCTGAAGCAAACCAGGGAGTGTGGGGTGCCTCTTTGCATGTCAGAATCCAGAATTATCTTCCCGCTGGCTATCTCATAGCTGTGTTCATATCGGAACCATAAGAACAACCCAAAAAGTTTGGACTTTCTTGCATGAGTGCATTGAGTTATTTCTACACACTCACAATCAAAGGTCTGCTATTCAGAGAGCACACTGCAGGAGAGTAGGCTAAACTAATGTGTTTATTATCTGATCACGTGTCTCCAGGGGCTGGCAGACAAATGTCACTTGTGAGAGTTCAGTAGACATGGACCTGGTTCTGCATTACTCCCTTATTCCATCGGTAAGTAAACCAAGTCACCAGCAGCCTGGAGCTGCCATGCTCAGCAGAAGTACTGTTAAGGGGGAGGGATAGCTCAGTGGTTTGAGCATTGGCCTGCTAAACCCAGGGATGTGAGTTCAGTCCTTGAGGGGGCCATTTAGGGAACTGGGGTAAAAATCTGTCTGGGGATTGGTCCTGCTTTGAGCAGGGGGTTGGACTAGATGACCTCCTGAGGTCCCTTCCAACCCTGATATTCTATGAACTGTATCTTGATTATGTGCAATAACGGATCGATTCCTTGCTACAATCACAGCTCTCAATTCAGAAACAAGCCATAATAGCATCAGACACCGAAACACTGCAAAATGTTGGCAGGAAACTGAAAAATGCTCACACCAATTTTATACGGGAAACAAGCCATCCTAATATCTACAAACATGCATGTGCCAAATTTCAGTGTTCCCTCATATTGATTTTAAATATACCCTAAGACCTTATGTGTACACACAACCTGTGTGTGGGCTCTGGGGATTTACTGAACCTGTTTCCTTTCATAGAGTTAGCTTATTAGGCTTATTGCCTAGGGGAATGGATTCAGTCATGTTTGCAGTCATTCTGGGTGGGCAGGTTCCTCTGGTGCTTTGTGGAACCCAAAGGATCTCTGCTTTTCACACTCACACCACACCTTGAGCCCAATTGTGAGCTGAGTCTGAGGGTCTGGTTTTTGTGGCGGGGTTCCCAGAATGAGATGCTCAGGCTGAGCAAGAGTGCAACTGTCAATAACTTACACACTAAGGGTACGTCCAGACTACCCGCCGAATCGGCGGGTAGTAATTGATCCCCGAATGCGCTCCCGTCGACTCTGGAACTCCACCAGGGTGAGCGGCGGTAGCGGAGTCAATGGGGGAGCTGTGGCCATCGATCCCGCGCCGTGAGGACCTGAGGTAAGTCGAAATAAGATACATCGACTTCAGCTATGCTGTTCCCGTAGCTGAAGTTGCATAGCTTACATCGACACCCCCCGCCCCCCCAGTGTAGACCAGCCCTAAGAGGGCTTAATCACAGTCACTTACACTCACCTTTGGATTTGGTCCCATGTACCATGGCCCTTTTCCTTACACCGAGGGCTGGATGGGATTCTCTTAAGGAGCACGTAGTTGGGTAGAAGAATCACCCCACAAGGGAGAGGCTGGGGAGAGAAGTCAAAGTCAGATTGTCGTCAGCCCAAGTGGGAGAAAAGATCACATACTGGTGCGGGAAAGGCATGCTCCGAAGTGGGAAAAGGAAACCAAGGAAACCCGGAGGCCTAGCAATGTGTGATCGTATCAGCATAACACCCGAGAGCATGTGGCCTCAGGAAGGGGCGCTGTTCTGCATTGCCAGGGTCATGGAGTCTAGGATTTAGTGCATCTTCCCCATCTCTATGGTCCTAGTAGGCTGTGTTCAGTGGCTCATACACTCCCATCTCAGAGTTATTCTCCTTTCCTTGTAGTTTGCCATCATTTTGGTGCTGTCCTTCCTTGAAAGAAGAGCGAGCAGGAGTAAGATAGATGGAAAATTGCACCTCCTCAATGGCCGCTTTGGAATTGTGATGTGAGTCTGAGCATAACTTGTTACTGTTGGTCCCGGCCATTCCCAAAGGCATGGCTGCCCTATGCTCCCCTTACCTCTTATAGCGGGCTGCTGTGCTCTGGAGAGGTGGGAGGAGAGTGAGATGATGATCTTTTAATTCAGGAAGCTGAGTCTGGAGAGGAAATGCCTCTGCAGGCCCTTACCATGTCCAGCTCTCGCTGCCGGGTTTCACCAGAAACAAGAAGGCTGCTTCAACCAGTAATTCAGATGCTCTGTATATATCCATCTGCCCCAGAAATATCAACTACATGATGGGCTCGATCCCCCTTTCACTGACACCTGATTTACCCCAGGGCCACTCAATCCATCTCTGTGCTGTCACTCCTGATTTACCCAGGGTACCCAAGAGGAGACTCAGGCCCATTGTCTCTGAAGCAGGCCCAATGCCCCTGGCCTGTGGAGAGAGTGGAACGCACTCCCACGTGCCTGGCTGTCTCCGCTAGTCACTGGGCATTTCTGGAAAGGCTGAAATCCCTTCTAGTGCCGCAGAAAGCTCACCCTACTGGAGCTCAGGGCCCCTGTGGAAGATGAGGGAGGGACTTCTGGTGTCCTCTCCTGTCTCTGAGCAGCCACGCAGTGCTAGACACAGCCTCCCTGTGGGTCCTCATAAACCTCTCTGCAGGAAGGGATTTGCTAACCCACAACTGCACTGGGTGTTTTGATAAGCACATGTTCCCCACAAGCTGCTTCCATCCCCTTGGTGTCTTATTAGCTAACTGGTCTCCATAGTCCCCTTAATTCAGAATGTGTGGAAAGGGATACAGTCTGCAGAAATCTACTCCATGAAGGGGCTGATGGCTGTATCTGGAATATACAGCAGCACCCAGTTAAGGAGAAAACTTGGGGCAGCCAGTCAGCAGTGCATATGGCTGTGAACACTCTGTAAAGGGGAAGATGTGAAGCACTGAACTTCTACACACATGGGAGCCTCCTTACTAGAAGGCCCGGCCATTTGTTACTATGAAGTGAGCTTCCGTTAGGCCCAGCCAACTCCCGTGTTTTCCCATTTGGCTCAAGGATGCCAAAGGACCCACTGAAATGTTTGAATTATCCCATAGAAAGGTGTAGCTGTCTGCCAAGAGCTGGTTACTGCTGCCCAGAGCAGCATGACACCGTGGGCGTGATGTTGATACACAGAAAAAATGAACAAAAGGCAACCTGTTAAGTCTTTTGGGGTTCAAAGTATGTACAGGTGTCCAGAGCATGGCAGAGAAGAGCAGCAAGGCCCCAGGATGTAGTGTAGTGAGTGCTTTTCCTCTCACTGCCCCATATGCTCAGCCATACTCCAGGGCTGGAGCACCCATGGAAAAAATTAGTGGGTGCTCAGCACCCACGGGCAGCCAAGATTTGTCTAGGGGTCAGGATGCCCTGGTAGTCTTTGCTGTGCATAGCCCATGCTGGCCGTGAGGGCCTACCCATCTCCAGCAGTAAGGGACACTGATGCTAATCACGGCACGTTTGACAGAGTCCTGCTGTCTCCAAGGTCACTGGTGATGGCAGGGTCAGCCCAATAGGGCGTCAGTGGAAATTTGGCTCTGATTTTCAGAGCCAAAAGGAAGAGTTTTCAGGAAGAGGGCGTCATAGATCCGGGAGATAGCTGGAGCTTTATTAAAGAGGTTGATGGAGGAGCCACAGAACTTCCAAAGGCTAGCACAGACCTTGACAGAGACAAAGCTGTCACAACACCACTTAGAATCATAGAATCATAGAATATCAGGTTGGAAGAGACCTCAGGAGGTCACCTAGTCCAACCCCCTGCTCAAAGCAGGACCAACACCAACTAAATCATCCCAACCAAGGCTTTTTCACTTCATGAAGGGAAACAGAGTAATAGATTCATAGATCAGAAAGGGCTATTAGGATCAGCTAGTCTGACCTCCTGTATGACCCAGGCCATGGAACGTCACCCAGTGATTCCTGTATCAGGTTCATCACTTCTGGCTGAGCCAGAGCACACCCTTTAGAAAGACAAGAAAGGGAAAGAGGATCAGAAGAGTGACTGGCGGCATTTGCAGTTAAATCAAGTCTGAGGAGCAGAGCAGAGTGGGAACCTTGGATTCAGCAGCAGGAATTGCTCTTTGTTCACAGACCCTTGGATTTTGTTGGGACATTCAGCAACCGATGGTCATTTGGTTTTGCATTTGGAGCTACAGCCAATAAAGTTATGTTCCTGTTTTCGGAAGGTTACCTGCCACTACGAGTGCCCCAGTGGGCCCAAGGTATGGTGCAGATCACACAAAACACGCTAGAGAGGGGGGTACTCGTCCATCTTTTCCTTCTCTAGCTCTTCAGTCTGGCACTTGGAGCAACCTTGAACCCGGGGAAGGAGTTACCTTTGCATGGCAGCCTGGGCACTTGTGTGAGGCCTGGTGGCTTCCTCATGCAATAATGCTGCTGGGCACGTGACCTTGGTCAAGCCTGGGAATGAGGTAAGGGCCTAGATCCGGGAAGCATTAGGGTGCTCTGGATCTGAGCATCAAGAAGACCTGGTAGCTTGGGGTGGCTGTGGCCTTTTCCCTCCACCCCCATCCTTACCCCATCACCATGGCAAAGACAGGCTGCCTTTGGGACACATCTCATATTAGAGCTTTAATATAGCTGTGGTCACTTGGCCAAAGAAGATCATTCTTGTCCCCAACTCCAGTGGCCTCTGCCATTTGCAAACTGAGTAACTCCAGTTAAGATAGTGGAGTTACTCTGGATTTAAACTGGTGTAACTGAGATCAGAGTCTGATCCTCTGTCTCAGGACCTAAGGACACATGCACAGCTGTAGCTACACCAGTGTAAATCCCAGTGTAGGTGTACTGCACCATTGTAAATGCAGACTGGCGTCAGCATGGGATCGCAAGCCTTACACTGCAAGCCCCATATTGCACCGGCATATTGCATCTGCACTGGGGTTTGCAGAGGTGTTGTTACTCTGCTACATGTGTCCCGGCATAGATAGGCGACACACCTAGGGACTATTATAGCCAGGGAAACAAAAGACCAATTTCAGTGGTGACTTATGTGGTGGGTTAGTTACTTTAAGAGGTACAAATGGGTCAGCATTAATGGACTTATATCAAAGCAATGAACCTACACCAGATTGGCCCTCAGCAGGTGTGCAAAACCCATGTAACCTATATGCTGAAGAGGCAGAAGGGGAAGCATAATTGGAAAACAGCTAAAAGGGGATTGTAAGTTAGGACCTGGATAAAAGGTGTGTTAGCGAATACATTTTAACACACACAGGCCAAAGCCATAGTGCAGACAGGGTGTACCTTAACATATGTTGACTAGTCAAGGGGAGTCTTAGGGGGCAGCCGAGGTTACTCCACATCCAGCTAATGGGTTCAAATACAATTTGCCCTGTCTACTCAAGGGTTTGGAAAGGTGTTACCATGCACATTTAATAAATACACCTTTTACTCTAGTGTGGACAGGCCTTTGGAGGCCTGCTCTTAGCTGCTTTTTCTGCTGTGTTGCCCCGCCCTCCCCCTTGTCTTATAAATTATACTCATTTTGCACACTCATGGCCTGATTCTCCGCTGCCAGGCACCCTGTGTCGTCGTTGAAGCTGGTGCCAAGCGAATTCAAAGTGGGTGTAAAGTACTACCATTCTCAGTCCTGTAACCTCACTGTGCATGGTGACACGAGGCACAAGCCATGGAGACTCGACCCGCACTGCCTGTCGAGTTAGTGCAATGTGCATTACTCTGTGACACTCTCCTCCCTTATTAGGTATTCTCTAGCCCCTTTACACCTCATGTGTAACTGCTTCCATTGGTCACCAGTAGATGTACCCCAGGGATCGCCAAAGGCGCTGTACTTGCTAATGTCAGGTAAGGGGTAAGCTGAGTAGGTTTTGAATTAGTTTGTTCTTTGAAGGAAACTAGAAGATATTGAAGGATTTCTCATTCTGTCAGGATTTCCTGTATTTTTGTCACCTTCCTGCTCCGTCGGAAAGTCACTTAGCTTCAAGGAGTCCTTGACAGCGAGAAGGTGCCCTGTGCCTGTGCAGAGCTGCAGCTCGTTCAGCCGCAAGAGGAGACCAGGGCCTTGATTGTGGTCACAGGGGCCTCATTAGAACACAGGTGTAACTCCACAGACCCCCCCCCCCCCCCCGGAATGCATCCGCTTTCCCCACTCTGTCACTAACCAGTGAGAAGAGACTGGGGTTGAGCAGATATTGACCGACGGTAGTTCACGGTTAGACAAGGATTTCAGAACTAACAATAACAGCCTGGCATCCTTTGCTTTCTCTCCAGCCATTGTGCTTCTCATAGGAGGCACTGAAGTGGGCCTCTCATATTTCCCTTTCTTCGCCTGCCTCGCGACGGAATTCCAGATCACAGGGTCTGTCCTGGGGTTCTTCTACACTTTCACTTGGTAAGTTGTGTTACCCTGAGATCCAGCCCCTGGCTGGCTGGGCTTAATCCTGCAAAGCACTGAACAGTGACTCCTTGTGCTTATGTGCTTTGCTGGGCCAGGGCCACAGTGCTAAGAACCTGGCAGAACTGAGCCCTGTTTGGGCCACTCACAGCTTTTCTCCACCCACAGCACAGTTTAGAGCAGAGGTGAGCAAACTACGGCCCGCGGGCCACAACCAGCCTGCAGGACCGTCCTGTCCGGCCCCTGAGCTCCTGGCCCGGGAGGCTAGCCCCTGCCCCCCCCCCCGATGTTCCCCCTCCCCCACAGCCTCTGCTCACTGCACCGCCAGCGCAATGCTCTGGGCAGCGGGGCTGCGAGCTCTTGCCAGGCAACGCAGCTGCAAAGCCCGGCCTGACCCGGTGCTCTGTGCTGCGCGGTGGGGTGGCTGGGTCCAGCCGGGCAGCGCGGCTCTAGCGCCGCCAGCCACCGGTGTTCCAGGCAGTGTGGCAAGGGAGCAGAGAGCAGGGGCGTTGGATAGAGGGCAGGGGAGTTCAGGGTGGTGGTGGTCAGGGGGCGGGGGTATGAATAGAGGTCTGGATGGTTAGAGGGCGGGGAACAGAGGGGTTGAATGGGGGCAGGAGTTCCGGGGGGTCAGTCAGGAAGGAGGGGGGGTTGGATGGGGCGGTGGGGGGCAGTCACGGGCAGGGGTTCCGGGGGCGGTCAGGGGGCAGGGAGCAGGGGGGCGTGGATTGGGCAGGGGTCCCGGGTGGGCTGTCAGGGGACAGGGAACTGGGGATTGGATGGGGCAGGAGTCACGGGGGGGCTGTCAGGGGGCGAGAAGCAGGGGGGAGTCGGATAGGAGGTGGGAGCTGGGCCATGCCTGGCTCTTTGGGGAGACAGAGCCTCCCCTAACCGGCTCTCCATACAATTTCGGAAACCCAATGTGGCCCTCAGGCTAAAAGGGTTGCCTGCCCCTGGTTTAGAGTATGTGTTCTGTGTATTTTTATACCGGAGAGCAGTGTGCCGGGGACACTAGAGAGCAGCCTGGGGAGGGGGAGAGGGTACTGGAGAGTAGCATGGGGTAGCATGGCAGTACTGGAGGGGGGGGGACTGCAGAGCGGCATGAGTTGAACTGAATAGGCCTTAGAGACTGAACTCTCCCCTCCCATCCCTGGGGTGCCCCCTTTAGAGCAGGGCTGAGACTTATTGGCAGGGCAGAGTGGGGAAGCCATTTGGTGGATAAACAAAGGATTTCAGTCTCAAGTGTCCTTGCTCTGGCACTTTTCAGGAGTATTACATTTACACACACACACACACGTCCAATGCTTTGGGTAAAGGGACACTCACTTTTGTGGTGTCGTTGCTGGGCAGGGAGGGTTGGAGTCAGCTTGGTCTATGGGTACGTCTACACTGCAGCTGAAGGTGTAATTTCCAGCTCATGCAGATACTCTCTAGCTCTGACAGCGTGAGCATCCTAGAGATAGCAGCAGCAGCATGGTGGGCTAACCACCCAACTACAATCCCGTCCAAGATCCATGGTACCTATTTGGGCAGCTAGCCTGTGCCACCACCTGCACCGCTGTGGCTACACTGTTATTTTTCGTGTGCTAGCTCAAAACTAGCACATGTATGTCTACCCAAGCTGGAAATTACTCCACCCACTGCAAGGCCAGCCTACCTGATGTGGGCAGCATCTGCTGTTTCCAGCCGTTACCGTTTGTCAGGTTCACTTGAAGAATAGAAATTATTTCATAAATGCATTAAAAAACCTTGAAGGTAATTTTATGCAAGTATCTCGAAATGCCTTGGGCCCTGATCCTGCAATCTGAATGCACGGCCCCACTCTCTCCAACGGGGTGCAGAGGGTTCTGCATGTGTCTGATTACAAGATCAGGGCTGGGGATCCTGTGACAGAGGCCAGGCTGTGCACCATGAGATTGTGTGTGTTGTAACTACTGCAGTAGGAGTCCAGTAACACCAGTGTGTTTTCCAGGTTCGTAATCACGATCACAAACATTGTGCAGTGCCCACATGGACGAGTAAGTTTCTATTTTTGTCTGATGATGACTTTATTTTATATGTTGCCAATGTTTATGATGCCACCTGGGGCACTTTAGCAACAGAGATTTAACCAGAAAGCCAAATAATCCAACTGAAAATTCAATCCACTGCTAAGGAAAATAAATATGTTCAACATCCTTCCCAGAAGATGCCTAGCCTGGAGTTTGGAGGGGCCACCAAGAGGAGTAAATGCCACAGATGGGGTCCCCAACTGAGAAAGCCCTTATGCCGAGAGCTTCCAGACGGAGGAAGAGGAAGAACCCTAGAGCCATGCACAAAAATGAGCATGTAATTGCTCACCTAATTTGCACACCTAGTCCCGTGACTGCATGTGCAAATCAGATTTTAAACTGATAAGAACAGATAGTAGATAATATTTTCACCCCTCAGCTCATCTACACAGGCTCTTGGACTATCAGAGGTCAGATTATCCCCCCGCACCCAAAAATACATGGTGTGCATGCCAGGACTTTGATTCCCCGAAGAAATGAGGGCTCCCACCCTCGGGCCTGATCCACATGGAGCCTCATTGACTTCAGTGGGGCTCTTCACCAATGTAAAGGGTTTGCTAGCATGGATCCAATTGCAGGATTGGGGTCAAGGTGGGCACATTGTATGTGCCTGGAACTAGGGGTCTCAAGTTGAGAACCTGGCTTGGAGGGTTTAAACTCGGGCCTGAGCACGCTTCCCATCTGGTCTGCCTGCTGTGATTGGGTAAGGTGGTGAGACAGCCTGGCAGAGCTGGAAAATGGCTGAGAGACAGCCCTAGTATTTTGAACTGAGCGCAGAGCCGGACAGAAAGCATCACAACTTTGTAGAGATAGGCATTTGCTTTCCCCAACTTCTGCCCACTATGTAGGTTAAGAAATAAGTAGTTGTGCAGCATCAAACGGTTGGTGTCTGTGATGGAGCCTCACTTCCTTGAGCGCTTCGCACAGGGGACAGGCTGCCCTGCCTTCTGGGGCTGAGAGTAGAGTGCACCTGCAAGACACAGAAACCACGGCACTGACAGCTGAGAGCCCAGGTCCAGCATGACATACAAGGATTTCCTTCTGAGGGCCAGTGCCCTGTCCCTGACTAGTCCAGCCTAGGATCTGGGGAGGCCCTCGGTGGTGAGGTGAGGCTTCACTAGTTGGGTTAGATACCTGGGAGCTCGGGAACTACAAAGTCTGACTGTCCACTAGATTCAATAGAGAATCCCCATCACAACAGCGTCCTCAGTCTCATCTCTGTCCGGAGACGTGGTACTGGGCTGACTGCAAGCAGACCGGGATTTACAAATAAATATATTTACACTAAAACAAACAGGAAAGGCTACAATAACAGTTCCAATTCCCCTCTTCTCCCTAACAAGACAACGTGTGCTATGCTGCCAGCTAAACCTTGACTTTGTATGTCAAGGTTTCATAGCTTTTAAGGCTAGAAGCGGCAGTTATGATCAGCTTAGCCCAGCTCAGAGACTTTTACTTGAGAATTCCTGTATCAAACTCAGAACGTATGGTTGAACTCAAGCAGACGCTGTAGAAAGAGACTGGCGGTCTTGATTTAAAGACATCAAGTGATGGAGATTCCACTGTGTCCCTTGGGATTCTGTGCCGATGGCTAGTTACCTGCATTGTCAGGAATTGTGCCCCATTTTTTAGACAAGTGACCCTTGCTCCCCATTCTCCCTCTTCCCTTGTCCTGTCACAGCAAACCCTACAGGTGCAGAGGGAGCAGCAGCAACTTAGGTCCTGATCCGGCAAGGCACTTAAGCACATATATAAGCCCATTCAGATCAATGGGAATTGATATGTGCTTAAGTGCGCTGCTGGATCTGGGTCTTATAGCCAGATTTTTTACAGGTATTTAGATGCCAGAAAAGGCAGAGTGGCATTTTCAAAAGCACCTAGCATCCAAATCTGGCCTTAAGTGTTCTTGTCTCCACCCAGCAGTAAGCACCATCATGGGATGCAGAGGGAACCATCAGAGCTCTGACTGGGGAAAAGTCTACACATTGTTGGTGTGCTGAGCACTCGTGTCCCATGGTGATGAGTGCAGTACAAATGTGAGAGAGAGAGAGAGAGAGAGAGAGAGAGAAGCAGGGAGACAGACAGGCCTGCTGACATCTTGCTCTGGTTGGGCGGTGGTGGTTTTGTATACCAAAGATGGTGATGAGCCACAGCTTGTGGAATGCGACTCCACAGTCACACAGACCACGAGGCAGGGGGAGATAGAAGTCACCCCACAGGGGGACATGTTCCTCTTTAAGGGGGCACCCTGATGTCCGGCTGCACATTGCTCTAGAGTGTCTGTACGTCACTCTCCCCGCCCTACTCTTTGGACTTATCCCACCATCGGGAGTTCTATGACATTTGTACATTCGGCTTTCCCCACCCAGGTGATGGGAGACTATGAGAAGATCATATTTTATTGGCCTTCCTTGTTCTGTCTGGTTTTCCTACTGGGCCGCTTTGCCCTGATGTTTGTGAAAGCACTGAGGGTTCGCTTAAAGATGGATGTGTCAAGTGTAAGTATTCCTGGGTAACTGCTTCCAGTTTATTAAGCTCTCCCCCGCACCCCCCCGGGAAAACTCCTTCCCTGACCCCTGGGATTAAGTAGGATTTAACCAGTGCATAGACTTCGTGCTGGTGCACCTCTGCCAGTTACCCTTAACCAGTAACAAGAATTGATTTCACACCAGAGATCTTGGCACATTTCTACAAATCACCCACCTGACTTAAAACATGGCAGAGCACCTCCCCCTGCAAGACCCCATGGACTCCAAGATAGACTTCAGTGCTGGCTAGCCACTCAAGTAGCCCAGGGTGCTGGGCAGGCTGGTATACTGCGTTCCATAATTGCAGTGTAGACATACCCGGAGCTACATGGGATGAGCACCCCAGGAGAATGGCCATTTGTCTCTTTGTGCTATTCCTGCCTTTGTCTTTCATTTCCCCATCACTATTTCCTATGCCTCTCGCTCCTCACTCATTTTATCTCTTGCTCCCAGTGCCCTGTGGCGTGGGAGTGTGAATCAGTGTCTGGGCAGCAGCACGGGGCAGCTATTTCTTCCTTGTACGTTCCTGCTGACAGGAATGTTGGGTCTTCCCACATACCTTCCCTTTCATTCTCTCCTCCCCTCCAAGGCCCCAAGACAGCAGGGAAAGGCTTTGGGTCCCTGTGTTGTTTCCTGTCACCCTTCATCATGTCCACCACCTTCCAGCTGTGACTCTCAAAAATGACACTCCACACAGGCAGGGCTGCTGTTTGCCAAGGGGAACATTACCCTGGGCTTTGACAGGAGGAAAATGACTGTCTCCATCGTAAAAGCAAGAGGCTTGTGCTGGGTTTTCTTTCCCTCCCCTCTTCTACCACATTCCATTTTGTCTCTGAGCCTGGAAACCCATTAGCCCCACTAAGGGCAGGCAGGAGGAACATAGCTGTATCAGACAGACCTACCCAAGGGACTCCTACTGCAGTGTGGCCCTTCCTCACCATAGTAGGGTGTCTGCTTACTGGGCTCCCCATCGTGGCCAGGGGTTGCTTTGCAGGTGCCCTGTGTCAGGATCCCAACAAGGACAGTCAGGGCCAAGGGACACAGCAGGAACAAACCTGAGGCTGGCAGTAGCAGAGAAGTTCATAGGTTTCAAGCCAGGGTTGATATAGGAGGCAAAGTCTAGAACAAGTCATGGCCAAAGCCAGGAATGCAGGAAACAGTCATGGCAACTACACAAGAGACACACTGTTGCTTGGATGCTGCCTGGAATGGCCCTTGGGTTTACATAGGGCAGGGAGCCAATCAGGAGCCATGAGGCTGCTGTCTATCAAACCCTTGAGGAGGAACGTCCCATGGTCTGTGTCCACAGCAAGTCATGGGAAATGGAGTGCAAGCTGGTTACAGCTGCTGCTGGGTGGCAGCCTGGAGATGCCAACTGCCTGGGCTCTAGAAAGGTCCTTATGTTCTGCCCCCTTGGCCCCCTCAGAACTCCACCCAGTCTCCTTTGTGGCTAACACCTTCACCCAGTCCTGGATTAATAACAGGAAAGGTTCAAATAATCCTCAAGGTCCTTAATAACAAAAATGATTCAGAGTCCCCAAAATAAAGTCCATAACACAAACGTTTATAGTCAGCCCTTGTTCTTCTGCCACTCCTGGAGCTCTTCTGCTATCTCAGTCTGCTTCATCCAAACAACCAGCCCTAGCCCCAGCTTTGTTGTCCTGTCAGCCTCACCATGCATCTTCCTGCTGCTCTTTGTAAGGAATCCCCTGACCCAACCTAGGTATGCCTCTTCAGTAATCAGGTTGTCTGACCCCAGGCCCTCCCACCAGCTGTTAAGGGTTAGCCCCGTTAGCCACACCCTTCTCCCTATGGCTGCCAGTGTAAGCGGGGTGGGTTGCACTCACCTCTTGAACACCCCATTGCCAGCTGAGTCTGGTGCTGCCAGCACCCCTGCAGGTGTCAGCCTACCTCTACAGGTCTTCTGTGGCTCAGTCCTCCAGCCTCACACAGTCCAAACCCCCTTCCGAGGGGTAACAAACTCAAAATAGAAGCAGTTCCTTGCTCATCAGGGCCAATTACAAACAAACTAGTTTCTGACCCATCTGGAATTGAATTGCCAGGGTCCTTCTGAACTCCTGTCATAACTGGTGGGCAGCAGTGAGCCCTGCCTGGCCTGGCTCAGGTCCTTTTGCTGCAGCCTTGAGAGCATCCCTCCTCACTCATCTGGCTCCAGCAAGGAACTGACTTGCTGACAGTAGGCAGCTCCTTGGTTGGCTGATGGTCCCCAGCCATTCTGGCTGCTGCTGAGCCAGATCTCCCTGGTCCCCCAAATGGCTGCTCTTTTTCTCTCAGAGAACTGTTTCTTGTGATGGGGTGCTGCAGAGCAGTGAGGCTGCAAAGGCCTGATGTACCCCCATCACAGTAAGGTATCTTCATAACTAAGATAAGAAAATAGGAGCGGCCATACTGGGTCAGACCAAAGGTCCATCTAGCCCAGGATCCTGTCTTCTGACAGTGGCTAATGCCAGGTGCTTCAGAGGGAATAAACAGAACAGACAATCATTAAGTGATCTATCCCCTGTTGCCCATTCCCAGCGTCTGGCAGCAGAGGTTTAGGGGCACCCAGAGCATGGGGTTGCATCCCTTCCCATCCTGGCTAATAGCCATTGATGGACCTATTCTCCATGAATTTATCTAGTTCTTTTTTGAACCCTGTTATAGTTTTAGGCTTTACAACGTCCCCTGGCAATGAGTTCCACATGTTAGACCAGCCTAATACAGCACCCACAAGGCAGCACTGTATCTATATGTTTGAATCTGCTGTCTTTTTCCTAGTGGAATGAAGAACATTCTTTGATATGCTGACAATCCCTGTTCCTTTAAAACAGCAGGAAAATCATTTCCTAGAGGTGCATCAGGCTCAGCATGTCAAGCGTCTGGTCAGGAAGCCCCCAGAGCGGTGAGCATAGCACCTTCATTTCAGATCCGGAACACCAAGCCACAGAGAGTTCAGATTTGGTTCTGATAAGCTTCTAAATCTGCTGATACTTGTTGACTGACATGCACACTGGGGCCCTACCTGCTCACCTGAGGTGAGCCAGGGACAAGGCATGTTCTCTGGCCACTGGGAGGATCCCTGATCATCCATGACGGGCCTGCCCCATCTCCCCTCTGTACTAGAGCACTCTGTCTCCCATCTCCTTCACCTCAGACTCAGAGGCTGTGGGAGTGTGGAGGTTCCTGAGGTGAGCCCCCAGTGGCTTTGTGCTGGAGAGCAGGTAGGCTGCTGAGAATGGGTGTGAAGGAGAAAGGCTGACACCTGTTTAGGCCAGGTGGGGTCTCTGCAGACATGCCAAGTGGGAGGGAAGTTTGGAGTAGGAAGGTGTGCTGGGTTGTTTTTATGGAGAGGGAGGGGACTATGCTGGAATGGGTTTGGGGCCTTGAAATGCCTCTAGTGTCCCTGTGTCATCGCCGAACATTTCAAGTCTGTTTGTCCATCTTCATCCATCAACAGGCAGGCTCAGAAATCTTGGTTCCAGCACAAGGTGTATGAATGGGACCCATGCTTTCAGTTCCCAGGCAGAATGATTGGCACATCTGCGCTAGCCTTAATCTGCCTGTACATTGTAAGTAAATTGCACACTTGTTTCCTGAGAAGAATCGCCCCAAATGGAGAACAATGTCACACAGCCCTTGTGTGCTTTGTAAGGATTTCGATCCAGGTTGTTGAAAAAACAGCTCTCCCGTTAATCTCTGCCATTAAACTAAAACAAGGACTGTCTACGCATCTAACAGAGCCACTGGCTCCAGAATCCATAGTCTACTGGCTCCCTGACCAGAGTACCTTCCAACTAGGCCAATGAGTGTTCGGTGGGAGTTTATCTTGTTCATGATAGGTTGCTTGAGATGCAAGCCAGAGAGAAAAGGCTGCCAAGTATGTATGTGTCACATAAAATACATGATACTCATGTGCGAATGGTTTCAGAGTGGTAGCCGTGTTAGTCTGTATCAGCAAAAAGAACGAGGAGTACTTGTGGCACCTTAGGGACTAACAAATTTATTTGAGCATAAGCTTTCGTGGGTTTTAGCCTATGAAAGCTTATGCTCAAATAAATTTGTTAGTCTCTAAGGTGCCACAAGTACTCCTCGTTCTTCATGTGTGAGTGTATTTATATTATGTTGTTCCCTGTGAATACTTACAAGTTTGCTTAATTCTAAGCATCCTGGTCTTCCTTAGTGTCTGGTTCAAAATCAGTGGAGATTAACTCCAACAACATTCTTTGAGGGACAAAATTTGTCTGCATCCACTTGCTGTCATTTAAAGGTTAAGATGAATCCCCATATATGAAAGGCAATGTGTGTTTAAAATGAAATGCAACAGGTCGGATTCCCATAGAGTCACACCAGGGATGAATGTGGCCCTGTGTGATTATATGGCATGTAGTGTTATTCTGTAGAAGTGGCCAATGACAAGATTGCTAAACTGCTGTTTTTTATCTATTTTTCCGCAGTTTATTGTTATTGAGTTTTACATTTACAAGGAATTCTCCCAAGAGCTGAAGATATTGGATCAGAGATTTGAAGAGTTTGTTGAATCTAGCAATGGCTCAGAAGTACTTGTACCAGCTGTCCTGCAGCTGAAAGAGTTTATTAATGTCACACAAGGTACAGACATGCCATTTTTGAAAGGTGGAATGAGTGCGATACATTTTAAAAAAGCCGACTGAACGCATAGTTCTTAAGGCTGACCCAAAGCCCATCCTAGTCAATGGGACTCCTTCCAGGATTTTGACACATTAGTTCCAAATGGGAATGAAAACTAAAAAACATTTCCCATAAAATGAAATTCAAACAAAAATCATTTGGGGTCCATTGAGATGGAAAATGTCATTTCAAAACTGACATTTTAAATGTAAAGAAAATTTAAAAAAATAAAAAATTCAAAATGAAAAGTCATTTCAAAATGAAGAATTGAACAGTCGACTCTGAAAGTGTTGAAATGGAATATTTCAACACTGTCAAAATGTTTGTTTTTTTCTAGTTTTCCCCCCAAATCAAAATTTCATGAACATTGGCTCATTCCCACAAAAGTTTTGGTTCAACAAAACATCATTTTCTGATAGAAAAACTTTCGACTGGAAAATTTTGACGAGCTCTAGCTAGATGCTTAGTCCCTAATACTGAAGCAAAACGATATGATGAAGGATGAATTGTCACTTTACCTGCTGCCTAGTGCGTTGGGAGTTGAACACTGAGTAACTTGGAGTTTGACAATAGAGGGACGGCAGACCAAAGAACAGGAGAACAATGGTTATGTGTATTCTTTTAAACATCTTTGCTCAGCTGGCCGTGAAAAGAGGTTTGGGTGGGATGGCTTCATTGAGTTATGGCTGGTGTCTGAGGAAAGCTTTATTTTTATTAAGTAAAGGAGTCTAAAATAATTGGTTTGAATTTCATAGCTTTAAAGGTCAAAGGGGACAATTCAGACCATTGAGTCTGACCTCTCTGCATAGGCCAGAGATTTCACCTGGTGATTCATATATTAAGCCCAATAGGTACATGTGTGGCTAAACGAGAGTACGTTTTTAGTAAGACATTCAGCTTTGATGTAAAGACTCCAAGAGAGGGCAAATGGTTAGGAGGACACAACAAAAGGGGTTCCCTCTAAATATAAATCTGACTCGGGCCCAAGTGGAAAGCAGCTAAGAACCTGAAAGATGTCTATGGTTATTTAAGATGAATTGGAGATCACAGTCTAGTTTCTAGTGGACAATTTTCCATATTGCAAAAAGCTTCATCACAGCTAACATGAATTGCAACTATTACCTTTATCAGTTTGCTGTCTCAGCAGAGAAACCAAGGACTGAATGGACACGGAGACTGAGCTGCATGTTAGGAGAGTAATGTAGGAAAACTTGCACTTCCAAGTTTTGACATGTGAGAATCCAGGATCTTTGTTCTGCTCAGTATAAATTTGGATTTGAATACATAATTCTGATCCAGAGCTTTGGTTTGGGCTCAACTCTATAATTAAATGATTAACAAATAATCAAAGCATTTCTGAGTGACTAGGCAAAAAGTGTTCCAAATAGAAATGTGTCCAAGCAGAGACACTGGAAGTTTTCAAAAGGAGGCTGGATAGCCATCTTTCCTGGATGGTTTAGACGCAACAAATCCTGCATCTTGGCAGGGGGTGAGACTAGATGACCCTTGTGGTCCCTTCTAACTGTATGGTTCTATGATTCTATGTGTACAAAATAGCTGCGAACTTTGTGCTGAGTTAAAATACTTTTATAATCATGTCATGTGAGCTGCGGAGAAAACATTCTGAACAGATGGTTGCTTTTCTTTTTCTTCAGGTGTTTGGATTTTCACCACCTTTGCTGCCTCCCTGACTTGTGTAAGCTACGTATTTCACATCTTAGCCTGCTACAGGTATGGACATGTAGCAGATAGTGCTCAATTCTCAGAGGTGCTGAGAGTCCTCAAGTACCATGGAGTTTATTGGGAGTTTCGGACACTAGTCAACTCAGCACAGGCACTTGACAGCTCCCAGGATTGTCCCCTCCTCAAGGGTTCTCAACCTTTTTCTTTCTGAGGCCCCCCTCCATGCTATAAAAACTCCACACCCTACCTGTGCCACAACAACTGTTTTTCTGCATATCCAGTAGATTAAAAGCCAGGGCTGGCATTAGGGAGTAGCAAGGAGGGCAACTGCCTGGGGCCCCACACCAGGGGGCCCACGAAGCTAAGTTGCTTGGGCTTTGACTTCAGCCCTGGGCAGCAGGGCTCGGGCTTCAACTTTCTGGGCACCTGGCATTGGCCACTGTCAGAAGACAGGATACTGGGCTAGATGGACCTTTGGTCTGACCCAATATGGCCGTTCTTATGTTCTTTATGTTCTGCCCTGGGCCCCAGCGAGTCTAACACCGGCCCTGCTCTCTGGTTTATTTTGGCGGATCCCCTAAAATCTGCTCGTGGCCCCCAGGGGGCCCTGGACCTCTGTTTGCCCTAGAACTCTATTCTCCATTCCATCGGCACTCAGTGGGAGGTGTCTCTATTACCTACCCTGGGCTCCCCACAGTTCTAGGCCCTGATGGGTGGCGAAGACACATCGGTCCACACAATCCTCCAATTTTATATAATTTATTAACTAAGTTAAATAACTCAAAATAAAACACAAACTAATCAAATTAGAATAAAGCAGGTTAATATCAAATCATCAGCTTACTCTAATTATCAGGTTAATTAATCCAAACTGCACAACAATTCCTTGCAAACTTTATCGAATCATGTGGGAAGGCAGCAGACCTTGTCTAGCTATAAGCCTTGGAAAAATAGGGCATTATTTATTTCAATGCTAATTGAAAGTTACTGATATTCCAGACAAACAGCTGATATAGGCAGGAAGAAATCTCTCCCAGGTTGAAATGAATATCAGCCGGCAGCTCTGATGCTACGTAAGACAGACTGCACAAAATAGAGGTGTTAGATAATAGCCAATGTCTCCCTACACAATATAGGGTTGTACCAGACATTCCAATACAATTCAGGATAAAACAGCTTGTTAAATTTAACTAGCAAACAAAAAGTTGTGTGAAACTAAGTTTCTCAGGATTTAAACGCAAACCACTCAACCCATAAAATATGAGTGTGCCATAAGCCTAGTGAATCTTATTGCAGGCTGTTTGAGAAACCATACTCAGCTACGTTCTGAGTGTTCTATCCACATGCACACTGTCAGCTGCTAGAGTTAAAAGGACAAGGGTGAGAAGGACAAGGTAGAGGTGTCCCTCTACTAATAAAAATTGAAAAAAAAAACCCACAAAACAAAATCCTTATCAGATTGATACTTATGCATGATCTTTGCTGTGACTCTTGAGGTTTCATTCAGTTTCAGGAAATTAGTATGTGGTTGGAAAGATTAGCTGGTGGTTGTGGTTTTCTTGGACCTGCTGACTAACTCAACAGACTTGTGGAGTGGCTAAAGCTGGGGTTCTCAAACGTGATTGCACCGTGACCCCTTCTGACAACAAAAATTACTACACGACCCCAGGAGGGGGACCAAAGCATGAGCCCACCCGAGCCCTGCTGCCCAGGGCTGAAGCCCTTGAGCTTTGGCCCCAGGTGGTGGGGCTTGGGCTTTGGCCTCGGGCAGTTGTGTTCGGGCTTCGGTTTTGGCCCGTACTCCAGCAAGTCTAACACCAGCCCTTGCAACCCCATTAAAACAGGTTCGCAACCCACTTTGGTGTCCCGGCCCACAGTTTGAGAACCGCTGGGCTAGAGGTTGCTTGCCTGTAGATGCCAAATCTTGGATAGTGTGTGTTGCTGGATTCTGGCACCTCAGTGACTGTCTGAGAAAGGGAAGGAAGCACAAGCCCTTTGTCAAGCCTGGTGGCCTCACCACGCCAGAGGCTATTAGCCAGAAGCAATGGCTTCTTCTTTTCCTTCCATTTGTTGAGGATGGTGTCCTGACTGATTCCTCCCCCTTGGAACTCCTACTCTACTCTGGAGTTTCTTGGCAAAGCAGAATGGGGCATTCCTCCTCTAAAGTCACGAACATCACCTAGTGGGGCAAATAAAGAGACTTTCCTTGCCAGTAAGCATTGGCTTAGAAAATCAATCAGTCAGCAGACCTGAAAATATTTTGAGACATTTTAGGAGATAAGATCAACTCTTCCTGGTTATGGGTCAGTCCACAGAGATTATCTCAACCATCCCATACAAGGTCCAACTCAAGAATCCAAAATAAATTGAAAAAAGTACAGAGCTAGCAAAATGTTGCAACTGAAATAATAGAAAATCAATCATTCATCTTCATTCAGCCATACACATAAAACAAAGTTATTTATTCTAAGATTAAGCAAGAGTCCTTAGTCTACAGACAGATACTTCTCTTTTTGTATTTTGGTACTCAGTGGCTATCAGCAGTTTAACTTTAAACAGGAGTTTTGACACACACAGTCTTGGTGAAAGGTTACATTTTACCTCTGTCTTTTACTCTTGAAATCACAATTTTGGATTAAATTTTCATATAAGGCCCCTGTCGTAATTACAGTGCTCTTAGCCTGTATGTAGACCAGATTCTATTTTACAGATGTACTACTGAGTCTTAGATAGGTAAAACTCCTGTTGAAGCAAAGGATAAGCCTTCAGTGTTGTATATTGTATTATGTTGTAGTATATCAAAACTTGTGCTTTGGGTGGCATGCCCAATAACACACAATGTGTGCCATTCTTTCACCATTGCTCCCTTTGGCTCTGTGTTTATTGCATTAATCCATGATGCCTTTAGCGCTAGGTTACTGCCCCCTTTGATATTCAATCAAATCATCCGATATAGCTTCTCTGTGATCAAACAGTCAAATAAAGTTACTGAGTGAATAAAATCTCCAATGTATTTGTGTGAAACTTTTTAAAACTCATTTTGACACCTTTATTCAGAAAACACATGAAGCGGCTGTGGGCAGGGGAGAAACATTTCCTTCCGCTAAGATCTCGTGAGCCTGCTTCTTCTCAAAGCGTGGTAAGTTCTCACTGCTTTTCCCCAAAAGTTCCCAGCCGGTAGCTCTGATCCGCTAACACTTGGAATTCAAGGGGACAACTCGTGAATGTAGTTAGGGTGACCAGATGTCCCGATTTTATAAGGACAGTCCCGATTTTTGGGTCTTTTTCTTATATAGGCTCCTATTACCCCCCACCCCCATCCCGATTTTTCACATTTGCTTTCTGGTCACCCTAAATGTAGTTTACACGTGCGCTCCAGTATTTTGCAAGAAGAGGCCATAGTTTTAATGAGTCAGTGCAATATTCCATGGGCCTGATTCTGTAGCGTGCTAATCTCATTGTATGATGGCTTCACACTGTAAAACTAATGTAAAAGGCAGGTTTATGCCAAAACTAACCTGCAGTGCTGATTCAGAGTGGTCCAAATCAGGCAGCTGCTATATTACAGTCTAGGGGTGGGACATGGACACTGCACCAAATGGAAGGAAATGGGCATGGGAAGAGTAAAGGGGATTTATTCCACCAGAAAGGCATATTCATGCTAACACTAGATGACAGTTTGCTGAACTCCTCCGGCAGCAAAGAAATGGTGCAGATTCCCAGCCTCACTGTTCTACTGTTACCAGCACCTCAACCCTGTGGCTGGGGCACACACCCAGTCCAGCTCTCCTTGCTGCCTCACTAGCGAGGCTGGGCTACTCCTCGCACACAGCACCGGTAGGTAGGTGGGGTAAAGAAGTGGTTCCTAACTGAACCGAAGTTCAGTCACACAGAGACGTGCTGCGTTTCCTGGCCTTTGGGTTTGATTCGTGTGGAATGACTGTGAGGAGGGAACACAAACGTTTGCCAGGGTGGGAGGGAGTGAAAGGGAAGGCAGCATCAGGCTGGAACAGACTATTTGAAAAGTCTGGCAGGGGAGGCGTGCCTGGCTGCAGCCACAAGCCTTTGCTCTGGAGGAGGCACGCCCAGGCAGGCTTGGCTACACTTGAAATGTTCCTGCAGCTGTGCCGCTCTAGCGCTTCAGTGTAGACCCTACCTGTGCTGACAGGAGGGGTAGGTAATCCAGCTCCCCAAAAGCAGTAGTTAGGTTGATGGAAGAATTCTTCTGGCAACCTAGCTCTATCTACACCAGGGGTGGGTCAGCTTAACTCCGTCGCTCAGGGGTGAGGACTTTTCACACCTCTGAGCAGCATGGCTGGGTCGACTTATCTTTTTAGTGTAGACCAGGCCTGAGACTATTGCTACTTGCTTTTCGCATTCTTAGGCTATGACTACACTTAAAATACTGCCGTGGTACAGCTGCACCACTGGGGTGCGTCAGTGTGGATACTCACTGCAGTGACAGAAGAGGTTCTCCCATCACGCTAGCTAATCCCCCTCCCGGAGGGCTAGTCTGCACTAGAAGTGCTGCATTAGTGCAGCTGCACCGATGCAGTGTCTGGTGAAGACAACCCGTGCCGACGGGAGAGAGCTCTCCTGTCCACATAATAAAACCACCTCCGCGAGAGGCGGGAGCTATGTCGGCAGGAGCAGCTCTCCTGCTAAAATAGTGCTGTCCACAGCAGCACCTAAGTCGGTGTAACTTACCTCACTCAGGCGTGGTCTACACTTGGGGGGGATCGATCTAACTTGTGCAACTTCAGCTATGTGAATAGCGTCGCTGAAGTCGACGTACTTAGATCTACTCACCGCGATGTCTTCACTGCGGTAAGTCAACAGCTGACGCTCTCCCGTCGACTCTGCCTGTGCCTCTTGCCCTGGTGGAGTACCAAAGTCGACGGGAGCGCGCTCGGCGGTCAATTTATCGCATCTAAACTAGACGTGATAAATCGACCCCCGCTGGATCGATCACTGCCCCTCGATCCAGCGGGTAACGTAGACAGCCCTCAAGGGGTAGCTGAGCGACATAAGTTATACCAACATAACCTGTAGTGTAGACAAGCCCTGAGAGGCAGTAACTGGGTCAATGGAAGAATGCAGTTGCGGGTTAGGTCAGCGTAGCTATGTCTCTCGGCGTGTGGATTTTTCACACTCCAGAAAGTCATTGCTATGTTGAAGTAAATTTTCAGTGCAGACCAGCCGTCAGTCTAACATTGATATCTCTCATAACAAGCTGTCACAGGAACTTGACCCTGATCACCACCAAGTGCTGTACATTTGTTTATTACCGCCAGACCTGGAGATAATCGCTGCTGGCTATTCAGTGATCTCCTCATGCTGCATTCACACCTCCAGAGCTGACATGCTGAGAAGGGCATTGTCAGCTTTTCAGGGAGGGATGGAGCAGAGGAGGAGAGCCACTCACCCCTCAACTTTGCACTCCACACCTCAAAGCGGCCCCCCGTGCAGTAGCAGTTTATTATCTGGTACAGACAATGTCAGTGGTTTGGTTTGTCATTCAGAATGATGAAGCTGTCTCCCAAAGAACAGCAGAAATGGCATCTTTTCAAATCCACATAGCACTAAACATAACAAATGACAATCCTTACTCTATGGAGATTGCCCTCCGGGAAAGTGAAGGTACCAGAACTTGGGGTGACTAACACCCCATCACTTAATCACACAGTTAAGTAAGCAAATGTTCCATTGACTAGGACCCAAATAGGGCTATTTGTGTGCTTACCGTTAAGCATATTGTATGTTTGCAGGACTGGAGCCTTACCCTGCATAGAAGTGAATGGGAAAACAATTCTTGTCCCTATGTTCTTCAGCCATGTTCTAACAGTTATAAAGGCAGCTCTGCAGGTAGAATTATGGGTATATGTAGTTGTGTTCAGGTCCCTTATGTGAGCCGTGCAGGAGTCCAAGTCAAGCTCCTCTGATCTCCTTCCACTTTCAGCACATACTTCACTTCACTTTTCCACCTTTCCTGTATGCTTCAATCCAGCCCTGGGGTCCGCGATGAAGGGGTTGGACCTGATTCCTGATTGCCCTGCACCTTGTCCAGTGACTTACCCAGTGCAGAATGGGGGTAAACTGTCACCAGTGAGAATGGGATTAATTCACACCCACTTTCCACTCACTCTGCACTGGTGTAAATGCTGAACAAGGTCCAGGACAATGAGAATCAGGCCCTGTGATTGAAAGGTGGCACAAAGGAGCCAGCAGGATGAAAACCAGAATCAGGATGTATTTTGTTTCTCTGATCAAACATGCAGCAATTCCAACTTCATAAACTTATGTCCTTCTCCTTTTTTTAAACTCAGGCAGCAATAGCAAGATACTCTGGTTGGCAAATTGCATACATATTATGGGGTACGTGCCAAGCCTTCAGCATAAGCATGCATTCAACCAAAATTAGAGCGGTTGCCCTTTTCCTCTGCAGTAAGAAATGTGTTTTCTCTTTTCCAGGCTACCTGATCCTTCATGTGGTGCAGTGTCTGTTTGGTGTAATGATCATGTACAGTTTTGTTTTGCCAATACAGCATGGCCAAGGGCTGGAAATGGCAAAAGGTTTGGGAATTGGGATGTAAGTGCATTGTTTTCACACATTTCTGGTGTTATCTCACTTTCTTTGCACTGATTTAGATTTATAGGTCTATAAAATAACAAGAGATGCCTATCTGAAAACGGTAGGTTCCTGTGACAGATATAGGCTATGTCTACACTATGGATCTTACAACGGCACAGCGGTACTGCCACAGTTGTGATGCTGTACTGCCCGTGTAGCTGCTTCTGCCAGCATAATTAAACCACCCCCAACAAGTGGTGTTAGCTATGTTGGCAGAAGAGCTTCTCCTGCTGACGTAGGGCTGTTCACACCAGCATTTTTGCTGGTGAAACTTATGTTGGTCAGGGGGAGGTTTTTTCATGCCGCTGTTGAATAACCCTGCCACATAACATAAATTCTGCATTTGCCTTAAACATAGCCCCAGCAGCCCTCCTCTGAAGATGTGCCATGCAACCTTTCCAAAGGTCAGCAGATCTTTAAACTTGTTTTCCCCATGGGGAATTTTTGAGAGGTTTGCAATCTAAGCACATTGTTTGTTTTCCCATCTTAAGGAAAATGCTGATTATGAGGGGACCGGCTAACAATGGATAATCAAAGGGTGAAAGCGCATAAGAATACAAGCTGAGCCAAAATGCAATCCATTGTCCACAATGTTCCGCCTTCATCTTTAATGCAGACAAGGAGGTCCCAGCAAGCATTGCTCCATTTTGATCTAATCTCCTGACTGCTCAATCTAAAGGAAGCATTCCATGCTGGGACCTGCAATCTCCATGGCCCACAGCTCTGCATTGAAGATCAGGCAGCCACACTCTTCTCTTAACTGTGTCTCTCAGCCTCCTGGCAAGTTGCCGGCACTGTCCTCAGGTTGGCAAAGATTGGTTATCACTGTTTCAAGGCTTCATAAGATATAACAGCTGATTCCACTTCCTGAAGGCAGAGCCACCAGCCCACCTATATGGGTCTAGGGTCTGCCTTTTTGTAATCTGTCCTGGCCAACTGCACTCTTTTCCACATGATCTCAGGAATCAGGGTGTCATGTCAGAAAAAATTGAGCGTGGAGGGGGGCAAAATTGTGTCAGCACAGGAAAAATTAAATATGATTATATTATATCCTGCAACGTCAGGCGAGGCAGGAGGTGGGAGTGGAAGACATAATGGAGCTTATAGACCTATGAAGAATCTGGGAGGGATAAACCAAGGTCTGGGGGTGGGGGCAACAGCCCTTCTTGCCCCCCAGCAAATGAAGTCTCTGTCAGGAACTCCCTACAGAACGCTATTAGTCTCCTGAAGCCACTTGCTTCCTAAAATCCCAGAAATCTGTGCAGAGGGCGGTCCTCTTTTGGTTTATTATCTTCAGCCAGTTGGTGACTACAGACAATAAGACCAGTAGCCACAGAATTAGAATGAGCAGTTATTAAAAAAAATCATAAAAAGGCTTATTCTGTGAGCATTGTAAAGCAGGAGGAAGATTTTATATCTTAGTAAGAATTAAAAAGAACTACTAGACAATATGGGCACTGATACTAGATCGGATGGATATTACATAGGGCACATCTCCTCTGTGCTCATTTTGTGCTCTGAGAAGGACAGCTAGATTCCGACACCCTTATTCTCATTGGGACAGATTTTCTGGTTTACTAAGGCCACTTCTGGGCTCGTGGCCTTAAAGCTACCAGAGATAAGCAGGAAGAGAATTCCTCCTGCGCAGGTGAGCTCTCCAGTGGGGTTAAAGGTGGCGGGCAGCAGTTCTGATACCAATTGTGCCAGCTGCTCACCCCCACCCTCAGCATAACATGAGGAAGACAGTGTCTTAGTGGAGCTCTTGGGATTGGAGGGAGGTATGGCAGAGTGGAGCTTTGCTACACGTGATTCTCCACTGGCCTGTGGTCCCTGAGGAACCGTATGGTGGTTGCATAAGTTACCGCTGGTCCTGTGCAGCTTTTCTTGTGCCAAAACCAAGTGGCTGAGGATCAGGGAGCATCAACTGGTTCCCTGCAGCCTCCCCCATTCAACTGGAGAATCTGCCCCATTGAATGGCATCGTACACCTTGAGCAGCCCTTCTGCAACCAGTGGAGCTATTTGCGGTGAGATACTACCCCAGGTGTAAGGGTATCACAGTCTGGGCCATGCAGAGGGTGAGGAAGAAATTCTCCACAGTGGTTCTCAACCTTTTTGTCAGTCAGTTTTCAGCCCTCTTAGACATAGTCCGCAGACCCCGGGGGGGGGGGGCGGGGAGAGGGGGGCTGTAGACCACACGTTGAGAACCACTGAGATACAGCACAGGTACGTGCATGATAGCGGTGCAGCATCTTCCTCTACACCTGTGCGAAGTGGGCGTAAAACCCTACAAAGCAGAATGGTGGCATTTCACGCCTGCTTTGCTCTTCCTTTGCACAGGGCAGTGGGGAATCAGTCCCAGGGGCTGGCAATCAAATGCAGGTCTCTCCTCCCATTGCCCAGGGGCTCTAACAGGCTATATTCCCAGCCCCTTTCACCACAACATCCATATTAAAAGGGTAATTTCTCTTTTCTTTTTCTATTACAGTCTTACAGTTGGGATTGCCACAGGGCTCATGATATTACAAATCAAGATCGCCGCGAGATTTTTCCTTCAGCCAAAGATCTTGCCAGATGATAAGCAGAAGCCATTAGCTCTCAATAACAGGTGAGTGGTAGGAAAGAAACAGCCCTTATGGTCTTGCATCCTCCAGACCAGGATCTCCCACTGCAGGGGGCTATTCATACAAAGGATCTGAATTTCAAACACCATGCGACTGGGAGTGTGTGGATATTTGGGCCAAATCCCAAAGTAGTAAGGTGGAGTAAGGTATGCAGTGGGGAGTGAGGACTGTAAGTGAGGCTACAGGATCTATTGTGCTCAGGCCAGAAAAAGGGAAGAGGGGGAGTGGGCCCTAAAAGTCTCCCCTCATCGAAAAATTGCAGTCCTTATACTTTGGTGAGTGCAAGGACTTTGCAAGTTCAGCACCAAGAATCTTAGGGTTGCCATCTTTCTGATTGCAGAAAAGCAAATACCCTTGCCCAGCCCCTTCTCCGAGGTCTCACCGTCCTTTCACTCCATCCCCACTTCGTCGCTCACTCTTCCCCACTCTCGTTCATTTTCATTGGGCGGGGACAGGGAGTTGGGGTGCGGGAGGGAGTGAGGGCTCCGGCTGGGGGTGAAGGCTCTGGGGTGGGACTGGGGATGAAGGGCTTGGGGTGCAGGAAGAGGTTCCCAGCCAGGGATGAGAGGTTTGGGGTGCAGGAGGGGGCTCTGGGCTGGGGTGAGGAGTAGGGCTCTGGCTGGGGGTGTGGGATCTGGTGTGGGGCTGGGGATGAGGGGTTTAGGGGTGGATCAAGATCTAAAACCTTTGTGTCTTTGGTCCATCTCTGTTAGTTCTCTGTGAGCTGTTGTGGCACACTGAAGCCCCAAACCAAAGCCATGATTGGGGACTGAGTGTGAAAGTGGATTTTCCCCTCTTTTGCAGGAAAGCTTTCCACAACTTCAATTACTTTTTATTCTTCTATAATGTGCTCCTGGGCCTGGGGGCTTGTTTGTTCAGACTGCTTTGCAGTGTCCTGTTAGGAACTTGGCTGATTGCACGGATAGACAGGACTATAATGCAGAAAGGGTATGAAGCTGCTGACATGGGTAAGTGTACGAAACGTCAGAGCATTGCATGGCTAGCATATGTGGGGATTTGCCATTTGGTGGCTCTCTCATAAAAAATATTGGAACTTTTCAAGCAAACATCTGATGTATCTACAGGGAACCTCTTCATGCCTAACACACCTGCAAAGGAGAAGGCAGAATATAGTACAAGCCGTGCTCAGGCTGGACGTGGCCAGGGCTTTGGCCTCCCTACATGGATCTGAGAGCTAATAGTGTAACTAATCCTGCTTGTTTGAATCCAAGATCTTCCATGCTAAAAGCACAAGCCTCTAGCACCTGGTTGTTGTAACTGGGAGATGCTGCACTCTTTAATCTTTTTCATTGGTCAGACACTAGAGGGGGACAAAGACCCCTCATCTCCTAGGGTGGTTTACATTAGCAGCCACTACGGCGAGCACATGCTCCTTCTTGGAGCACTGTACAGCAAGCTCTGGTTCCATCGTAGATATTATGGTGATGGGTGCTATAGAAAACAGCGCAGCCAGAATAGCTCAGTTACTCTACTCAGATGCTGCCACTCCACTTCTCCCAGGATTTTGTCCTTGGCCTTGGCTCTTTTTAACATTAAAAACTACACAAAGATGTAAACCCAGAAGCATAGATTCTGCCCCTCTGCAGTGATGGGTTTGAGGGAATTATTGCCATGTATTGGTTTGAAGCTGGAGGTGTATATTAGATGACTATTTTTCCCCCACTGACATTTTCAAAAAGGGGAAGCTTCCGAAGAATAAAGCTCCAACAGGGGAGTTTTCTTTTAAAATGTAGAATCAGTAATTTAATTGTGGATTAGACTTGTGAGTTTAGGGTACACATGGTCGATATATTTATTGCTCTTTGCTTATTAATTTGCTGAGACCAGATCACAATTAATTAGTCCAAAGGCCTGGTGTGTTCACAAACACATTTGAGCTGAGGGTTCTTTACAAACTCTTTGTCGTTAGTATTCAGACTGTCCTTAATATTCAGAATTGTTTGTTTGAATGTTGTGACTGGCCACTTAAGTCACATGGTATGGTTTCTCTTTCCTGATTGGATGGCCTAACTTTTATGAACTACTGCTCTGTTAAACAAATATTGTTTCTTTCTTTATTTCTTTTTTGAATGAAAGAATCCTAACTCTTCCAGTGCCCCCACCCCTCAAGATGAGTGGTGGATCAAGCACCACCCAATCTGTCAATGGCTCCCTACACCCACACCGTGTCCAGGGAGGACTTGGGTTGAAAAGTGTGTGGCTGTATATGAATGAAGAGCCTGAGCCTGCATTCTTTGTTCTCACAAATGCCTACTGACTTGAATAGGAGTCTCAGGTGCACAAAGAATGCAGTACTGGGCCCGCAGTATATAGAGAAGGGAGTTAAGCTGCACATCTCTGTAGATGTATCCCTTTTTTAATGCAGGCTTCAACACATGGATTGGTATGATATTTATGGACCACTACCACACTAATCCCACCCTCCTCAGCTTTTGTCACATTCTTCTGGCTGGAACCACTGAGAAAAAACTGCAGAAATCCACCAAATACAGTTTCTTCAACAATATATCAGGTAAGCACTTTGACTGAAGTATTTAACATATATGCCACTTCACTGAGTACTGTGAGCTATTTAACTCTAAAATTATATTACTCTTTGGGAATCCTTTATCTCTGGTATGAATTCTGACCTCCCTCTGCTTCCCATGCTGATGATCAGATGCAAGGCATGAGAACTGATAGACCCTGTCATATTATCTCAGCACACGTAAGTGCAGAGGCTATTCTTATTCATATGCAGAAAGGAGACATTTCTGCTCAAAGTTATATGGGTGCAACTGAGTTGAAGTCAATCAGGCTGCACATGTGGGTCTGAAAGATTAGCCCTAAGGTCCACAAAAATGGCCTGTAATCTTATGACCATAACCCTTTATTGAATCTTGCTATGCTCTTTGTTTTATACAAAGGGTCATATTTGGGAGCCGGTGTCTTCAAGTTAATGCATGCAGCAAAGGTGGAGCTGTTGGCCCTCGGGTGGAGGGAGGATATTAGTCATGCTGTTTATCAAGTGGTGCTGACAGTGTTCTGAGCTAAATTCTCTTCTCACTTACACCAGTGCTATTCCACTCAAGTCAGTGGAGTTACCCCAGTGTAAATAAGAGGAGAATTTGGCTTCACGTGTCTTTTGGGTCAGATAGAAGGTGAAGGGGTGACGTGATCTCAGTCTATAAGTATCTACATGGGGAACAAATATTTAGTAATGGGCTCTTCAGTCTAGCAGAGAAAGGTCTAACAATCCAATGGCTGGAAGTTGAAGCTAGATAATTCTGGCTGGAAATAAAGTGTACATTCTTAATGGTGAGAGCAATTAATCATTGGAACAATTTATCAAGGGTCATCACTGACCATTTTTAAATCAACATGGGATATTTTTCTAAGAGATCTGCTGTGGGAATTATTGTGGGGCAGGTCTCTGGCCTGTGCTATACAGGAGATCAGACTAGATGATCACCATGGTCCCTTCTGGCTTTGGAATTTATGAATCTTCAGTGGGTGTCTATTGATATAACTCCACTAATACCAACTGAGGAGCTGGTCATTAGTTTTTGAGCTACAAGAGAAAAAGAAGTGGAATGTGTTGATTTAAAAAGAAGTGGAGTGTGTTGAGTTCTGTATTTATTTCATTTTAGAACCCAGAGTGTCAACCAGAGCCAGGACACGGTGGTTGCTGCTCTACACTCTTCTTAACAACCCCAGGCTCACTGAACTCAGGAAGCCTAATGTGCAGTCTGGTGCCAGTGCTGTGCCACAGAACCCCTGTGTCTAGGTTACTCTGCAGGTGGAAACTGGAAGACTCTTGAACAGCTGGTGACTTGCCTCTCGGGACTTTCAGAAGATGGAGCTCTATTTCAGAGCTATACACTATGAGCAGTTAGGGCTCTCAGCCCTGGTGTGACAGGAGAGCTGTGGGAATGGATGTCCAGGAGCACTTGCTGTCATTGGTTGTTGTGCATTACATGTGTTTCCAATAGACAGCTGTAAATTGTGTTACATCACTATAAACCCCAGCAATATTTTAATTGTTTTAAACCAAATCGAGGCACATTGGTTTTGCCCAATATTTCCTTGACTGTGTGGGGCCAAGGACCATTCTTCTCTCATTTTGCCAAGTATGCAAGTTCAAGGGGACAGAACCGAATTTCCCCATTGAATACAAGGCTCCAATGTGAGTTTGGTTTTGTACTGCCTTTCCTCTCACAGCAAGCACAACTTTTGTTCGTCCTAATTTCCAACTGTGCCAGAGCCTGTGCAGTGACTAATGAATGTGCAATGAACTTTGAAACACCAGCAGTGAGTTTGAAAAAGTTACAATCCAGTTATAAGTAGCTGACAACTGATGCCTCTTATTTCCTAATAGCTTTTAGTTACCGATGAGAGACAAGATGGGTGAGGTAATGTCTTTTATTGGACCAACTTCTGTTAGTGAGAGAGACAAGCTTGCAAGTTTACACAGAGCTCTTCTTCTTTATGTACTTCTAAGATTGATCTGGTCAGAGGAGTGGATCAGCCTCTCTCATTCTACCAAACCACTGAGCTCTGATCAGCACAGGGACTCTTATGTTTTCTTATCATGCTGCCTCACCCTGAGATGGTCAAGATGGGAAATTATCTATCACTTTCCTCTAGTCAAGCTGTTGCGGGTGGTGGGAAGAAGGTCCCCTTCTTCTGACAAGCCTATCACACTTTTTCTCCAAGCCATTCTACTTCTATCTGCAAATGACCATCTAAATTCTTCACTTACTTCTGGTCCTGTTCATGCCCCTTTATGGTATTCAATGTCCTCTCTCCACATACACATATCTGAGCAGTTCCCAGCTCCTCAATACCACTGAGGATCTTCAACAAGTCTTTAATGACATACAAACATGTATCCAAGGACAATGATTAATTCCATGCCTAAAAGTTAAAGTCTTTTCCACAGCTACCTTTATAGTCCTAACATAACATGTTGCTTTTCATATCATCATGACATTACAGTTCTTATTAAAAATTGATATTTATTCATATCACAGTAGTACATGAGGGCTCCAATCAAACATGGGCACCGTTGTGGTAAATGCTGTACATATACGTAGTGAGAGGGAGCTGCAGTCCTTGAAGAGCCTACAATCTAAACAGGCAGAGGGTGGGACAGCTGTCTCCCATGCATCCCCTCATGGCTTATGGTCACACTATAGACAACTTGTCTCAGCTTCCCCTCCTGGACTATTCAAATAAACTTCACTTCGGGCTTTTTCTTGGTCAAAAACACCTCTCTTTGGGATCTGGGTTTATTAATATAAAAGAGTGCAAATAAAACTCAACATCTTCCCAAAACAAAGTCCAACGTCTCCCCAAAATGAAGTCCATACACAACCCAATTTTTCTCTTCCTCCTCCCAGGCCTTCTTTCCTGGGGCCTTTGCTCGCTCTCTCTCCCAGGCCTCACTGCCCACTGAGCTTGTCTCACTCTGTGCCACAACTTCCTGAGTTCCCACTCCCCTCTTAACTGCACCTTCCTGCTCCTTTTATACTGGAATCACCTGATTCCTCTCAGGTGGGGCTCATCCTGTCATTATGATTGACTTAGCCTCAGGCTTCCCAGCCCATGGGGCAAGCCACCCTGTTTCAATCCCCATTTTATTGATGAGGAACTGAGGCACAGAGAGATTAAGTGAGTTGCCCACGGTCACATGGGGAGCCTGTAGCAGAGCTGGAATAGGCCCCAGAACTTCTGAGTCCCAGTGAGTCATAAGGACAGCCTTCGGCTCCACAAGAACAGCTAATACTGTAGACAATATTCTGAATCGGGAAAGGAAGATGACATACCTGTAGCTGGAGCTCTGCCAATGTATTGTCTCTGCAGATGCCCACCTCCACAGTCTGAGCTCTCAAGCCAGGAAGCTAGGAAAGGAGAGAAAGCTGTTAAGGATGCTCACTGACCTCACCACGTAGAAGAACCTGTCCCCAAGTATCTCCTATTTCCCCTCTCCCTCATGGACCTTAGGACCATGGGCGTACTTTTGGGGAGGGCAAACTGCAAGCCTCAGACAGGTGTAGAATTAGCCCCCCGCCCATGCACGGCCCCATTGGTCTGACTGGAGCTGCTCCCCCAAATACAGAAGTCAACGTATGCCTATGCTTAGGACTGTCTCTTTTCTCACCATGGGATGTAGGACTTTCCCTTTCCCGTTTGCCCTGCTGCCCTGGGCTACAGGATGCAGCATGTTACACCGCAGTTGCTAAGCACCAGATCATGTGTGAGTAAAAGTCAGATCCTGCCAGAAAATAACACATCCTGTCCATTTATGCACCTGAACTCCCAAGTTGCACCACCTAAAGCACTTCTCCAACCATTGGTATGGTGCCAACAAATCCGGAGTCCAGTCAGTCTCCATGGATCCAAGAGGATCCTTCATTTTCTGGCAGGATCTGACTTTTATCCACACCCTGTTTAACCTACGTTAAAGGCACCAAGAGCCCTAGCTTGGTGCTTTTCTGTGTAGGGTATGAAGCTAAATAAGTACCCTGACTAAGCCTGGATCCCTGTGGACTACTGGGTCATGGGCAGGACACTTCCACACCCCCACACCCTCCGTCACCCCTTGGCAGGCTCTGGTCTGGCACTTCCATGCCAGGCAGCAGTGATGGCTGGTTCAGCTCCAGCACTGTGACTGGGAGGTGGCAGATATTGTCGGGGCAGGAAAATCCACTGGTGTCCTGATGGATAGCAGCCGGGAGTGTGCCTGCACCTGAGGGAGGCTGCTTGTCTTGGGTCTCCTAGAGATGCCAAGCCCTGAGATGCCGAGCCCTTCTGTCAGCCATAGCGCCGAGTGCCGTGGGCCAGGATGGGCGAGGGAAATGGCCGCACAAAAGCTGCTCCCTCCCCCATGCTGGCCTGAGCCACCCAACTGTCACTCCCAACTGGCACGGAACCTTCCCACGCCAGAATTCTAAAATGGGGGTCTCCCTGTGTCCTCTCCCTTACCAATCCCAGCCTTTTCCTGATACTCCAAGCATTGACGCTCCAGGTGCCTCTCAGCACGTAGCTATCATCGCCAGTCCTATGCTGCACTAGATCACAGACAGTTCTTCTGATAACTTTCTAAAGCAAGAAAGCTTTAAAAAAAATCCCTAGTAGGTGGTGTGGGATAGTGGTGACCTATAAATACGTGCAGTGGTTGATCTTTTAATGAGAGTCCATGACTATTGTTCAGATAAGTGGGATAGGTACAGAACGAGCTCTGGCATGTGAAACGATCTAACACTAGCAATTTAGCAGAGAGTTTACAAGATCTCAGTGGCTTCTCAAGTGAGATTTGATCTAATAAAAGGCATTTGGGATCTTCCATGGTACTGTTTCACAACAAAATAGCGGTAGGCCTCAAACACTAAAAGCACTGCATGAGAAGATCTTAGATTTTATACCTAGCAATTAAAACTAAGGAGTTTATCTATAAAATGGAAGCACATTACACAGTGGGGGAGCCTAGTACCCAGACACCCTCAATTCCCATAATATGACCAAACCAACTGCAGCTGTATCTTATTTTCCTCTTTTTTTGTTGTTTGTTTGCTGTGCAACTTAGGTAGCTTTCCACAAGCCTGTTCCTATTGGGAACCAATTCTTTTCCTTCCAGGGCCAGCAAAAAGCAGCCAAAGGTGTTATAGTATCTCCCTCCCATGCCATAAGCAGTGTAATCTCTGAGCAACAGAAACTATTCATGTAGTGCTAGGGCTGCAGCAGGACACAGCTGATCTACCTCTAACCTAAGCAGCAAATAAAGAAGGGGAAAGCCTGTTTTTTCTGGAGTGGGGCTGGCATTCCCCAGTGTTCACATTATTTAGAATGCTGGTGAGAACACTCCATAAGGCGTTCACTTGTTTCTACTAGACACCCCTAGATCTCATTTTCAAACTTGCAATGTAATGCCCAACCTTAACAGTGACTTCATGGGCTCTTGTATCACTGGATTAGCAGGTATCTGGAAACTTAATATGCTTTAACATTGCTGAGGTCACTTTTATAAGATCATATTTTATCCACCATGATACCAGCCATTACTCTTCCTTAGCATCTGAGCCTTCCCACTTCCATTATCAGAACGGATCTGGCTCCCAATGAAACACACCTAGGCCACCCAGAAATCTCCATGCCTTCCTCGTGGCCTTCTTTTTGGGGACCCACCTCACTGCTACAGCCAGCCGAGCTTCCCACTGCTGTTACCTGCTTCTGTCACTGACCTCGGTGGATGTGTTCCTGACTAACCCATCTGTCCTCAATTAGACCATCTGCCAGATGGAGGGAAAGTCTTGTCTCACTACTGTGAACTAGCTTCACAGTTCGTAGAGTAGAAAAAACCTTACAGATCCTGCTTGCAAAGACCTTAACAACAGCCTGATTCAAGATCATGCTGCCTAGAAACAAGCACGCTTTCCAGGGGAAACGAAGAATAGCTAGCAAAGTTTAATGAGTGCCCAGTGTTCCATGGATCATTTAATCTGGGGTGATCAGACAGCAACTGTAAAAAATCAGGACTGGGGGTGGGGGGGTAATAGGCGTCTATATAAGAAAAAGTCCAAAAAACCAGACTGTCCCTATAAAAATGGGACATCCGATCACCCTAATTTAATCCAAAGTGATTCTTCTAATTTGCAGGCTGCCGAGCTACAAATGTATAATGTAGTCCCCCAATCCTGAAAGCACTTATGCATGTGCTTAACTTTATAAGCATATGAGCAGTCCCATTGATTTCCATTGAACTACTTGAACCTGAAGTTAAACCCATGCCTAGTTGCAGGATTGGGGCTGTAACAAGTGCAGCTGGGAAATGCTCTGACAAGCAAAGGAGGAACCTAACACACTGTATGTGGAAGATTCTCCCTGCAAAATCTCCATGACTGAGACAATGCTCTTGTTGGGCAGCATAATAATGGCTCTAACTTAAAATGGAAAATTCATCTCAGCACCAAAAGCACCCAGACCACCAAACAGTGGCCGAGAGACTGTCAGATACTTGTAACGGTGCTCAGAGAGTGCATTCGGGGAGCACTACATTCAAGGACAAAGGGAGTGATTTCAAGTAGCACCAGAAGCCTCTCTCAGGCGTGGGCCTCATGCTTGGTCTTGTACATGCAGTGGAAGACACCCGCTAAGATTTCCCAGGGTATTTAGGCATTGCTCCACTCAGCACTGCATGACAGGTCTCATTTTCAAAAGCGATGTATGCACTTGGTAGCCTACATCCCATTGACTGCACTAAAACACAGGCTCTACAGCCTAGATCCTAAAAGGTATCTGACACTGACATAGCCCTCATCCAGGGTTGGTTGGGAGGGTGGCATCACCTAGTGGTCAGGGCTTAGGCCAGTGACCTGAAGTGGGGTTGATGGTAGGGAAGCTGGGGTGATCTCACCCCACTTCCTACCACATCCCTGCAATTGTCCCAAGGTTGCCATCTGGGTAATGCAGCATAAGGGCAACTGCTCCTCCGGTGGTATGGTTCAGCTCAGTCCAAGGCTTTCCCCTACTGCGGTAGTCCAAACAAAAATAAAGGGGATCAATCCAGTCCAGAGTTCATAGGCATGGATGCAGGTAGAGTAGGCCAGGAGAGACTCTGACTCCCCCGGTGCTGCCAGATGGCCGGTTGGGGGTTTGGTGGGGGGAGTTTTTCTTTTATTATACCCCATGCAGGTTCCCGGGCAGCTGAGGCAGAGATATGTGCTATTCAACTTCCTGGGTTCATCAGTAATCTCCCTGGACTCCAGAGAAATTACTGATGAACCCAGGAAGCCGAGTAGCAAACACCACTTCTATAGCCACCCCAGAACCTGCATGGGGTATATCAAAAGCTCAGGTTCCTCTTCAGAAGAGATGCTGTGGTTTTTCCTGGGCAGCTTGGGGAAGGTACGAGCCCAGGGGGCCTCCAGGCTTCAACCAGCCTGGGGCTCCTCCAGCCAAGGGGGATCCGGTTCAGGGCTCCTCCAGGAGTAGGGCTCATTGTTCCAGCCACGGTGAGGGGGCAGCATACAGAAGGGGCAGAACCAGGGACTAGCCTCCTCAAAGGGGGGACTCCACACACGTTCATAGGCAAGAGGAATGCTTCCCGCACAGGCTGTGTCTGCAGCAGGCCCTTCCTTCCCTCAAGGAGGGACCTATGGACAGTTATTTAGGGAGAGGAGTGGCCTTGCCTCATAGACTTTAAGGTCAGAAGGGACCATTATGATCATCTAGTCGGACCTCCTGCACAACGCAGGCCACAAAATCTCACCCACTCACTCCTGTAACAAACCCCTGACCTATGCCTGAGTTACTGAAGTCCTCAAATCGTGGTTTAAAGACCTCAAGGTGCAGAGAATCCTCCAGCAAGTGACCCGTGCCCCACGCTGTTGAGGAAGGTGAAAAACCTCCAGGGCCTCTGCCCATCTGTCCTGGAGGAAAATTCCTTCCTGACCCCAAATATGGTGATAAGCTAAACCCTGAGCATGTGGACAAGACTCACCAGCCAGCACCCAGGAAAGAATTCTCTGTAGTAACTCAGATCCCATCCCAGGCCATTGGGCATATTTATCACTAATAATCAAAGATCAATTAATTGCCAAAATTAGGCTATCCCATCATACCATTCTCTCCATAAACTTATCAAGCTTAGTCTTGAAGCCAGATATGTCTTTTGCCCCTACTGCCCCTCTAGGAAGTCTGTTCCAGAACTTCACTCCTCTAATGGTTAAAAACCTTTGTCTAATTTCACATCTAAACTTCCTAATGTCCAGTTTATATCCATTTGTTCTTGTGTCCACATTGGTACTAAGCTTAAATAATTCCTCTCCCTCCCTGATATTTATCCCTCTGATATATTTATAAAGAGCAATTATATCTCCCCTCAGCCTTCTTTTAGCCTCTTCTCTGCTGGGGATATAGATCTACTCTCTTCCCTAGTTTGCCCCCAAACAAGTGGCTCTCCTGCCTTTTAACTCCTCCTCCAGTTGGTGCATTTCCTACAGATGTGGCAGGGCAGGGCTGGCTGAGCTCAGAGCAGTTCTTTAACCCCTTGTTGCCCAGTGTGGGGCAACCTAACTACCTTTGAGATTCTGGGCCCAAATCACTTAGGCCTTGCAATGCTGAGTGGAGCAATAGCTAAATACCTTTAAAAATCGGTGCCATGTTCTCTTCTGTGGACATTTCCACTAACAGGAAAGCTATAAATGAACTCAGGAAGCAGCTTGTGCCAACTGGGCCAGAGAAACTGCCCCAGCCTCTTCTGGAGTAGGCAGGAAAGCAAAATAATGCATCGGCTCTCTCCCCTCTTAGATTGTTTTACTGACAAAAACCTTCTACACTGAAAATGTTACTAGGGAGCTGGAATGTAAAGGTGTTCTCCAGAGAGAGCAACTGGACCACTATAAGAATATGAAGCTTTATTATTATTTGTATTACAAGAGAATTTAGAAGCCAAAATCAGAACTGGAATCCCATCGTGCTAGGTACTGTCTTAACACAGAGTAAAAGGCCTGCCCCAAACAGCTCATAATCTGAAACTAGGTTTGCCAGCCCTCCAGGATTGTCCTGGAGTCCCCAGGAATTAAAAATTAATCTTTAATTAAAGATTGTCATGTGATGAGACCTCCAGGAATACATCCAACCAAAATTGGCAATTCTGAAATTGGCTCACAGCCCTCACTGGGCAAAGTAGAGAATGCAGCTGTGCGATTGGTCTCCTGAGCTGTCTGTCAAGTGTGTCCAGTCCCATGACGACATCATCACAGGAATATAATGGCTGAGAGAGGGCGTGGTCCTAGTATTGGTGAAGGATTAGTAGTGTTGATACTTGGTAAGATGTGTGACTAAACTCTGTGAAATGTCTCTGGTTCCTAGGTTTTGGGGGTGTTTAGATGGGGGCTCTTTTCTTACACAGAGTGTGACCTGATGTCTTGCCTGATTGATGGTAGTAGTTAGGATTGAATGATCAGAACCTCTTAGTCCCTTTCAGTGCTTGGTAGCTGTACTTGTGTAAAGCATCTCTAGGTGATAGCTGAGTCTCCTGAGCAACCAGTCCAGGGAAAGAAACAATCTGTCTTCCAGACCAGGTTGCCTGGATTAATGGTATGTTCTAGAAGATGGAGGCTTCCCTAGAGAATGGAATATCTAACAAGGAGAACTAAACTAGAGTCTAGACTGTGGGAAAACTGTCCACTTACCTCTCTACCTGAGTAAAGCTGTGCTGTTCCCATTCATGGATGGGGATTGGGACTTCTGGCTGTGGTCTGAGTTCTGGTGTGTCATAATGATCTGCAGGTGGAAACACGTGGCTGATTCAGCTGGGACTGGGGTGCTGGGTAACTAATCTGTATCTCAAACAGATAATGCGGGAAACATTAAAGGAAAACCGGCCTGGTGCCTTCCCATAAGGGAAATGCTTTCTGGCCTCACTCTCACCTCTAGGGGTGATGGTGTCAATTTACCCCAACTGGAATCTGTGGGGTGTTTGTGGGTGTTTTTTTTTTAAACCAGATCAGTCTTTAACTGATAATAGAAAATACTTGTATTTTACCAGCTAAATTAGCTTTAAAATAACCAGTCTGACATAGTGGAGATCTCCTATGTAATTAAATATCCAGGGAAATCAAATGCTACTCATTCTAGAGGTCCCTGAACACTCACCGATGGTACCTTCTCAATTCAGTGTTCTGTGTGTAGTCAATGACTGCTACCTTCAGCAGGATAACGTCTCTCAGTGATTGTACTCTGGGACAAATGGAATTAACCCCTGGCGCTATCTGGGAAAATACTGAACTAGGAGGATGCCTGTGATGCACTGTGCAGCTGTCCTGGTGCTCTCCTCGGGAGGCATTGCTGGGTCTGTAAGTCTGAATAGAAGCTTTAGGAGTGTGTAACACCGACAGACGCTGGTTGTTGGCGGGCGGGATTGAACCTGGGACCTCTGGAGCTAAATGCATGAGCCTCTACTGCATGAGCTAAAAACCATCTGACTCTTAGCTAAGGCTGTAGAGCAGACACATTAATCTCTCTCTAACTGGTCTTGGTGCCACTAGATGGGACAGAACACCACACCCAGAAGGCGTGGGTTACAAGTGCATCCCTGGACTTGAGGATGCACTCTGGGCCTGCCTTGGATCAAAGGTTTAACGCACTGGCCTGTTCTCTCTCTCTAGAGAGAGAGATTCACTACAGGGGCACAACCTGGTCTGGCTCTTAGAGAAAACAGAACTGGAGCAGCTCTCCTGGTGTTCTTACCCAATAGTGATTCTATTCTTTCCTGCTGTAGCCTCTCAATATTCCTTTTTGGGTCTTGCGGGGACATCACTCCACCATGTCTGCTAACGAAAACGAAACACGGGTAGAGATCAAGGCACAGGAGCAACAGGTGGGTCCCTCCTGGGGAGGCAGGTGTGCTTGGCAGCTGGAATTGCTGTTCTAGCTTGAATGTGTCCATTCCTGGAGATGGGGACTCATAACCACAATAGTAGCTGATGCTTCAAGTTCTAATTGTCAGAGTCACTGCCCAGAAGTGCCTCCTGAAGCCAGGGTGAGCACTGGCACTGGTGACCCTGTGAAGGCTGTCTGCGCTGTAACACTGGCAAATCCCTTTGACAGTAGTGCCCAAGGGCCCCAAAAAGGAGGGGGGCATTGTACCGAGTGCGGGACAGACATGGCTCCTGAGCGGGAGACACTGCACTTGGTAAGACAAAAGGTCGCTCCGTTCCTGCTCTCACTGACGGAACGAGATTGTAACACCGTTCTGTTTTGTTGGTGGGCGTGCCAGGACGCAAACAGCATTCCTGAGATCTTGCTGAATATAGGTAGCTGTTCCAATGGAACCAGGCTTCTGAGGACCGTCTCCTACATGTCCTATAGAATCAGTAGCTGCAGAAGGAAAGAGACGGGGGGCACCTTGACAAGCCAGGAGCTCTTCCCCAGCTGACTCCCCTTTCCCTCCCTCAGACTGCAGTGGGCAGGGTGGCTGGCCTGCCCTTGGTCAGCTCTGCCTATGAGATGGCCTCTGCCAACTATGTGGCCACCAAAGAGACCTACCCAGCCATCAAAGCTGTCTGTGAGGTGGCAGAGACTGGGGTGAGGGCCATCACCTCTGCTGCCATCGTCGGGGCATGGCCCATCCTGGACCAGCTGGAGCCACAGCGTGAGTAAGGGAAGGGAGCAGGAACACTCCTGTGTGTGTGGCAGGGGAGGTGGGTCTGGGTGCAGGCTCCACCTACGGTGGCTCTAGGCCCACTACTGAACTCTACCTCCAACTGGCGGCAAACAGAATCCACCGACTCCCTTCTCCTGCTCCACTGAACTCTGCTAGCTCCTAGAAGTGATCTGGCCAAGGCATTGTGCTGAGCTGGGCCAGTCTAGAGGGAGGCAGTGCCCAGGCACAATCCTTGGTGTGCATGGCTGGCCCAGTGCCACATAGCCACATGCACTGTGTATGGCACCTAATGCCATGGAGCAATACTTGCTAGAAGGCACTGGAAGCAGCTCCAGTGCTAAAGGGATCTGAGCCCATTACAGGCACTGGAGACTCCTGAAACCCTCTAGGAGAAGCTGGGGGTGGTTGAACAGACAACTGGAAGCTGGGATCTCCTGAGTGCTAAACCTGGCTCTGACAGACTGGCTCCGTAGCCTTGGGCAACTTGCCCAACCCCTCTTCCTTGGCGTCCCCATCAGTGCTTAGGAACACCAGTCCCTCGATGTACACAGATTAGCAGCCCCACAAGATCGGTGCACATGAAGGAATAAAGGGAACTGGTTGTGTTACAGTTGCAGCAGCCAATGAATACACCTGTCGGGGTCTGGACAGACTGGAAGAGCAGCTGCCCATCCTGCAGCAGCCGATTGAGAAGGTAACTACACTAGTGTCCAGGCTGGTTCTGGAGCAGGCTGAGGCTATGGGCCCTTCACTTCCACTAGGTGTTCAGTGACCTCTCCCTACACCTTTTCCTCTAGGTGGCTTTGGATGCCCAAGACCTAGTGCATGCCACAATGGTGGGTGCCAAGGATACAGTCTGCAGCACAGTCACTGAGGCGAAGGATGCAGTGACCAGCATGGTGGGCGTGGCCAAGGGGGCTGTTCAGGAGAGCGTGGAAGTGACCAAATCTGCAGTGACCAGTAGCATGAGCACAGTGATAGGCTCCAGCATGGGGCAGATGGCTGCGAGTGGCATAGACATGGCATTGGCAAAATCTGAGCAGTTGGTGGACCACTACCTCCCCATGACAGAGGAGGAGCTTGGTAAGAACCCCTTTGGTTTGTATTCAGCAATGTGACCCTGGTGTCTTGGGGCATGGCTTAGACTCCCAGCGTTCACAGCTGAGCTGCCAAACGAGCCACCTCTCCTTGGGGTTCCCTTGCAACATAGCTTGGCTTCTAGGCCTCCCCTTGTTCCTTCATGTTGGGGCCCTCTGCTAGCCCTGCCTGATGGAAGGAGGCTGGACTAATGGCTTTGCTGCTCCCTGTGCAGTTACCCGCTCCCTGGCTGGTCAGTGCTGCAGGACATCCAAACATGCCCTGGGAAAGATTCTGTAGGCCACAAGCTTTGGGAGGTCTGAATGCAGCTGCCTTGGTATCCTGGCTCTGCCAACCAGTGGTGCAAGTAGATTTTTAACTCTTACCAGTATGGTGACTCACGGGAGGGACCCAAAGGTGGGGACATGTGACACCCCCCCCCACACACACACACACAACCCCACCCTGCCCTGTGGGGGGGCTGTACAGACCCTAGACAGGAGATGCAGCTGCATGGAAGGGATGGTGGGGCAGCTGGGGGCGGTACAGCCACACCGGAGGAGCTGCTGGCGTTCTGCTCCTTTTGCTGCTGTGATTCCCGGGAGAGCCCTGCGGTGTTCAGCAGATGCTAAATGTCTTTCTGGTATGGCATACCAGCAATAAATGTCTTAATGGTACGGCGTACCTGACTGTACTGGCTTACTTGCACCACTGCTGCCAGCTGACCCTCTTTTCCCCCTTCCAGCTGAGCTTGCAACACCTCCCGTGGAGGGGCCGGGAGAGACTCCTGCAGAGCAGCAGAGTTACTTTGTGCGTCTGGGTTCCCTTTCGAGCACGCTGCGCCAGCGAGCCTACCAGCACGCCCTGGGCAAGATGAGACAAGCCAGGCAGCGCACCCTGGAGGCCCTCTCCCAGCTCCAGCAAACCATTGACCTGGTAGGAACATGATCTCTCTCCCCTTCCCTGTAGCTGCTATGGGTTACGGTCTCTGCAGCCTCCTGTGCTCAGTGCCGTTGGCACTGTTTGTTCCTAGGCCCAGCAGTGTTGCTGCAGTAGTGCTGCCTGCCTGCTACCCAGAGCTCGCTGTGGGGGAGGTTCCATGGCCAGCCGCCTCCTGCTGTTCCCAGCTAACTGCACTCTCCTCCTGCAGATCAACCATGCCAAGCAGGCTGTAAATCAGAAGCTTCACAATGGCCAGGACCGTCTGTACCAAATGTGGCTCCAGTGCTGCAGGGGGAAGTTTGAAGGGCAGGAGAACCCAGACTCAGCAGAGGTATTCTCCTCCTCCTTCTTCTTCTTGCCCTGACAGCCTTGCTCCAGCAAACTCACCCCATCTGTAAGGGTGACTTGCAGATACTCCAGTCTGTCTTGCTTTCTCCCTCCAGCAGGTTGAAGCTCAGGCTCTTTCCATGTCCCAGAGCCTCACTGAGCAACTGAAAACCACCTGCCTTACTCTCCTGGGCAGCATTCAGGGCCTTCCCAGCACTATCCAGGACAAGGCCCAGCAGGTCTCGAGCAGTATAGAAGCGCTCCAGGCTTCCTTCTCCAGTACCAGCTGTTTCCAGGATCTGTCCAGCAGTGCCCTTGCCCAGAGTCAGGAGAAGGTGACCAAGGCCCAGGAGTCCCTGGATGAGCTGCTGGAATATGTGATGCAGAACATTCCCCTGGACTGGATTGTGGGACCCTTCGCTGCGGAGTCTCCAGTGGGAGTATGTCCTGATGAGATGGTGAAGGAAGGAAAGAAGGTGGAGGCCTGAAGGGTTCCATTCCCCCTGTTGCTGGAAGGAATCTAGCTGAATTCCCTGCATAGCTAGTGTGGGGTCTCCTCGCTGAGGCCGTGGTCCTCCTTTGGCAGATGGTGGACTGATTTCAACTCTTCCTTCTGCAGAATTAAAGAACCTGAATGTCATTTTCCCAGGCACACTTCCCCGGAACAGTTTATTACCAGTTATAGGGTGGCATCGCTAATCATGCAGGACTGCACCCCTTACAGGGTTAGTCTGCTTCTCTGAGGACATGGATTGTAACTGACATACAGCTGTCTTCCTCTGTACATATGAAGTGCTGCTGAGCTTGGGTTTTTTTTCCTAGCTCTTTGTATTGTATAAAATTAGGGTTTAACTTCACAATAAACCTCAACTGCATTCAAATTGCTGTCTGCTTAATGTGATCCCTCCCCAGCTCATGTGCTATACAAACATGTACAGTACAGGTGACCCCATCTGCCATGCATGCGCCCCACTCCCCCACCCCCACACACACACACCTTTTCTCTGGCAGGGCTCCAGAATGTCTGAGCACATCTCCTGGGTGAAGGCATCTCTTCAGTTGCCTCCATTTGACACTCTTCCATTGAGACTTTTCTCAAATAGGAGTGGGTGGGTGAGATTCTGTGGTGTGTAGGAGGTCAGACTAGATGATCATAATGGTCCTTCTGACCTTAAAGTCTGAGGCAACAGCCCATTGGGAACACTCGTCTGGCTTCCAGTGGGTAGCAAGGCAACATTACAGCCTCTGAGACCAACTAACAGAGGGAAAGACCCAGGGTGTTGGGGCACTATGGCCTTGAGAGGAAATGGGGTGTGTGGAGAACAGAGAACCTACTATTGATAATAAGCGAAGTTAAAAGGATAACCTACAGTGGTGTGAGACTGCCAGGCCTTGCCTCTAGTCCAGTGCAATAAGACCAAGTACAGCAGCTACTTCAACCTAGATCAGAAGCATCACAATGGCCAGGACCATCTCATGACAGCTGACCAGGTTGGGAGTGTCTAGAAAAAGAGTTGGTGATTTGACAACTCCAGACAACTGGGATTTAACAAAACACACACAGGGAGATAAGTTGCAAAAAATAGAGCAGCAGATAGGATCGCTGATGTCCAGGCTTCAGCAAGACTGCCTCCTTTCTCCATGCCATTAGCCAAGAACCTGTCTAACCTTTCCTACTGCCTGGTGTAAACCTAGCCAGGCCAATAACAGTACAGGCACATGGCTCAGGGTTGTGGGAGATACATAATATGACCAGTGCTGGGCTTTTAATGCATTTCCCTGAGAGCTTGTGTCTATACTTGAAGTCACTTGTGGAGTGTCATCTAGGCAGCTCCATCACTGTTGCTTATCTAGCTAGAGCTTGAGCTATTAAAAAGCTTCAGGCAAGGAAATGTCTCTCAGGTTCAGCAGTACCATGACCATTGCTCTCAATGATGGAGAAGAGTAACCAAAGTAGTGATGTAGCCAGCCATGTGAGCTGCTTACTCCTGATCTCATTGGACAGGGCCTGCCTTCTACTCCAATGGGCTGGGGATATCAAGCCCTTCAAAGTCTAACTGCCAGGGAGCAATCACTGAGGCTAATCTGCCTGGGTAACTAGAGGTGTGTTACAAATCCTGCTGTGCTCTGGATTAACAAAGGCCCCTCCAACACTCAGGGGGGAAAAGTAAGTAAAAGCACTAGCCAGGTGGAGCCCTGCTTGGGTGAGTAGAGGTCCTAACCTGCTCCTTTTAAGGCTATGGAAGAGTAACTAACTACAGACTTTAGCTGTTCTGTTCAGCTAATCTGTCTTCTGGGTTCAAGCCCTTTGCTATTTAGTCCAAGTCTAATAAAATGTGTGAGGTCAATGAGTGGATTTCACATCAGCAGATATTAGCTTCAACTGTGGATTTTCTTTACACCATGAAGAACATCGTAGCCTGCATTTCCCCAGCACAGCCCCTACAGCTAATCCTTGCATAGAGGAGTGGTTCTAACACATCCCCGAGCCAGGGTCAGACCTAAGATACCCCATAGAAACTGTTGCTGGACCAGTCTTAAGTTATACAAAGCAAATGCAGTAATTGACCAAGCCAACAGATGCAGTGTTTATGGCACAAGGAGCAGTGAGTTATTTCAACAGGCCCCAGCATGATACACCAACGGGCTCAAGTGTTTAATCCAATGGCCTGTTAGAAGATCCAAGGTATGAGCATAGAGATCACACTAGCTACGCCCCAATGGTCTGAATGGGAAAAGGAAAGAGATGCTTCCAGCTGGCTCTCTTTCCTGGGTGGTACCCCCTGGATAACTAGCGATTGTAGCTGCAGATACCCCAAAGGAAGACTTGCACTGTGCTCTGAACATGTTTGGGCTTGTTCTGCTGCCTGCATGTACATGTGCTGGGGGGCTATGGTTGGAAAGGTGGTTTCTATGCCCTGAGTACGCAGTGGTCTCTGTGTGCTGGGGATCCTTGCACCTGTGCAGAGCCCTCTGGAACTCAACTACTTCTCCCAACTGCCTGGTGAAGCTAATGGGGGTCTGAGTAAATGCAGGGGCTGGTTTGTGCAGGGCTCACTGTAGGATCAGGGCCTAATACTGCCCCACTCTGGCACTTGCAGCCACTGAAGCGGAGGATCGTGCCTCTGGATAGAGGCCTGCTCACATCCCTCTGTGGAAAAGAAACATGGGTATGATCTAGGCTTGCTTTAAAGGAGTGACGTGAGCACCAGCCTCAGCCCCAGGCCTCTGTCACCCTCCCCAGCTGCTCCAGGCATTTGCACTCCCTGCTTTGATTTTACTCCATGTGTGAAGGGCAGTGGGGAGGTTATGGGAAGAAGTTATTCATGGTGTGATCTGCTGTCACTCCGGCTGGGAAGGGCCCTGGCACTGAAGTAACTAGGCCAGGAATGATAACAGGTAGGGTTACCATATCTAATAAATAAAAAAAGAGGACCCTCTATGGGCCCTGGCTCCGCCCATTTCCCCACCCAGCCCCGCCCTCAACTCCACCCCTTCCCCGCCCTAACTCCGCCCCCTCCTCCGTCCTACTCCCAGCCACGCGGAAAGGGCTGCCCGAGCACTACTGGCTTCACGGTTTGCCAGGCAGCCCCCAGACCCTGCGCCCCCGGCCGGGCACTTCCCCTCCCGGGCTCTGGCGGCGCAGGGTCCGGAGGTATGGGGGCTGCCCGAAGCTCGTAGCGCTCGGGCAGCTCGGCTCTTAAACAGAGCCGAAGAGTCGGGGGAGGAGCAGAGCCGCCATTTTCCCGGACATGTTCGGCTTTTTGGCAATTCCCCCCGGACGGGGGTTTGAGTGCCGAAAAGCCGGACATGTCCGGGAAAAAGAGGACGTATGGTAATCCTATAACAGGAAGAGGGCAGAGCCGAGCATGACCCGCCTCCCCACCCAAACTGTTCCCAGAGCTTGTCTCCACACTTAGTCCTGCCCTGTGGCTGTCACCCCCAGCATCTCCCCAAATGCTACCCTGATACCCCCTGAGCCTGTGGGTTCCATGTATTGAACTGACACCTATATTAGACTGAGTGCAGTTAGTGGAGATGGGAAATGCTATCAACAGCAAAGGTAAAAGGCACCCAGGAGAGTCTGCTGAGGAAATGCCTGTTGCTGGGACAGTGCTCATGACGGCATCAACTCACACACGAGCCAGCCACCAAACCATGGCAGAGAGATTGTCAAACATTTAACAGGCTCCCAGGAGAAAGCAAAACTCAGGTAATGATACCTGATGGAGTTGTTAGTCTGATTTATTGTGCATGAATGGTACTGGGGTAAGGGCCAAAGGCCTCCCCCGGGACCGGAGCCCCAGTTTGCTGAACGCTACACAAAGAGGTGGTCTGCCCTGGAGAAATACCACACAGCATGAGCCAGCCCTGGGACAGAGAACGCACCCAGCCTCTGCCAAAGTGGATGGGGAAGCAAACAGCTGCAGCAACCACCCTGCTGCCCGCTGACCTGAACGCCTGGATCGAAACATGCCAATGAGCCGGTGTGGAATTCCCTGGCTGATGGGCACTTCCAAAGTGAGGGCTATATTCATTGGCAGCTTGGTGGGCCTGATGCAGGCATATCACCGTGTCTATGCCGGGGGGATGCTAAAGATTTTAGCCCCCCTGCCCACTCCAGGAGCAGCCTGAGTCCTGTCTCGGCTGAATGCACAGGTGTATTGCGCTGCTCGGCAGGCACCGGAAGCTGGAGGGCTGCCTGAGGAGAAGTGTCCACATGCAATGTGTAAGGAGGTCCCTAGTGATATATACATACCGTCCCAGGGGAAAACCCTGTGGTCCCAATCCTACACTAGCTCTGTGCTGCTGTGACCTGGAGCCCATGTGGTGGAGTTGCCCTGAAGCCCGCGCTCCTTTCCTAAGGTCAGCAGAGCTGCACACTGGCAGGGCCGGCCCACAGGCAGTCAGGTGCTGGATGTGGCCTACCCTAGGAAATGTCCCCTCAACACTCCACGGGCATCCCACCACCCTCTACATGAACCAAGGAGAACTCAGAGCCGTGGAAACGGTTTCCCCGGTCTCATATATCATTGCAGTGGTCAAGGCTCCCATCTGGAACAGCTGGGACTCTATCTAGGCAAACAACCCCCTATGTCAATCGTAACACTGCTATTTTCCAGGCTCCACCCCTTTCCAGACCTCAGTGGTCAGGGTAGAGAGCGCACCTTCCTGATTGCTTTGCTGAGCTGTCTGTCAAGTGGCCCCTGCCCTCTGCTGACATCATCACTGGGCTATAAAAGCTGTGCAGGGGCTGGTTTGTGTACTGCCCAGGGAGCTTCAGAGTGCAGGCTTGGTGAGAGATGGGCTGAGAGCTGGAGTTACACTGTGGTTTTTGGGGCTCCAGGGTCTGAAGTGTTGAGTTCTGGGGGGATTGTTTTGTTTGAGCTTGTCTGTCATTGGAATGGACCTTAAAGCTGTGCTTGCCTTGCTGTGTTTGGCTTTCAATTGCGAGAGCTGGAGAGTTTGAACCCCTTTCAGTTCTTGAGCACTGTTAGTGTGGGAAGTCGTGATGTTAGATGACTGGCCCACTCTCCACTTCAATAGGCAGCACTTGCATGTGTGTCTAGCTCTGACCTGGATTACTATTGGCAGAAAGGGAAGGGGGATGGGGCACAGAGACTGTCTGTTAAAGAGAACAAAATCACTCCTGGCCATGGCTGCTGTTCTAAGCTCCCACTGAACTCATGATAAGGAACAGCCAAGAGCCTGTCTCAGGAAGGAAGAGCTCTGCTCCCTCCAGGGGAAATGTCTTCTCTTAGGAGCCGGTCTGTCCAGCTAGGCCTCCTGTGCAGCTTGGCCCTGGCTGGCCACGGCCACACAGTGCTGCTGTTCTGGGGGCTGCTGGAGCTCGTCTCCTTGCACACCCTGATGCTAACTCTCCATCCATCCGGGGCACCATGCTTGTCAAAGAGAATCCAGCCTGACCTGGGGCATGTCCATGGTTGGGGTGTGGTAGACATCTCCTCTCCTGCCCCACCCCCATATCCAAGGAGGTGGTGCCCAGAGGAGCTCTGTCTGCTTGTGGGAAGGGAGTGGGGCCAGACATTAGAAACACCTAGGGCTGTTCTGTTCTCCCCTCCTCTCAGTCTAGCCTGTGTTGCTGCAGGGGCACTGCCAGCCCCTTCCTACAGCTCTGCTGGGGCTTGGCTCCTGGCGGGGTGGAGTGCATGGGGGAGAGGGAGAAGCTGACTCTTCCCTTAGTGCAGTTACTGCCCTGACCCTGCAGCCTGGCTGCAGCTCCTTGTCATGGCTCCGACTCCTGCTGGCAGGAGGAATTTCCCCTGCCTCTGCCTGGCCCTGTATCCTACTCACTGAGGTCTCCAGGGCCTGGGACAGGTTTCCTTGGTCCCAGCAATCAGTGTAGCTAGGACAAGCCAGAAAAGAGAGCTGCAAAGGGCCACGGCTTTCTGGCACTCCTGCATTACCTGGTCCTGCAGTGTGGTTTCCCTTCCTGGGGAAGCACATGGGTGCCCTACTATGGTAGGCACTGACTGGCCAAGGGACTGCAGCAGCTGTTAGACATGAGTGTGAGGCTGCAATCTGGTGCAGCTGGAAGCCTGAGGCCTGCTGATCCCTTAACGGTTCCTCCTGGTTCTTGCAGTGACAACTCCCTTCCACATGTCTGGTAACACGACTGAAATCCAGGCTGTCTGCCCTGAGCCCCAGGGACAGGAGCAACAGGTAGGTCCATGCTGGGGAGCTGGTGTCCGAACTTCATTGTGGCAGAAAATGCTGATTTTGCTGGAGTGAAATGTTTTAGCAAATCTATTGCGGAGTCAACAAAACTTTTGATGAAATGCAGGCAGGCTTCCCATGGAAACCTGCCAGTCTCTGAGGGGGAGCCTGGCCGAGTCCTGGGCAGCCTGTCTGGAGCAGGGTCTCTGAGGTCTTGGAGGCTCCCACTCCACAGAGCAGCTAAGTGAAATCGATGTTCTTGTCGCTCTTGCAGTTGCTATAACTGAAAAGGTCAATTTCCCAAATTTTGTTTCAAAACATCTTGGAGTTTCTGATTTTAACTGTGTGGCACTCTCTGCTTTGCAGAGAAGGTTTTTGTTTGCTTTTCTTCCAAACTGGCTCTGGCAAGTGCTACCTAGAACAGTTCTAGAGCAACCCAGCACTACTCACTGCTGCACTGATTGCAGATGATCACCCTGGAGCACAATGGGATTCGTGCAGGGGCCCTTCTCAGGCAGGACTCTTTCCATCAACTAGTTCTTGTGAAAGGAAGCCCAGAACTAGCTGTATTAATCCTGGCAGCAGCAGTGATGGGGTTAGCGCTTAGCTGTGGCATCCCAGCCAGGATATAATAGATAAATATAGCCCCCTATGCTGCTGGAAGCAGAGCTCTGCCATGCTGTACGTGTGCCAAAGAAAGCAAGGATCATTCTGTTGATGTTGCTAGCTATTCTTGTTGAGCCAGCTGGGGTTATGGTGTGGGGGAGCAGAAATGGCCTGGGATGGGGGAGCACTGAACCCTTCAGCACCCAGCTCTGTGGCTAGCTGGGTACAGAGTTAACAATCCCAAGAGGGTAACCGACTGAGGCGTCATTCGGTCCAGACAGTGGATGTTCCCCAACTGACTCCGTTTCCTCCCTCAGACTGTAGTGGGCAGGGTGGCTGACCTTCCCTTGGTCAGATCTGCCTGTGAGATGGCCTCTGACAGCTACGCGGCCACCAAAGAGACCCACCCAGCCATGAAAGCTGTCTGTGATGTGGCAGAGACTGGGGTGAGGGCCATCACCTCTGCTGCCATCACCGGGGCACAGCCCATCCTGGACCAGCTGGAGTCACAGAGTGAGTAAGGGAGGGGAGACAGGAACACTCCTGTATGAACAGCCTGGGGTGGGTACCTGACAGATTCTGTCTCAGTTCACTCTAATGTCCTGGCAAATGAGTGTTTGTAGACAGTGCCCCTTTCCTGGTATCCTTGAAGCTGGACACAGGTCCTGGGACAAGACACTGGGCAGGTAGCTCTCCATGGGGACTAGCACTGCTCTGCAGGGATTGCTGTGGGGCAGGGCATGGTTTCCCCCTGTCCTAGGACTGAGAAGCCAGCTGAGAGCGAGCAGTGTCAGGCTTCCAACCCTGATCTCTCCATGGCCATAAAGCCAATGGGGCACTAACCAGTCTACAAAATGCTGGAGTGATGCTTGCAGGAGCCTATTGAAATCCCTGATGAGCTAGAGTGCAACAGAACATTAATCTCCAAGAGGTTCTGGTTGCTTCAGGGGGCTGTCTTCCTCTCCTGAGGGATCTTGGGGCTAGTGCTCTGAACCCAGAACTGGCAGCCGGGACCTGAGTTCTAATCCTGGTTCTCATGTGACTTTGTTGGCCAAGTTGCATAACCTCTTCCTGAGCCCCACACGACACATGGGAGGCTATTTACAACAAAGGGACATTGGGGCAGGGGGTCCCCCTGCCCAAATGCTTGCTGTGATTGAGCACATAGGAAGGAGTTGAGGGGAAACCACTCTGATCCTCTTCTAGTTGCAGCAGCAAATGAATATGCCTGTAAGGGACTAGACACCCTGGAGGGGAAGCTGCCAGTGCTGCAACAGACTGTGCAGAAGGTAAGAACCCTTCATCTTGGTTACAAAAAACACAACACGCATTATGGTTTTTGGGCAGATCACAATTACTGCCATATCTACTCCATTGATGCTGCTAAGTAGCAACAAACACTTTCTTGAAATCCAGGTTCTGTCTGGCGCTTCCCACAGCTGTAACACCTCCACAAGGAGGCCACAGTCAGCTCAATGGGGGGGTGAATGCTGGTTAGTATGTTAGAAAGCTTCCACAGATGAGCATTAACCACTTGGAGGGAGAGATCCCACCGCACTTCCAGGCTTCCCTTGCTATGCTTCCCTCCTCTTCTTCCCTCCCACCCCCCCAAACCCATCTCTTAGCTCTAGTGTAAGAGTGCCATGACCTCTCCTTTGACACCTGCCTCTAGGTGGCTTCAGATGCCCAAGACTGCATGCGTGCTGCAGTGGCAGGGGCCAGGGATACAGTCTGCAGCATGGCTGGTGAGGCAAAAGATGCAGTGACCAGCATGGTGGGTGTGGCCAAAGAGGCTGTCCAGGAGAGCATGGAGATGACCAAATCTGCAGTGACCAGCAGCATGAACACAGTGCTAGGGAAATCTGAGCAATTGATGGACCACTACCTCCCCATGACAGAGGAGGAGCTCGGTGAGAATACTGGTGCTGGCTCTCCATGGCCCAATAGCAGAATGGGGCTTTGTTAACCTCTGTATCCTACTCCTCTGCTCTCTCACGCTCTGTGGGGGAACAAGGGCCATGCAACCCACCTTGATCACATGGGCCTGCTGTCTCTTGCAACTTGAGAATCTGACTTATTTTCTGCCCATTAGGTGGCAGCTAGTGGACATCCTGCAGCAAATGTTGGCAGCTGGAAACAGTTTACCATAGATCCTTTCTTTACATAAAATATGGTATTGGTGGGTGGAGGGGAATCTCTAGCCTCATCCGGGAGGGAGGGCTGGGAATGAATGTCCATGTACTGGTGTCCATGTCTCTGCCTAATCCCTCATTGTAGTGATCCTTACCTTGTTTGACACATCAGTGCCTGTAGCTAGGCCTCCATAGCCTGGAACAGGATTCCACACACTGGGGTCTGACTCTGTAGTTCAGGTCTCATCACAACTGGCCATTTCTCCCTTGCTATATTCCAGCTGAGCTGGCAACCCCTATGGAGGGGTCTGGAGAGCAGAAGAGTTACTTTGTGCGTCTGGGCTCCCTGTCTACCAAACTCCGCCAGCGAGCCTACCAGCACGCCCTGGGCAAGATGAGACAAGCCAGGCAGCACACCCTGGAGGCCCTCTCCCAGCTCCAGCAAACCATCGATCTGGTAGGGCCTTTTGTCTTATTGTGCTTTCCCCTGTAGCTGCCTTAATCACTGAAGCTCAGATTGGGGCTTGCCAAGCTCTGCATGTCCCTGAATCACTGTGAGCAGGTGGGGGTCATGTAGTGTCTGCACACAACTATAGTTCAAAGCCCAGCTGAGTGCCATGTAGTGCTGGGTGCATGGTATGGTACACCCACTCCCATAGATGCAGGTGACACTGGTCTTCAGTGGCTGCAGAAGTCAACTGCTCCCTTCCAGGTGGAGGGTCTCTAGCCTAGTAGTATCACAGGTGTGGCACTGTCTGCTTCACTCAGCTTCTGCTGCTCCCCTGTACACAAGACACTGGGAGCAATACTGGGAGTAGCTCTTGTTCTCTGCTGTCCTGCACAATGACTGAACCCTTGTGTCCTCTAGATGGAACATGCCAAGCAGGCCGTGAGTCAGAAGGTTCATGATGGGCAGGAGAAGCTGCAGCAGATGTGGCTAGAGTGGCACAAGGGCCAGCTGGGAGGCAATGAGGATGACCGCTCACCACAGCCAGAGGTATCTGATGGGTTGTACTCCTGGGGGTGTGATCTAGGAGCCGTTGGAACCACTGATTTCCCCCCACACACACACACCCCCAGCAACTCAGCTGGGTTGGCCTTTCATGTTGCTCTGCTGATAACAGTCCTTGGAGAGGCTGGCTGTGAATCACCCACCACAACAGCAGGTGGCTCCACACACCCAACTGAGTTACCTGAGTGCTTTACCTAAGCCACTCATGGACAAACAGGAGCCCCCCCCCCCCCCCAGCCAATTTCCCAGCTCCCCTGCTGTGCACCCCTACTAGAGCAAAAACTTAGAATTATACCATCTTATGCTGCACAGGGATCTGTTTGCTTCCCCCCTTGATGTGGGGAAGATGTGCAACAGCCTCTATTTAGAGATAGGATTCCCAAACACTTCACTTTAAGATACACTGTTAAGATAAAACAAGTTTGTTTAACTACAGAAAGATATCACTTATAATTGCTTAAAGTCTAGCAAGCAGATTACTTAGCAAATAAACACAAACTAAGCCTAATATATACCAGATATGGTTTGAATTAGTAATTTCTCACCCTAGTTTATATGAGCAGTCCACCAAGTTTCCATATGTAGGCTAGAAATCCCTTTAGCCTGGGACCAGCACTTCCTCCAATCTGCCTCTCAGGGATTTCCAGAAGTCCTCTTGTGTGGGGAGCAAGGCCAAGAGATGTCTCTCCACATAGCTTGGAACAAAGGGTTCCCACCAAGTTGCCAGCCCAGTTTGTAGGGAAAAATACAGGTACCAAAATGGAGTTCGGTGTCATGTGGTCTGGTCACATGCCCTTGCATGCCTTGCTGAGTAATAGCAGCCATTACTCATAGGCTAGCTGAAACATTCCCAGGAAGGCTAAGCTCTTCCATGGGCCATTGTCTTGGCTGATAGGCCATCAGCCAAGACAATCAGCCCTCTATAGCTTCTTCATTGTTGTACCTCAAAGGCTGCTTGTGGGGGTCTTCAACTTCACAACCTCTTCCAGTAACACATACATAGCATATACAGTCTGAGATATTAATGTTCAACAGATTGAGACTTTCAGAGTGATACCTTACAAGGCATACTTTGTACAAAATGCCACATAATCATATTACTATGGTGAATGTGGGGTGCAGAGTGTCACAGTAGCCTTGTCTTCTTGCTAAGATGCAGTGTGACAATGCTGTATGTCACATCCTGACAGGAGCGAGCTTCACATGCATCTAATCACTCCCTCCTCTCTCTCTCTCCAGGAGATGGCGTCCCAGGCTCTAGCCACTTCCCATAACCTCATCCTGCAGGTGCAGACTGCCTGCCATAGCCTCCTGCCCAACATCCAGGGTCTCCCTGCCGCTCTCCAGGAGAAGGTTCAGCAAGCCTATGAGAACATGGGAGAGCTCCAGACTTCCTTCTCCAATGTCCAGTCCTTCCAGGAGCTGTCTGAGGGTATCCTGACCCAGACCCGGGAGAAGGTGACCAAAGCCCAGGAGTCCCTGGATGAGCTGCTGGAATATGTGGTGCAGAACGCTCCCCTCACGTGGATTGTGGGACCCTTTGTTCCTGCTGGAGACTCCACAGAGCCAGTGGGGGAACCAGCAGAGGAGAAGGTCACAGTCTGACGGTTTCATACCCATGCCTCCTCCGCCCCCATGCTGCAGATGTTTGTGGTGAACAGCATGTCGCACTCTTCAGTTATTGCAGCAACTCTCATGGAATGGAGGCAAATCTCATCACCTTGATGATCCTAGCTGCACTGGGTCTGCTATTCTAATACCTTGGCTTTCTCACCTCCTCACTAGTTAGTGACTGACGGGATAACTTCTCATGAGTACCCAACTGTCTAGAACACCCACCTATTAAATGGGCCTTATGCCTTCTGAGGGCTTCCAGCTGTGACTCATGGTGACTTGGCTTCTAACAGCTGTTGATGGGTTTGCAGGATGGGAGAACCAGCTCAGTAGGTCCAACTTCCAGGCTGGAGAAGGGTCGTCAGAGATGGGAACCCCACTACATAGGAATCCTGGGGTGTTGAGCACATGCTGGCTACAGGGGCTGACTCCAGTCCACCTAGAGGTTCTAAGGGATCATTTGTCCAGTATGAGGGCTCCACCTTGCCTTCCTCCAAACAGCATTTAACCAGTGCTGCTAGTTCAGTTATTATGGGTGTTCCTCCCACCTCTCATTCCTGTGCTGGGTTTCTCTAAGGTAACTGTAACAAGCCTTGTTAATGGAACTGCATATGGGCTGGTGGATATAAAAGGTCTCTGCTGGTGACTAAACACTTCTGTATGTTAACACAACTAGCCTCTTCCACAATAAACACAAGCTGCTTTCAACAAAGGTCTCGTCCTTGTGTTCATCTGCAGATCTCTCTACGTGGCTCCCTGTCTTGCTATCCCACCTCAAATGTACCCTCTGACTGAGCCAGGTTCTGGAGACCAGCTCTCTCTGAGTAGGGCAGCCTGACTTCAGTTCCTTTGCTGACTTGCTGTCCTGGGCCTTCCCAACTCCCTAGGACAGGATCTGAGGGCTAATAATGCCAGGAAAAGGTCTCCCATGGATGCTGTTCTGCCGTTCCACCCCTCTGAAGACCATGCAGGTCTGGAGTATTGTTCAGACCCTGGCTATGGGAATGATGCTCTGCCCTGGATCACTCAGATTTCTGGGGCTTGCCACTCTGCCTTCCCTTCCCCATTTCTTAGCCTGACCAGTCCTATGTTACCTTCCCTGAGTCCTGCCACTCACCCTCTCATTGGCTTTATGCTCTAACAAAGGAGATGCTTAAAGCCTTCATGAGAGAAGCTAGTTTGGCACTGATAAGTGTTTCTAGTCGGGCAGGGTTGGGGGAACTTGGTCTCAGGCAGGATGATGCTAAAGCATCCTCCTTGCTACAAGTACTGGTGTAAAATGCTCCCCTGAAAGGTGACTGTAGTCTCACCCGTAACACTCACCACCTACTTGGGAACCAGACCAGCTTGAAGACAATGCTCAGATAACTAGATCCTCCCTTTGGTTTCTCCTGCCATCTACTGCACTCAACCTGCCTGCATGGATTTCAAAGAAGCAGAACTTAGCCCAGTATGTTAACACAGGTAGAAAAGACACTTGAGAAATGACCCAAAGGAATTTAAGGGAACTCTTCTTCCTTCTCTTCCCCCCCACCCCCACACAATTGTCACTCTGACCAAAGCTACATACAGTATTTCCCTAGCTCAAATATTTGGTGTCTTTGCTGTGGTCAGTGTGGTTCCACATGAAGAATTCTTGTAATCTGAAAAAGAAAGCTATTAAGGTTGCAGTGTTTCTAGAACTTCCTGGGCTTCAAAACACAACAACAAATCAGTCAGGCCTCTCTTAGTCTAAACCACTTGTGAATATATGCTATGGCCTTCTTTAGCTCAAGATGTAGCACCTTGTACTTAAGCAGCCCTGGTTCAATTGCCAGGGTTTCATTGAAATTCAGTTCTGACTGAAAAAAAAATTCAATTAACCCCAAGTTGTGGCTTGCAAAATCCCATGCAATTAACTAGTGAAACACTTACATAACATTTTGTGAAAATGTCTCTCCTGTTCCCACCACTCACCTGTGAGAAAATGGAAAAGACACCACATCTACAAGAAAATAAGACCCTTTTATGTGCTATGCAGATGTTTCTCCTCAGGAAGTCTGCATAGGTGCTTCCTGGCCCCTGTGACACAAGGCACTTGTGTAACTCTCAATTTTAACCAAAGGGAAAATTGTCACAGCAACTGCAGTACCAGAATGTAGCCAACCTGCCAAGGAGTAGCAGAGAGACCTGTAGAACACATTTAAGAGTATTCCTAGACAAGCTGAGGCTAGTGAAAATATAGGCTACAATTATAAATGGAATCCATGAGGATAGCCAGAAATTAAGTAAGGAGGCATCTTGGCTGGTCCTGGACCAAGGAAAACATCCCAGCCTTTCCCAAAATAGACAGTGAAGCAAACAACCACACAAAATGCCCAATTGCACTGAACAACAGGGTCAGCACCCTAGTGTGGAATGGGGCTACAGCCTCTAGGAAGCATATTCTGGGGCCTCCTATGGGAGCTTGGGAGACCTGAAATGGGCTGATTACTTTGTCCAAGTGCCATCTTTTAGCTACGCTGCCCTCTAGGAGCCAAGTCCTGCTGTGATGAAGTGGTCAGCTCTTCTGGGCAGGAATTATGAGCCCTAAGCATTCCCTGAGAGGCATTGTAACATCTAAAATTATGGCTCTCACTATTCCCCTGAGAGCCCTGCTGCCCGCACGCCAGAGAAATCTCATTTATTTTAATATCCCTGTTCAAATGAGCCAGCTGATGGCATATGATTTAAAACTGGCTAACTGATAGGTCTCAGAATGTAATTGTAAACAGGGAATCACCATGGAGTTGATGTATTTCTAGTGGGGTCCCATGGGGATCAGTTCTTGGCCCTATATTATTTTAACACTTTTATCAATGACCTGGAAGAAAAATAAAATAAAATCATCACTGATAAAATTTGCACATGACAAAAAAATTGGGGAAGTGGTAACTAATCAAGAGGACAGGTCACTTGGTACAAGCAAACAATATGCATTTTAACATGGCTAAATGTATATGCCTAGGAACAAAGAATGTAGGCCATCCTGGGTGAAACAGTGACTCTGAAAAAGATTTGGGGGATAATCAACTGAACATGAGCTCCCAGTGTGATGTTATGGCAAAAAGAGCTCATGTGATCCTGGGATGCATAAACAGGGGAATCTCGAGTAGGAGTAGAGAGCTTATTTTTTCTCTATTTGGCACTGCTGGAATGCTATGTCCAGTTCTGGTGTCCACAATTCAAGAAGGATGTTAATAAATTGAGGAGGGGTCTGAGAAGAGCCAGAGAATGATTAGAAAACCTGCCTTATAGTGATAAACGCAAAGAGGGCAATTTATTTATCTTAACAAAGAGAAGGCCAAGGGATGACTTGATCCAGTTTGGACGTACCTACACAGGGAACAAATATTTCAGAATAGGCTCTTCAAATCTAGCAGTCAAAGGTATAACACCATCCAAAGGCTAGACAAATTCAGATTGGAAATAAGGCATACATTTTTAATACTGACGGTAATTAGGCATTGGAACAATTAACCAAAGGGTCATGGTGGATTCTCCATCACAGACCATTTTTAAATCAAGGTGGGATGTGTTTCTAAAAGCTCTGCACTGGGAATTATTGTGGGGCAGGTCTCTGGCCTGTGCTGCACAGGAGATCAGACTAGATGATCACAACAGTCCCTTCTGCCTTGGAACCTATGAAACTATAATATCAGGGCTCCATTAATGCCTGTTGTTTTTGTTAAGATGACTGAAGGGGAAAAGGCATTTCCTACAAAGCAACTCATTGGTCAGGGTGGAGAGTTCTGATTTCTTTCTGGTGCTGTCTGTTTAGGCCTGCCCTCTGATGACATCAGCACTGGTATATAAAGGCTGAGCAGCACTTGTATTCTGTACCATTGCAGGATCTGAGAACTGACTGGTGAACCTTGCTGAGGTAGGCTGTGGTTTTTATTGAAATAGCTTTGTTTACCTGTCTGTTGGGCAGAGGGGTCATTTGGCCTGTTCTGAAGTGTTTGGTGAAGATTTTTTTTTTTTTTTGAGCTGTGAAATGTGTGGTTTTAATTTAACCTATTTCAGTGTATGGTATCTGCACTACTAAGAAACCAACTTCAGACTTTTTAGTACAGGCCTAGAAGGGAGATGCTTAGAGAAGAAGGCTCTTGAGTTTGTCTTGTGATCTGTGAAACCTGGATTAGTGAAGAGGAAGGAAGTGGAAGTCATGAGACTTTTCAATACAGAGTGTCAGGCTAGTCCTAATACTGCCTAGTCACCCTTCCTGGGTGAAACTTCCCCTTCCCCCCCCCCCCCCCCCCAAAAAAAAAAAAAACCCAAACAACTCCTCCAACAACAACCAAAAACTCTTAAGGTTTATGGCTTTGAGATCTTGATTAATCATCTGCAGATGGGAATTACCTGCCTTGGGAAGCTGAATCAATTAACCAATGATCTTAGTAAGGCAGGGCTAATGAGAAACAAGTGGAATATGATCATAGAAAAGACAAACTTGCTTCTTTAGGTGAAATTATGATGGGGCTTTAAATCTCTGTATCAAGTGGTCTTAATCTCTAATTTCCGGTCAATAACTCTGGTGCCTCTAGCTAGGGGAGCTCACACTGTGAGGATGGGAGTCCTTAACTAGGGTTACCATATTCTGTACCTCCAAATGGAGGACACTCCATGGCCCCCGGCCCCGCCCCCAGCCCCGCCCATACCCCCTCCCCAACCCCGCCCCCTCCCCAAAGTCTCCGCCCCCTCCCCTGCTTCCTGCGAACATTTGATTCGCGGGAAGCCTGAAGCAGGTAAGGGGAGTGTGGGGGGGAGGAGGCGCAGCCCAGGCTAGCCCCCCCCGGCGGCTCCAGCCTGGGTCGGCTCGGGCCCTGGGGTGCCGCCCCGGCCCAGCACTGCCGGCCCCCGGCGGCCCGGCGCACCCCCGGCCCGGCGCACCCCCGGGCCCGGCGCACCCCCGGGCCCGGCTCCCCGCGGGCCCGGCCGACCCGGCTCCCCGCCTAGGGTTACCATATCTCATAAATAAAAAAAGAGGACCCTCCACGGGCCATGGCCCCGCCCATTTCCCCACCCCTAGCCCCGCCCCAACTCCGCCCCTTCCCCCACCCTAACTCCGCCCCCTCCTCCCTCCCACTCCCAGCCAGGGGGAAAGGGCTGCCCCAGTGCTACCAGCATCACGGTTTCCCAGGCAGCCCCCAGACCCTGCGCCCCCAGCCGGCGCTTCCCCAGCGCAGCTGGTGCCCGGGAGGGGAAGCGCCCAGCCGGGGGCGCAGGGTCTGGAGGCTGCCCAGCAAACCGTGAAGCCGGTAGCGCTCGGGCTTTGGGCAGCCCCCATGCCTCCGAACCCTGTGCCCCCGGCCGGGCACTTCCCCTCCGGGGCTCCGGCGGCTCTGCGTAACTTACACTGTATAAGTTACACAGAGCCGAAGAGGAGCAGAGCCCCCGCAGCTGGAGGCTCTGCTCCTCTTAGGCTCTGTTTAAGAGCCGGGCTGCCCCAGCGCTACCGGCTTTGGGCAGCCCCCGTGCCTCCGGACCCTGCGCCGCCGGAGCCCGGGAGGGGAAGTGCCCGGCTGGGGGCGCAGGGTCCGGAGGCAAGGGGGCTGCCCGAAGCCGGTAGCTCTCGGGCAGCCCGGTTCTTAAACAGAGCCTCCAGCGGCTGGGGCTCTGTGTAACTGACCCTGTGTCAGTTACACACAGCCCCGGGGGCTGGAGGCTTTTCTCCTCTTTGGCTCTGTGTAACTGACATAGTGTCAGTTACACAGAGCCCCGGGGGCTGGAGGCTTTTCTCCTCTTTGGCTCTGTGTAACTGACACTGGGTCAGTTACACAGAGCCCCGGGGGCTGGAGGCTCCAGCCGCCCCCGCTCTGTTTAAGAGCTGGGCTGCCCAAGCGCTACCGGCTTCGGGCAGCCCCGTGCCTCCAGACCCTGCGCCCCCAGCCGGGCACTTCCCCTCCCGGGCTCCAGCGGCGCAGGGTCTCCAGGCACGGGGCTGCCCGAAGCCGGTAGCGTTCAGGCAGCCGGGCTCTTAAACAGAGCCGCCATTTTCCCGGACATGTTCCGCTTTTTGGCAATTCCCCCCGGACGGGGGTTTGACTGCCGAAAAGCCGGACATGTCCGGGGAAAAAGAGGACGTATGGTAACCCTATCCCCGCGGGCCCGGCCGACCCGGCTCCCCGTGGGCCCGGCCGACCCGGCTCCCCGCCGGCCCGGCTCCCCGCGGGCCCGGCCGACCCGGCTCCCAGCCCGGACCCCGGCCCGGCACCGCGCCCCCAGCTCCCCGCGCCTGGCCCTGCACTGCGCCCCTGGTTCCCGGCCCGGCACCATGCCCCCGGCCCCGCACCGCCGGCCCCGGCCGAGCACCACCCAGCCCTCCCGATTTTCCCGGACATGCCCGGCTTTTGGGGATTTCCTCCCGGACGGGGATTTGAGCCCCCAAAAGCCGGACATGTCCAGGAAAATCCGGACGTATGGTAACCCTACCTTAACCCCTTAGAAATGGTCCTGTGGTGATGGTCACAGGGTTGTGGCCTGTCTGCAGGTGAATGTTTACCTTCCATTAGGCTTGTTTTCAAGTTTAGTAGCTGGTATCTCCTGTACTTGGGGGAACTCCTCCCTTCAAGCTTGTCTTCCAGCGCTAAACCTGTCTTTCTCTGTGAACCCCACATGAGGGGAAATGCTATAAACAAGACAAACTGCTTTTGGTCCCCATTTTGACCATATTTCTGTATGCAGTGTAAGAATGAAATCCTATCACTTGCTCTCCTAGCTGCCTGATGGTTGGTAGGTGAGCTTGGTTGGCCATATAATCTCATTTCAACCTTTTTTTAATGATGCTGGACAGTTTATTAGCACCTGCTGGGGGAAGGAATTGTGGGTTTCTTGCTGATTGTGTGCTGCAGGAATCTGATCCAGCAACTGCAGTGAGTGACCCTGCTGTTGTCACTCTAACCTACACAGCCTTCACAGACCTGCCTGTGCCACTACCTGTGGGTTTGGCCACCCTGCTATAGCAGGAAAGTGGCATGACTGAGCTGCTGCCTTGGTTGGCTGGCTCTAGTCTCTTGGAGTAAACTAGAGTGGCTGAAAAGGCAACTGGTAAGATCTCTCCAATAGCTCTTGCAGGAGGACTCTGCCTTGGGCAATCTAGGAATGATCAGAAGCACTGTCTGCATTTAAGCTGTTAGTCTGAGCACTGCTTGCCTCTCTCTTGTTGGTAGGCTAACCTCTCATTCTTCTCCCCCCCCCCCCCCCCGCAGCATTTGGCTTCACCATGTCTTCTAACGAGAATGACATTAAGGATGCTCCCTCAAAAAGTGGGGAGCAGGAGCAACAGGTGAGTGCTGGAAATCTGGCCAGTGAGAGCATGGTTCTATCTGCTCTTTTAGCCAGTTGTAATCCTATAGTGACTGCTGTAGTGGCTCTAGCCCCAGGCATATGGTGGTGGCAAACCAGCCTATGCCTAGACCTATGTAGCAGAACAAGAAGCACCATCAGCCCTCCTGAGAAGTCCAGGTTCCAACTTGGCTGGTAAATCCAGATAGCTAATGTGACCCACAGTAGTAGCTAACCATCACTCTGTCTGTGATGGGAACACAGTGCTGCCCCTCAACATGACTGAGCCTGGTTGCACTGAGGCCTGCCCCATCCTAGGAAGTCACTACACCATTAAAGGGCTCTCCAAGCAGTGGCTGAGAGACTTAATGCTCTGGTGTTACTGTGTCTGGCCTCCTTTGCCCAGGAGGCTACAGACCTTCAAATCTGAAGGGGGTGTTGGAGAGGAAAGGTAGCTGAGTACCAATAGTCCTGCACGCTAACCAGCAAGCAATGGTGGTCATGCCTCTCCTTTCGTCCACCTGTTAGAACTTGGTGAGCAGAGTGGCCAGCCTGCCCATGGTCAGTGCGGCTTACGACATGGTCTCCACCACTTACACGTCCATCAAAGAGACCCACCCCGTCATCAGATCCATCTGTGACGTGGCAGAGACTGGAGTGAGGACCATCACCTCTGCCACAATCAGTGGGGCCCAGCCCATCCTGGACCAGCAGGCGCCTCAGGGTGAGTGAAGGGGGGGCAGGGGAGATGCTCCCATATGCAGGGGATGGGGAGTGAATTGCCAAGTGAGTCCCAAGAATGAACTGTCCTCCCCAGAGTGAGAAATGGGGCCTTCCTCTCCTGCGTAAGTGCATAACACTCCTTCATCCTGGGAGAAGGGCTCCCTGCTTCATCAGGTACCCCCCACTAAATTCATCTTGGGTATTCTGCAGCACCCATCCGCACAGCACATGAGTACCAAACACCCCTCTGAACCGTAGTCCGTGAGGGAAGTTGGCACTATTCAGTCACATGGGATCTGCTGTTGTATACGCCAAATACAAAGAAGCGTGAATGAAGCTGCCTGATTGCTGGGGGTAGCACAGTCCGACACCACCAGGCCAAAGCAGTTCCATGTCTTGGGCTTGTAATCGGCTTCATACACAGCCTTATGATACTGTTATTGGCTCCTCCTTCAGGCACAACCCAGAGGCAGCAATGGAATGGCCTCCTATGCCCCTTATGCTCAGCATGTCCACACGGAGATGGAACTCCGTTCACGTTACTGGCTTCACTTGAAATCCTGCTGTCCCGGCTCAAGGTGTCCCTGCCCTGAAGAGCTCCCAACATAAACATACCATGTAGCCTTCCTACTCAGTGCTGGTCACAATGCACAAGAAACAAACATGTCTGCATCTCCCTTAATTAATTGTGCAGAAACAACTCCACCAGGCCCCATAAGTGTGTGTGTGTGTGGGGTGCTGTCGCATCCCCTGGCTTGAAGTGCATCCATCATATGCAGGGTTTACAGTTCAATGGCTCTCAGCACCCGCACTATAAACACTGTTCCAGCCCCTCTGCTAGATCCTCTGGTACCAGCCACCAGAGAGGTGTCCCACAAAGCTTAGTGTCAAGCAGTGCTTGGCTGGAGCCTCCTACACCACTCCCTATATCTGCCTCAGTCCACTGACCCCATTCTCACAATCCCAGCTCTGTCTCTGGTACTGTACCGGCTGACTTCTGTTTTATTCCACACAATGTAACTCCCACAAAGCTTCCTGTGGGGTAAGGCTGAGCATTGCCAGCAAAAAGGCTTTCTCCAACAACCCACCCCTGGCCAGCAGCATAACTCCATGGGGGTGCAAACAGCCCCATGTGGAGCAGTGCTGGCTTGGCAGCTAGAACAGCGAGGTGCTGGAATGAACTGTCTGGAGGAGAGGTTCCTTTTCCCAAAGTCTCACCCACCTGAGGGTCTTTCCCAGTGGAGGTAAATCACTCTTCACATGGGCAACGTGGTCTAGTGCTCTGCTCACAAATAGGAGCAAGGACCACTTCCTGAGGTCTGGCTCTGACACAAACTTACTCTAACCTCGGACTAGTTCACCTCTCTGCCCTCTCAAAGAGGAAAAGGCGGTGACCTCGCATGTATAGAGGGTACAATGAACTTGGGAACTCCCCCGGATGTACACATCCTACTGAAATGGAAAGGCTTTTGGTAACTAATCCTAGAACTGTTAATCTCAACAGCCAGTGACTATGCCTGCGAGAGCCTGGACAAACTGGAGGAGAAGCTGCCTGTCCTCCAACAGCCAGATGACAAGGTAACTCTAACCTTGGTTTCAGGGCTCCCTGTGGAGGGGAAGGGCTGTGGTGTGCAGGGGTTTGAGACCTGGTACTGCCCTAGCCGAGGAAGGCTCTGACGGACCACAGCTGCTGGATTGCAGAAGCAAGCTGTTCCCAGCTGTCTCCACTAGCAGCATTGCATCAGCCAACAGATGCCTCTGTCAGGCAGAGAAAGAAATGAGCTGAGAAGTGGAGTTTCAGGCTGGCCAATGCCAGAGTTATTTCTGGGGATGGGGGGGGAGATTTCTCCTCCCCAATTTGGTGCCCAAGTGTAAGTGTCTATAGCTTTTTGAGCAGACATAAACTGACCTTTTTCCTCTGCCTTCAGGTGGCCTCTGATGCCGAAGAGCTAGTATCATCAACACTGACCGGTGCCAAGGATGCTGTCTGCAGCACGGACACTGGAGTGAAGGATGCAGTGACCAGCATGGTGGGTGTGGCCGAAGGGGCTGTCCAGGAGAGCGTGGAGGTGACCAAATCCGCCGTGACCAGCAGCGTGAGCACAGTGGTGGGCTCCAGCATGGGGCAGACTATTCTGAGCGGTGTTGACTTGGTACTTGAGACGTCGGAGTCGTTGGTGGATCACTACCTCCCAATGACAGATGAGGAACTTGGTTAGAATGCTCCTATACTCTTCATAAACTTAAAGAAATGTGACCCCTGGCTCAGATACCCCTACATAGGTTTTTGATCTAGTCCTAAGGGTAATTTGGATAACAAGAAGCTTCATCTCCCCATTCCACAGATCAATGGCGGTGCTCATACTGTACCCATTGCTGTGATACAAGAGTTCAGTGCATTAAATAACATAACTTGCACTTGTAACATGGGGGGGCTGCTTTTGTGGTCCCCCTGATGTAGATTAGTAATACTAATGCTAAGCATAGCTCTCTCCCTTAAAAGTAAGGCTGGAGGTGTATCATCTGCTCAAAACCCAAGTGGTGGCTTTCAGATTCTGCCTAGGGCCAGCCTTGAGTGAGCTCCTGCACAAACTAGCTTTAATCTTGCTGTAGGTGGGTCCATCAAGCCAGAGAGCAGAGTGGTCAACTGTGACACCCCTCCCTGCCCATTCTGGAGTCTTAGGCATTCCTGCAGATATCCCAGATCAGTTCATGTGGTGCTTGTGAGATCTCCTGCTTGATGGCACTGTAGGGACTTCTGCTTGTGGTAGGCTGTTGCTGAAATTACGCATGGTTGTGTTTTGTAGCTTGGTGAGGCTTGCCTCTTGCTCATATAGACAGTACAGCTTCTCAGTTGAGAGGCAATGCAGGCCAGGTCACTGTGTCCAGATGAGATGTTGGATAGGAGCAGGGCCAGCTCCAGCTTTTTTTGCCACCCCAAGCAGTGAAGGAGGGAGGGGGTGAGCTGTGATTGGCGGCAGCTCTGCTGCCCTGCTTCATTCTTTGGCGGCAATTCGGCAGTGGGTCCTTCCCTCCAAGAGGGATTGAGGGACCTGCTGCCGAAGACCCGGAGTGACGCCCCTTGCTTGGGGCGGCCAATGGAACCTACTTCCTGTGCTGATGCCTGGAGCTGGCCCTGGATAGGAGATTGCTGTAGATAGTGCTATGCGAGAGCTCAGTGTAAACCTGAATTGGGAACACTTCTAGACTGGACTGACTCCATCAATTGTAGGAGTTCTAGTTACCTTCAGTTAACTTCCCCTATGGCAGGTGTTTGGACTCCAATAAAGTCTGAAGGCCGAGCTTTCTCCAGCTCTCTGCTCTAGTACAGCCCAAACTAAAATAGTACAGGAGTGGCTGGCTGGCACCAGGGCTGAAAGCATCCTATGCATGTCTGCTCCCTGCTGACTAGATCCTGGTCCTTCTGTTCCTTTCCAGCTAAACTTGCAGTATCCCTGGAGGGGCCAGGAGAGGCTCCTGCAGAGCAGCAGAGTTACTACGTGCGTCTGGGTTCCCTTTCGAGCACGCTGCGCCAGCGAGCCTACCAGCACGCCCTGGGCAAGATGAGACAAGCCAGGCAGCGCACCCTGGAGGCCGTCTCCCAGCTCCAGCAAACCATTGACCTGGTAGGAACACTTAAACACCTTCTCCCCCTCCCCTCCCCCCCCAGTCTGCTTTGGGTAAAGCCCTCGGTCTTGCTAGCTACATAGCTTGCTGTGTGTCTGAGAAGGCTTTTCCTTCACCCCTGGTTCTTGTCACATTGGACTTCTGCTTTTGGTCTAAGTGCGGGCAATGCAATGTTTATTGGGATTACTTCCAAGCAAGCGTATTTATAGTGCTACACACTGGCAGTCTGTTCCCCAGTGTCCCATTCCCAGCTCTCATACCACAGCCTTACCCCATGTTCCCTTCCCAGCTTTGATGCTGCAGAGCCTTTTTTGTCCCCATTCCCTCCTTCTTAGCAGGCCTAAATAGACCTGTAGTGGACACCTCTAGTCACACCTCTTGCACGTTATGGTCACATTCCATTTTGGTCATAGGTGGGATGAAGACCCCAGACTTCTTTTGTATCCCATGGCCAGAGCACAACCTCGCTCCTTACCCAAGGCCAGGCTTTTCTTTGGCTTTTAGAGTTTTTATATGCCCCTACCACGTTTTCTCCCTTCTTCCCCCCCCCCCCCTCCCTTTGCCCCACCTAACTGGTTGCTTGACCTTTCCTTAAAATAGGAGCCAGGTAACCTTTCAGTGCATGCTCATATTACAGGGTATGGTGGGAGTGGAACACTCTAACTGTTCTTGTTCCCATTATACTAACAAACCCATCTGGCCAGGCAAAAGCAACACAGTGTCTTTGTCCTTTGTTCACACATTAGTATAGAACAGACTATCAAAGTCAAACCCAAAATTCTATCCCAGGCTAACAGGCCTATATACCAACAGTGTCTGCCTGGCCTGAGCAGCCCCACTGTAGTAGTGGACGGTGAATTGAGTCCTGTGCACAAGCAGTTCCTCCCCTCACTACTATTAGCTCTGTAAGTGACTTGTGGCTGTGGAATCGTATGTTCCCTCTCCTAGATGGAACATGCCAAGCAGGCCGTGGATCAGAAGGCCCATGATGGGCAGGAGGAACTGCAGAAGATGTGGCTGGAGTGGCGCAAGGGCCAGTCAGGAGGCAGTGAGGACAATGGCTCACCACAGCCAGAGGTATCCTTGTTCTCTTGCAGTGTTGCACTGCACCTTGTGTCTACAGCATGTCATGACAGGAGTGAGGTTCACGTGCACCTAATTGCTCCCTCCTCTCCCTCTACAGGATAATAATCTAATTACTATGGTGATTTGTTGGGGTACAGAGGCTGGTCTCATACTCTAATAATCATATTACTATGGTGAATGTGGGGTGCAGAGTGTCACAGTATCCTTGTCCTCTTGCTAAGATGCAGTGTGACAATGCTGTATAGCACATCCTGACAGGAGTGAGCTTCACGTGCACCTAATCACTCCCTCCTCTCTCTCTCCAGGAGATGGCGTCCCAGGCTCTAGCCACTTCCCATAACCTCATCCTGCAGGTGCAGACTGCCTGCCATAGCCTCCTGCCCAACATCCAGGGTCTCCCTGCCGCTCTCCAGGAGAAGGTTCAGCAAGCCTATGAGAACATGGGAGAGCTCCAGACTTCCTTCTCCAATGTCCAGTCCTTCCAGGAGCTGTCTGAGGGTATCCTGACCCAGACCCGGGAGAAGGTGACCAAAGCCCAGGAGTCCCTGGATGAGCTGCTGGAATATGTGGTGCAGAACGCTCCCCTCACGTGGATTGTGGGACCCTTTGCTCCTGCTGGAGACTCTACTGAGAAGGTGGAGGTACCGGCGGAGGCTGAGAAGGTGGAGGCAGAGGCCTGAAGTAGAGGCTGTATGGTGATCTAATGCAATACATCTCACTACTGCTCAAATAGAGCTTAATGTTTACAGTCAGAATAGTCTAGTCATAGTTGGCTTTGGGATCGGAGTCTGTTACTTTGCACACTGTATGTCCAGCTATATGCACATGACTCTCCAATGTATTTAAGGCTGTCTATCTTGTATTCAAGTCCCTACTTGCTAGAGCACCTCTGATGCTCTTCCTGGTGAGGTTTGAGTGGGAATACCACTCTCTGATGCAGGCCCTAAGCTTTATGGCCTTAATGTCTCCTCCAAGGGAATGGGAACAGACCTCCAATCCCTTTATTTGGGAGACTCCTATCTCTGATCTTTCAAAGTCCTGGTAGGACTTCCTCGGGACTGTCTGTTAGGGGTATAAAAAGAGTGAGGGTGGGACCTGGTCTGCTTTCTGGTCTTGCCCCTACTGTGCAAACACCTGACAGGATATCGCAGACCCTCACCCTGGTTTCCCTTAAACTCCACTTCCCCTTGAAGTACTTCCTTAAGCATGGAAGCTCACTGCCTGTTCTGCACGTAGCATCTCCTGCTCCGCAGCACCATGCCCTTATTGTGAGGGTTGCTAGCTTTGTCCTCTTAATAGCATTGCATTGTTGGGGTACAGAGGCTGGTCTCATACTGCTTCCCTGAGACAGTCCATAGTCTCTGCCCCTAGAAAGACCTCCACCCTTCCCTGTGACTGACTTACATTTTGTTCTACTTGTAAAACTACTGGCTGTACTAAAATAAACATTCTAACTGCATAGATAAGGGTCCTGGACTCATGTTTGGTTCTTAATGAAACTGAGTGAGCAGCAGGCAGGTCTCTCCTGCTGGAGAAGTATGGATTGATTGACTGAAGCAGGAAGTGGAACTTCCAAGTGTCAAGTTCTGGAGTAAGGGGCTTATGGCTTCTCCCCTACCCGTCTGCTCAGCAGGGCATGCTCCTAGCAGAGATGCAGGCAGAAACACCAGGCTCTTTCAAACCTAACTCCTCTCAGCTGCTTGCAGACTTCATTTCTGCTGCAGCACTGATGGGAGAACACCTCTACTCAAGTGAGCTGGGGGAAGCAGATGGTCACAATAGCCTTCCTTGCTTGTTGGGTGGCAAGAATCTCTTCCCTCCAATCTTCCCCCCCCCCCCCCCAACTTCCATAGCTTGTGCCCTTTTGCCCCTTAAAGGGAGGAGCTGACTTAGCCAGAGCATGCAAAGTCAAATACAACCTGCATCTAGCCACTGCCCTGGGGCAATTAATAGGCAGTACTGGGCTAGAGGCTGAATTGCAATGATGAAGCTTGTCCATAGATGGGATGTTACAGGAATCATTCAGCTGAACTTAAAACTCTACACTGCAAGCACTCCTACCTTGGGATACACTTCCTACGCAAGCTGAGGGTGTTTCTAAAAGGCACAGCTCACCAAACTGCTGGCAAGGGCCCCAAGAACCACACAAGCTGGAGGGAGGTGTGGTGGGGAGAGTGGGTTTGCAGGGGCTGGAGTTCCTGATGCTAAGCCATGAGTGGGGGCTAGGTTGCTGTCTGTATGGTCATCTTGCATAGATTTAAGGCTTGATTGCAGAAGGTGCTGGTAGAGGGGGAAAGATTCTGATGCAGCTTAACTGAGCGGACACATGTGGCCTGTCTGAGCAGGGCCTGATGCACTGAGTCTCTTCCCAACAAACTCTTGCTACAGCCATTCCCTGGGGAGAAGGGCCATGCAGAGGACCCAGGGGAAGGGGCCAGCCCTCCATCTGCTCTCAGCCCAGCAAGACTTACAGTACGCTAACCCTCTTCCTCTGATCTATCAGCTGTTAATACTTCAGTGCAAAGTGCCCATCACTGGCAGACTCCTGCCCTTAACGGGGTCTGGCTGAGCCCTTGTGCTGTCAGGAGAAATGGTGGCAGTTCTCCGCTCAGGAGATGGGTTAGTTACCCTGTACGTGCAGGCCTCTCGCAAGCTTGCTGATCGCTTTCCTACCCCTGCAGTTGGAGCTTGTCTGCTGGGCTGGAGTCAGACAGAAGTCAGGGTCTAGGCTGCCAAGGCAATTCAAGTTTGCAGTGCGGCTGTAGCAGTGTCGCTCCCAGGGGCGTAGAGAGCCAAGGGGGGTGAAGTAACATCTCTTATTGCACCAACTGCTGGGGGGGGAGATACAGCGTGTGCTCACTAGAGCTCCAAAGCTTGGTTTAGGTGTGGGAAAGACCTGAATGGTCACTGAGTAATTTCCCCAGAAGAGCTAAAATGCCTGCCTCTAACAGAAGTTGGGTCAATAAAAGGAAAGATGAAATTACAGCAGATGTTAATTAACATGCCAAGGAGGAGCACCATGTTAGAGGTTCAAATACATGGGTCCCTAGCGTCACTAAGAGGTGACTGCAGGTGAGCAATGTTTGTTTCCCAAGGTAGCCCTGCCCAATGGGCGCTGATAGTTAAAAAACAAATCGCGTGAGGCATCTCTCCCTTCAAACCACCTGTCTCCTCACTGCTTCCGGGTAGAGGGCAGCAGCTGCACTGGCCCTGCAGGAAGAACTAGTACATGTCACACAGCTCTCCCATTGGTTGTTAGCAGGGAAAGCACCGAGGGAAAAGTGTTCTCTGACACGGTAACCCTGGAGGCTCTACAAGCCTACTGGGCAGCTTTGCCAAGGAGGTAACGCTCTGCTGTTGCACTTTGTAGTGACAAGGCAGGGCCTACAGGCCCCCTCCTGGAGCAACGCTTGACCATGCCAGGAGCTGTGCGCATAGAAGAAAGTGGGACCTTGCTCTAAAGTGTGGCGGATCTAAGTATGTCCACCATCATAGCCCCTTCCTTAGTGCCCACTCCCAGCCCTTCGTGCCCTGGAATAGGAATGGGGGGGGACCCCCCCTCCAGCAAAAAGCACAGCCTCTCAAAGGCCCCTTCCCTCCATTTCTGGCAAACTTCAAGACCAGTCACTTTTAGGGGCTGGTGTTTGCTTCCTGGCAGCACCTCCAGCTTGTGAGCAGGATTGGGCCTATCGTGCTTGGGGCTATGCAACATAGAAACAAAGAGCAGCTTGTGTCTGGAGGAAGTGCCCTTTGGCTGGCCACGCCCAGCACCACTCAGGCTCAGTCTGTTTGGGCCTCACCTCTGGCCTGTGAGCATTGTGGGGCAGGGCTAGTGTCTGTGTTTTTTATAGGGGGGTGAGGCCCGTGGGCTGTGCTGAGCAAATGATGAGCTGAGTACAGGGCTTAATTCATGCCAGGGCTGAGCTATCGCACCTCTGGGCTTGGCAGCTCAGAGCCCCCGCACCTCTGGATTTGCCACATCCGTTACAAACGTCAAAAAATTGCCTGAGCCCCAGCACCTCTTTCCTTACAAATATTCCCTGTGAGCCCCTAGGGCCAGAGCTGGGGTAGGGCGGGAGCATTGCTGGGAGGCAGCGCCGGCTCACTCCCAGGACACAGGGATCCTGCTAGCAAAGTGGTCAGGGAAGTTTGCATCCAGCTGAGCCCATAATTAGTGGCGAGGGGACAAGCTGTGCAGAGAGCGAGTGGAAGAGTGGCCTGAGTGGGGAAACCCTGGGGTCCACTCACGGTGTGTCCAGCAGCCTAGGCAGGGGGCTGGTCACCTCCCCCCCAGGGATGAGTCTCAGTCACGTGCATGCACCCAGCAGCCCAGTGAGTCTGTCACACACGCTCACTTGCCGGCTGCTTCGGGGTGGGTGAGGTTTCAAGCAAGGAAGTGAGCAGCAATGCACAGGTTAACCGAGCCCCAACAAGGCCGCTGGAAACTGCTGGGCCTGGCCCTGCCTGGGCAGTGACACAAAACCATGCAGTTAGCCCTGCCCTAGCAAACGCGGGGGCTTGGCCCAGTGCTGTTTGGAGCTTCCCCCATGAGGCTCATTGGCACCTTGGAGGGGTGAGCCACACCTCTGGTCACCCATGGCCCGCTGGGGGCAGCCAGGCATGCTTGGGGGAGCCCTTTGCTGGCATAGGACCAGGCTTGGCAAGAATGGGACGCCACAAGCATGTGGGGTTGGGGGGTGGGTGTTTTTTTCCCCCTCCAGCTGCCCCTATGGAACTTCCCAAACTCAACCTTTCCTGTGTGCTCACAGCCGTGCTGCTCCTGCCGCCCTGGTGGGTCCTGTAAACAACCCAAACCCAATGGGAGCCCCAAGGAAGTGTCACCTACTGGCCAGGGACTGGGACTCAGGGGACCTGGGCTCTAGCCCCAGCTCTGCTGTTGCCAGCTGGGTGACCTGGGCTGACTCACTCCCCGCCCCACCATCCCCGTGTCTATTATCAGGGCTGGTCTGTCTGTTTCTTTTCCCCAGTAGCTCTCGGTGGGCGGAGTTCAGTGCTCTCTGCCTGGGCGTCACAGAGTGGGAGCTATTTGTATTCTGACGCTGTGACTGTCCAGGGGCCCTGGCCCTCTTCTCCACTCACCCCCCTCTTACTGGCCAGACAGGAGAGCGACTCTGTCTGGGGTGGCCTGCCCTGACATCAGCAGAGGCTGAGCAACGCTTCCCTGACCTAGAGTTCTTATGCCCCATTTTTGAAAGTGACTGTCATTTTGAGCAAGCGGAGTTTTCCAGCCACAAAAGAGAGTGGCTGTTTTAACTGAGCTGAGCAGGACCAATGTTTCTCATGCCAATTGAAAGCAGCAAGGCAGGAGATATGAGTCTTGCACAAGGGAAAACACCTGATGCTGTCTAGGAAGAGCTGCCCTATGGGGTGGTCTCCTGGCTGGTAGCTGGTGCTAGCACTATGCTTGTCCTGCTGAAATGATACTCCCCCTTCTCTCCCACCCCACAGCCACTCGTTACCTTGTCACGTCACACCACCTTGTAGCTTTGGAGTTGATGTCAAAGAACCAGCCCCAACCTCTTCCTGTGGGTGGTTTCTGGCCTCACGTAGCTCATGTCTGCCACCACCCCAGCCACCAAAGATGCACTTAGCAGCACCATCGCCATAGCAAAGGATCAGCAACTGGCAAAGTGATTGGAATAGAGATGCTGCCCCGACCAGACCAACCTGCCAGTGAGCAAAGGCTAAGCTAAACACCGGTCACAAATCCTCCCAGTGCCACTCACTCTCTCTGCTCAGATACCATCCCCACTTTGCCTCATGCTTACGTCCGTCAGCAACATGCTCCCGGGCCCAGGGCCAACCAGTCTCCCATCTGTAGCAGAGACTTTACAGCATCCCTGCTTGTCCCTACCACCCAGCCACCAACCACTTTTACCTTCTCTCCAGTCTCTGTCCACCACAGCTGGTTCAGCCATCACTCTGCGTGCTCCAAGCTCAGCGGCGGCGTGTGCCAAGGCTGGTGCCCTCTCAGACTAATCAGCGCTTCCTGTTACAGCTGTCGCATTCCAAATGATTTTGTCATTTTCTTTCCAGGGGAGGACATCTACATCCCTGAGTGACAAGGGGCTCATGGAACTGCTTGCAGGAGGATTAGTTCATCAATTCTAATTTGACGGCCTTGGAATAAAATGCCTGGTAGACTATAGAGATGAGCTTTTGTGTCTTCAGCAGAAGATGCTGAATCATGCCCAACATGCTCGGAAGGACAACTCAGTTGTTTGGTTTTCAAAGCTGCATCCTTGCCAGTTCAGCAATTATACCTCCCTAGCTATGGGTGTGTGAAACTAATCTGACGGCTGCACATACAGAATATTTGCACACACACATTTGGCATGCAGACGACCGCTGGGAAAACATTATTTACCATCTATGGTGCGGAAGCCTTGAAAGCTCTCAACCCAGGTGGTGCCTTATAGTAGATGACAGGCCAAAGGGCTTAGCCCCAAAGCCTCAACGGTACTTGGAGGCCTCCCTCTAGTGCTGAAACACCTTTGAGGAACTGGGCCTTGCAGTTTTAAGAAAGACGCCCTTAGCTTTATTTGGTTTGACTGACAGCCATCTGGCCACAGTCGTTACAGGAAAATCTTGGCTCATGACTGGCTAAAAAGCACCACAGGAATCATTGTGTTATTGTTACAACAGGGTGATACTGGTCCGTTGGAACTCAGAGCAGCATCTGGCCCAGCAGCTGGGACACAGAGCAGCAGTAGCTTCTATTCCGTCTCACATCACCATGAAGAGAAAGGGACCAAGAAGTATTGTCAACCTCAGACTCCCGGCTAAAAGAGAACGCAGTGCAGAAATCGCTACTCTCAGCCAGCTGCCCAAGTCACGAGCTGATGCCTGGGCACCCTGCCCTATTGAACAGGGCAGGGCCCGTCTTTCTGTTCTGTTTGTACAGCTCCTAGCACAATGGAGGGCACAACTAGGGCTCCTCGGTGCTACAAATAATAATATGATAAATGTGTATGGCACAAACTCATCCTATTCCAGAGCGAGCCAGCTGTATTGGGAAACAAAAACAAAACAAACTGGTGATGTTTTCAGTAAACAATTAGACCATCATTTCCCCCAGCTGAGTATGGGTCCAGCTCACACTTCCACGGGACTCAGGATGAACATTTATAGCTATAGCAACACTGGGTTAACCTTGACCAACACATAAAGGTTAAAACCTACAGGGGCTTGTCGCCATTAGGATTTTACACTGAGATTGGTATCATGCCTTATCAATCTCAGTGCAAACCCACAGCTCCCTCTGCAGGGACCACAAAATCAGTGTGATCAAACGGCAGGGAAAAGAGACAGACAGGCTGGGCAAGGGACAGACAAAGAAATGGAAAAGCATATGGGGGCAAGAGGACACCCAGGGAGAGAAGTAAGTCAACAGCAAGGGAGTGAATGGGGTGGGCGGAGCGAAACAGAGATTCAGACACAAAATCCAGAAGCAACATAACAATGAAGGGCGCAAAGCGGCGGCTGTTTATCATTCGGGACGCAGGGATTGCCCCACGCCTCATTACCCCCCCATCACGGTGTATTTGGGCAATGTGATCATCACATGGCTGACAGCCTCTGGAAAAATAATGACCAGTGCGGCTAGTTTATGGGGGAAAAGCAGAGTGTGGGCAGGCCGGCACTCACACGGGTCACTGCACCCAATGATCGCTGTGTACACAGTTAATAAAGAGAAAAGCACTGTCACCAGCCACGAGGTCTTTGACAGCAAACACTGTGTGTGAGAGAGACAGAGGGAGAGCAGAACAAGGATGGGGAGGGGGGAGGGGCTCGGCCTGATACGGACCTGCAGGAATTTAGAGTTTGAAGGGCTAAAATCACACTTAGGAACAGAGGAACTGCCAGTTGGACTTAACCGCGCCGGCCCTCTTGCTCTGACAGTGGCTAGCACCAGCCGCTTCAAAGTAAGGTGCAGAAAACCCTGCAGCAGGCAGTTCTGGGCTAGTCTGTCACAGGGCCAGCCTCTTCCGAACCCTGCGCAGGTCAGCTCATGCCCTGAAGCTTGCTCAGGTCTTGGCCTCAATGACCTCATGTGACAATGAGTTCCACTGGTCGCTTGTGAGTTGCATGGGAAAGTATTGCCTGGTATCAGTTGTCTATCAGCTGCCCAGCCATGTCACTGAATGTCCCCTTGCATGCATAGTGTGCCAGAGGGCAAACAGAAATGCCCATTCTACTCTCTCTAAACCATTCATATGGCGCCTGTAAAATCCTGGGATTGTACCTGTCTGTTGCTGAGGCAGGATAGTTTATAGCAAAAACCAGCATGAATTCAAGTCCGTGAATCGCTGCGTCATTCCTGTCCTGCTGTGTGCAGAGCTGGGGGCTGACGACAAGGCACGGGACATCACTTGCAAATAATGTCAGCTCCATGGTACAATGGCATTCAGTCAAAGCCCCTGGGAGGAATGCGGAGCACGGTGCTGGCTCTCTGTGAGTAGGAAAGGCAGGGCCGGCTCTAGGCACCAGCAAAACAAGCTGGTGCTTGGGGCAGCACATTTTTAGGGGTGGCATGGCCGGCGCCAGAATGCCGCCCCTAAAAATGTACCCCGGCCGCCCTAGCTCATGTCCGCTGCTGCTGCTCGCGCGCCGCTGCTCCCCCTCCCTCCCAGGCTTGAGAGCCTGGGGGGAGGAGGCAGGGCTGGGGATTTGGGGAAGGGGCGGAGTTGAGGCGGGGTCGGGGGTGGGGTAATTAAAAAAAGGGGGGGGCAGCCAAAATTGTTTTTGCTTGGGGCGGCAAAAATCCTAGAGCCGGCCCTGAGGAAAGGTGCTTGCTTTTATCCCTCATTCCCAGTTTTCCAGCCTTCTTCTGCCTTGCACTCTGCCTCCCTCTTCTGCTTTCACTGGGACATGCAGTGTCTCTCTCTCCCCTCCCAGCCCACCTCTGCCCTAACACACCCCACCTGCTTCTCACTGCCATCCTCCCTTCCCCCCAAAGGACCTGGGGAGCAGCTGCCCCATGGCCTGCTCCAGCCTCCTCTGCCCATAGCTGCTAGCTCGCTCCGAGCCTGAATGGCTGTTTGTGCTCAGTGCACCCGCCCTGCCCTGTCCTCCTTGGGGGGATGGGGGGGGGGTACTGGCCAAAGCGCTCTGTGTTTCAATGGGAGCAGGACCTTTGTCTCACCATGTTTGCATCTCTTATGCACCCCGACACCCCATCGTCATAGAATCATAGAATATCAGGGTTAGAAGGGACCTCAAGAGGTCATCTAGTCCAACTCCAACCCCCTGCTCAAAGCAGGACCAATTCCCAACTAAATCATCCCAGCCAGGGCTTTGTCAAGCCGGGCCTTAAAAACCTCCAAGGAAGGAGACTCCACCACCTCCCTAGGGAACCCATTCCAGTGCTTCACCACCCTCCTAGTGAAATAGTATTTCCTAATATCCACCCTAGACCTCCCCCACTGCAACTTGAGACCATTGCTCCTTGTTCTGTCAGGAGAACAGTGGGTTTGGCTGGGCTCTCTGGGGCAGCAGCTGTGTGAGCACTGCCCCGGCTCAGCGCTGGGCACATCGTCACCTGGCGGGACGGATGATTTTGACAGACAAGGGGGCCTTGTGCTCCCCTGTTTATTTCCTGGTGTGCACCCAGCTCCAAAGCTAATGTCAGGGCGGGTTAGCTGGTGGACTCCTGCTCCCACTAACCCAAACCTTTGTGAGCCTCCATGGGCTGGAGCTGCCAGGTGGTAGGGTCCCCTCAGCAACAGAACGGGGAAAGTCCCCACCCTCCAGCAGAACTCACTTCTAGGGAAGGGGCAGAAGGATGTGGCTGGCAGAGCCAGTCTTAAGGGGATGTTGCACGTATAAGTTTTCTCTACTTGTCCTGAGCCTGTGACAAGCTCTTTGTCTGAGCCCTGACGCAGAGGTAGATTTAACTACTTCAGTGCCGGTGCAGGCTGCAGAATGCACTGCTGGTGCGGCTCCCCGGAGCCACTGCAGCTGCTGACAGCACGTCAAAGAGCGCAGCTGTATTCTGCTGCCACCTCCGGCTGCGTGACAGCCCAAGAGACCAGGCTAAGAATGCTCTCTGTGCTGAACAGTAGCCTGGCGGGGAGCGGGTTTTTACCATCTATTTGCAGGAGCGGGGGGTGTGAGCTTGGAGTGGGATGAAGTGGCAGACGGCGGGTTTCTAAAAATGCCAGCAACACTCCACTCATTGCTCAAACTGGACTTTGCCTGGGACAGCCCTCGCCGCAGCTCACCGCAGCCACGGGGTCACTTTTAGAGCCTCTCACCCGTTTACTGGCTAGGTCCAGCCCTAGTTAGTGCCTGAGATTGGCATCCCCTGCCCCCACCATGGCTAAGAAATACCTCGAGGAGTTTATAAGAATTGTTACAATCGTTGCACGCCTGGACATTCTCCCTTTGAAACGCTCCAGGACTGATTTTTCCCCCCAGCGTAATTACATCTGGGGCCGTATCTGCCCCTGGGGTGAGCTGAAGTCCCAGAGCTTAAGGCCAGAACCTGCCACCAGATCCCGTCAAAGGAGCGACACTGATCAGCAACAGCCCAGGAGATTTACTGCAATATCAAAGGAAACCCCAAAGGCATCATCTAGGGCATAGCACTCGGTTCTCCAGCCCTCCAGGCAGGGTGCCTGGCACTAGTAATAAAAGCGCAGCCTCCTGCAATCACTGGGGCTCTCGCTCAATACAGCACCGAACTAAGCAGTTCCTCCTGCCCCCAAACACTGACACTATGGAGTTAGTGCTGAGACAACATAGGAGCTGATGCAAGCCACACGTCAAGGAAGGAATCATGTGGATAGAGTGCTAGGAGCCGGATTCCCATTCAGCCAATCCCGCTCTTCCTGCCCGCCAGGCTGGGCTTTTCTATTTAGCGTTTGGATGAATCTGGTAAATCCTGGCCAGATGCCAGCAAAGGGCCATTCCCATCACACCACCCCTGCAACAAACCGAATGAGAGCAAGCAAGCCGCTCCGGATTTGTGGGTTCCCCGCGCCGCCCTGGGAAGCTGCCGTGCTGACCTCCCTGCAGCCACACCAGGCCTCGTCCAGGACCTAAAATAGCCACCAGCCAGCCCTGTGGATGGCCCCGGCATCCGAGCACCCCACTCTCTGCTTTGCACCCTGGAGCTGGCCCCCCTCTGGCTTCCCCTCTGAAACACTGTATTGGAGCCCTTTGGTAAATTAGCCCTTCAACAGAGCTGCCCAGTAGGTTTCCATTCCGAGGCATGGCTTGCTCTGTGATCCCCAGACCCGGAGTCCCACCCCTCCCTCAGATCTAGCACCTTTCCCTCCAGAGATCTCCACACATTTTACAAAGGAGGTATCATTATCCCCACTTTACAGATGGGAAACTGAGGCACAGAGAGAGGGAGTGATTTGCCCACGGTCACCTAGTGGGTAAGTCACAGAGCTGGGCCTAGAGCCAGGGTGGCTGAGTCCCAGTCCAGTGTCTGTAGCTAATGGACAAGATGGAATCACCCCCATCTTACAGCCAGGTTGCTGAATCACAGGGTGAGTTACCCAGCATCGTGCAGAAAGCCTGGCAATAAAACCCAGCTCTCCTGAGGGCCAGGCCAGTGCCTTTACCTTCAGTCCACGCTTCCTCTCCAGTACAGCTCACACCACCGTCCAGCCCCTCCGCCTGGGCATGCCACTGAATGAGCCTCCCTCATATTCCTAGAGTCTGGTGGGTCTCAGCCTACCTATTTACCATTGTGGGTGCATATGCAGCTCGCTACGTGTTACATGGCCGCATCCACACAATATATATACTACCTGTATGGCCCTGAGGACGTCATATGGACCACAGCTGTGTGCTGATTGGGTTGCAAGCGGCCTGCGGGCTGAGAACCACTGACCCATACCCTGGCATGTCCTCACCCAGACAAGGAATGTGTAACTATGGACGCAACATCCTGTTGTCCTCCTCCTCCTCCGCTGCCTGCTGCTGCAGCTGGAGAAGCCACCGTTGTAGCCACATCATTGGCTCTGTGGTGAAGTCCAAAACTGAAGCCACCCGGTGCCAAGTGCCCATATAAAGTACAAACAGCTTCTGCGCATCGGCAGCTGCCGGCACAACGGTGTAGAGCTCTCTGACGCCCTGGCTGGCTGACAGCAGTTCCAAAGAGGTGCTAGCCCACCAAGAGAGGAAGCATGGGATGGAGACAGCAGAATCCTGGGATTTGGGGAGTTTGACCCCAAACCCTAGAATTCCACTGGCTTCTGCTAGGCATCCCACAATGCAGAGCCAGGGAAATCCCAGCATGCACACAGCTCAGCAGCAAAGCAAAGGACTATGGGATACCCACCCAAAATGCCATGTGCTCAGTGCACACCGAGCCCTGCCCACGTGTACACAGTGAAAAGGGTTCAAGTGTCTCCTGTGCGTGCTATTATTGCGTATTGCACGCTAGTTAGTGCGCGCTAACCCCCCTGCGTAGACAAGCCTGAGAGTGAGAGACCTGCTTGTCCAAACTAGTTCTGGAACTGGCTGGAGCCGGCAGGCAGAGTCTTCAAAGCTAACCGTTCACGTATTGTCTCAGAACAATCCTGCAACATTTACTGGGGTGTGGGCTATTATTTCACTTCCGGCTTGTTTTTCTGGACAACTCCCCCTGGTCAACTAACCCTGCATAATCATACAGCAAACATCCCAATAACCAGGTCACCGCTGGAGTGTTCCTCGGTTATCACAGAGCAGCTCCACCTCCATCGCTAGGAATAAAACAGTCTGCATTTGTCCCTAGCCCTTTTTATCCCAAAGGATCGTGAACACCCCACACATTAATAGCAGCCTAATGAATGATCATGCCACCGGGGCATGAGATGCACCAAGGGCAGCGGGACGTAGCAGCTGTCCCCAGTGCCCAGATGGGGAAGCTTGTGGAGAGTTGGGAAAATCCAGCTCTTGCAGAAAAGGGGAGAAAGAAAATCTCCATTCAAATCTAGTTAACATAAGAACGGCCATACTAGGTCAGACCAAAGGTCCATCTAGCCCAGTATCCTGTCTTCAGACAGTGGCCAATGCCAGGTGCCCCAGATGAACAGAACAGGGAATCATCAAGTGATCCATCCCATCGCCCATTCCCAGCTTCTGGCAAACAGAGGCTAGGGATAAACCTGAATAAACAAAGGTCTAAAAGAAATTCTAGCTCCCTCTGGTTTTGTCACTTTAACTCAAGCCTTTGTGGGTCAGGACAGTTAGCTGCTTTTACAGCAAGCTGCGATTTATTCATGTGGGGCTAGATCGAAGCCGTATTTCTAGCCGGCTAAGGAGCCGTGCACAGCTGAGCCGTCTCCGGAGCAGCCAAGGGGAGAACTGTGGTCTGCACCCCCCACTTACCAGTGGATACTGGGGAGTGGCTCTGCGGAGCCGGCTTTGTCCCCCTATCCCAGGAGCAGCGGGGTGGTGCGGGACTTGTGTGTCCTGAAAGCGGGTGTCACTGACAGCTCCGGCTGTGCTGCTCACACGTACTGGTGCAAGGTGATGACCCTCACGTGCTCCTCCTCAGCTCACATGGACTTTCCCTTTTCTTTTGCGTGTTGCATGTTACAGTCTCTAGCCTAGGCTGAAAGCTCAGTGCAATCCATCGCTGTACTGGCCATGGGCAGATCTGCGCTGCTTCAGTGCTAAACCCAATCCTCTTCCTGGCCGATTCCTTTCCGGGGCTGCTGAGGCGTGTCCAGCCACTGGTAAGCAGAGCAGAGTTTAATTAGTGGTTTTAGATTTGATTTCAGACCCGCTCCAATGCAGACTGACAGGCAGATACCTCCACTGCATTGCTCCCTGAGGCACCCTTTCCACGGGTTGAACTGTCTGCTCTTGCCGGGCCAGCTGGGAGGCAGTCGTGGTATTCGCCCCAATAGTCTTTCTCCCACAACACTGGAGTGCCAGCGGCGGCCCTCTTGTCACGTGTGGGATATGCCTGTGCATACCGTGTAAAATGGTCAGTCACGACTAAAATGTTCCCAACCTTCCTCCTGTCCACTTCTAAAGACAAGAAATCAATGCACAGCAGCTCCAAAGGTTTGCTGCTGGTGATACTCTGCAGATCTGCAGCTCTAGTGGGCAGAGTTTTCCTCTGAACACACAGAGCGCATGTCTCGCCTACATCGTTGTCCATCTGGGGCCAGTAGAACCTACTACGAATAAGTTCTAGGGTTCTCTCCATTCCCAAATATCCAAAGTCATCATGCAGGGCCCTCATGGCCAGGGCTCTGTCCTCTTTTGTTGTGTTCGTTGATTTTATAAAGGATCTACTGTGATCCGGTGCAGCACTCCCTGTATCAGTTTTAGTTTGCTTCATTCCCTCAACAGTAATCTACCCTCGGGGGTAGATGGAATAATTGCAGCAGGGTTTCGCCCCTCTCTTTCTGCAAGTCGTGAGTCACGAATGTCAGTATCTTGCAGTTGGGCTTTTTGCCAGTCAGCGGCACTAAGCATGGGCAACGGAGATTGGTCCAACACAAACTAGTTCACTGAGGCAGATGGCACACTCTCCGGAGGCAGGCCGGAGTTTCTGCAATACAACCATGAAGACTCTCGCGGGCCTCTGACTCTTGATAACTTCCATTGCAAATAGCTCTCACTCCATCTATAGGACTCTCAGCAATTTCCGATGGCGGCAGACGCCGGGACAACGCATCCGCACCTACATTGCTTCTCCCTGATCGGTACTGAATGCTGAATTCATAGCTCGCCAAGGCGGCCACCCATCTCTGCCGTGTAGCATCCAGCTTAGCACTTGTCAACAGGTAAGTCAGGGGAGTGTTGTCTGTCCACACTCGAAACCTAGCACCATACAAAGCAGTCACAAAACTGCTCAGTGATGGCCCATTCCAAGGCCAAGAACTCCAGCTTGTGAATGGGGTAGGAGTTTCACTATCAGACAGCCCTCAGTTGGCAAAGGCCACCGCTTTACATTTGCCTTCAACTTCCTGGCATAGGACCGCTCCTAAACCCTCCAAACTGGCATCTGTATGTGGGATAAATGGCACCAGGTAGCTTGGGGGTTGGGTTTAGCGCACAGCTTCAGGCCGGCACAGAGGAAAAGCGAATAGCTGGGATTTCTGTGCGCAGTCCGGCCTCAGCGTCGGGCTGCAGAGACCCTTTGCTGTGATCTAGAATTCCCCCACGTGGTGGCAGCAATGGCCCACCATTGCTCGCGAGACACCTCCAATGGCAGCTGACCCTTGGCTCTCCCTTCTGCTTCTCACCCCTCCCCAGGAGCGGTTCTGGCTGAACTCAGGGCATTTCTGCGGCCTCATAGCCCTCCTGCTCACCGCTGGCTGTTCTCTTAGGAGCCAACACTCCACAGCCACGCACAGGGCTGGGCCACACGCGGCTCCTTGCCCAGATCACACAGCAGCAGGGCGAGGCCTGGGGCAGAGCCAAGGGTCTCAAGGCATCCCAGGGGATTTGGAAGCCCAGTTCGCATGGAACTGAAGTGGGAATTGGGTGCCCAAATCACTTGGGTAGCTCTCAGGCTGGACCCCCGTGGCACTTGGGTGTCTGAAGGCAGGGAAATGACTGGGCTGTTTGGAGGAGGTGGGGAACAGCTGCTCGGGTCGTCTAGCTTCTGATCCCGCAGCTCTGGCTGCCCACACAGGGCATGGCCCCTGCAGCTGCGTTGGCTGTGACTACCCGGGACTGGCCAGACCTGCCGCGGATCTCACTGACGCCAGTGTAAACCTGGACTGTCTCCACTGGGCTCAATGGCGTTAGCTGAGTGGAAACCGGTGACAGATCACCTGCCCTCACAGTGGGGAGAGGCACAGCGAGGCGGGGGCCGGGGGGAGCTTGAGATGTCTGAGACTTTGAGAGCGGCCGCCGTCTCTCCCCCTTCAGCCACGCTTCCATGAAATCAACCAGACACAGACAGCGGTTGGGGGTGGTAGGTACCTGCAGCCCGAGACAGAGCACGGGAACTGCAGCGCCCATTGTGAGACCCCCTGAGCCTACCACAACTTGGGGTGCAAGCAGAGAGGCCTTGGGGGGACAGGGAGTGCCCCCAGCTCCCTTCAGCTCTCCCTGGGGAGATTGGTACCATGGCTGCTCAGGCCCGGGCCCTTGGGGAGTGGACTAGACAGCGAGTTAGTGTAAGCGACGTGTCCATCCCCAAACAGGCAGCTGGGTGCTGTCCTTAAAAGAGCTGGAAGAAAACACCACAGCAAGCTCCATGGGAGGGCAGGAGACCCTGAGAGAGCGGTGTGGACTTGTTCCTGGACAAAACAACAGCAGATGCTTTAATAACTCCTATGCCAATGAGTCACTGTCGGGAATGCCTTGGGTGTGGGTATCAGCTGTTGTCCCACCTGGGCGCGTGGCTTGTGATTGTGGCTGATTGTCAGCTGTTCCTATCATGGGGAAACAAATGCTTCAGTCTTAGTTCCTGCCCACCTAGGTGTTCTACCCGCTAGGGCTGCCCGAGCGTATCCCAGGAGAAACTTGACCTTTACATTTTGGGTCAGTAACTAGACAAAATCACCAACCAACACCCCCAGCAACTGGATTAACTTCCAACCCATGAGCTGCGAGGCACATCGGCTGTTGGCCACATCAGTGCAACTTGGGAAGCGGCTGGGCTGAGGCCCATGGCAAGGAGAGCAGCGCTGCGTTCACACCCTGTTTATGGAGAAACCACGCCGGGGGCTGACAGCTGTTCCTGAACACAGCCCGCCAATGAGCATCCTGCAAATGTGGGCATGGCATGGGCAGAGGGGCAGATGGGGATATAGGAGAACTGAAGTGTTATGGCCCAGATTCTCAAAGGTATAGGGGCACCTAACTCCCAGGGGGCATATGTGCCTCCCATTTCTTGTGTTCAGGGGAAGGTGACCAAACGGATCCCAATCCGCACCCCATCCAGGGAATTTAAACATGATCCCTTGTAACAAGGAAATAAACATTGCAGTGAGTAAGTTTCATTTCCAATCTCCTCAGCTGACTGCAGATGCTGTAAGTCAGTGGTTCTCAAGGAGGGGCCCGGGCCCCCCGGCGGGGGGGGGGGGAGCAGGTGTCAGGGGATCTGCCCAAAAAACACCAGACAGGAGGGCTGGTGTTAGACTCACTGGGGCCAAGGGCAGAAAGCTGAACCCCCAAGCAACTTAGCTTCGTGGGTCCCTTGTGGTGTAGGGCCCCAGGCAATTGTCCTACTTGCTACCCCCTAATGTCAGCCCTGGTTTTTAATCTACTGGATATGCAGAAAAAGAGTTGTTATGGCACGGGTGGGCAGTGGAGTTTTTATAGCATGGGAGGGTCGGAAAGAAAAGTGAAACAAGTACAGATTAAACCCAGGAAATACAATTTCACATCATGAATATTAGTAGGTTATGGGAACATTCATTACAGCCCTGCACTGGGTCCCTCGCCTGTGAATCAAGGAGAACATTCCATGGGCAGACTAGGCCTTAATAAAATGTGGTGCTTGGTCAGTTGTTTTAATAGACTTTAAAGCCAGAAGGGACCATTGTGATCATCTGTTTGACCTCCTGTATAGCAAAGGCCAGGAACCTCACTCAGGGATTCCTGCGTCCGGCCCAGAACGTCTGGTTGTGGTACAGCTGATCCCTTAGAAAGAAATAACCAATCGAGTTCAAATGATGGTTCTTCCACGGGCTACTTCCCTTCCCTCTTACAAATCTGCCCCCACGTGCATTCTCCTTTGCTTTTTCACCTCCTCCTGCCCCCCCCCCCAACTCATTGCAAACATTCACTTTCAATAGACAGCAGTCCCTAGCCCCCACCCTCTTTCTAGCCAGTGTCCAGCCCTGCGTGCTCACGTTTCACATGCTTCGGGAAGGCTCGCAGCTGAAAAGCAGGCACACTAAGCAGGGGTGTTTCCCCACACCCAGAGCAATGCAGTGAGTGTGCCAGCTCTGGGTGTACCAGCTGCAGGGCTCACAGAGCGGGGGGGCTAAAGATCTCCAGCGCAGGGTAGATTTCACAGCCATTTCCAGGGTGAATCAGCCTGCAAAGGGCAGTTGAAACAAATGTTGCTCAGGATCATCACATATTACTACCCGGACCTCTCCCCTTCTCTGCAGGTGTGGCAGGCCCGCTCCACGGATGAACTGCTAGGAGATGCGCCCGCTAGAGACTCCAGGTCACTGCTCCACCGGGGCAAGATAGGTCCATGCTGTGCCCACACCGTGCAGCATGGGGGTGTGTGGTTTCAGGCACTTTTGCCTTGCCCCAGTTCTGGGGCTCCCCCGGGTTTCCCCACATCACGAAATACCTGAGCCTTTGGGATTCAGACAGCATTAACCACTAACCCCCCCCATCCTTTTCCACAGTCCACGCCAGCGTCTCATGAGGGGGTTACCTCCCTGCAGGTTAGTGCAGTAGAGGCAATGCTGGTACAATGTAGGCTCCTAACGACAGGTGTGTGTCCTTTAAAATACAAACCGTGCAGGACACCGTGAGCTCGGTTGCTGTACTGTCCTGGGGGGGATGGACAGAGCTAGGCTGGCTCCAATTCAGGCCAGAGGAAGTTTTTTCCATTAAAAAGTGGATTTTTGGTCAAAAAAAGTTTAATCAAAAATGAAAGTTTGTATTTTTTTTTAAATAATTAGCAAGAAAGAATTTCTAATAAACTCAAAATGTTTGATTTTTTAAATAGGAGAATTTGCACTTCCTCTCCAATTTTTTACTGTCCTCCCTTTCATCCTTACCAGAAAAAGCCTCCCCCCTACTTCACCAATGGAAAAAAAGAATGGGTTAAAATCACACTTTTTTCGTGGAAAACAAAAAAGCAAGCGGGAGGGGGAGTGAACAATTTTGAATGAAAACAAAACTCTTAATAGCTCTGAAAATGTTCCCACCTCCCGCTCCCCAAATAACGGTCAGCCAGCCCTCGTTTCTCTGGGTCAGTTACAGACAGTGCATGATCACTGTGGTCCCGGTTGGTCTTGAATCTCTGAAGTGCTGATCGGGGGAGCTGCATCTTCCTAGCCCCCGGGGAGCAGCTTCGGGTGTGTGTTATACCTGCCACCCGGAGGAGAGGCGTCATGCCCAGAATCTCCAGCCCTTGCACTAGTCCTGGACCGGGAGGAGAATCCCCTGCCAGGACGCCAGCTGGCAAACCCGCAGCGTGTCTGCCAGTCACCAATGGCCAAAGGACGTGCACTTCCTCCAGCTCCACCCCCAACCACCATTGCTGGGCTGATCCGCCGTGCAGGGCCCACCTGTCACTGAGCAGGGGCAGCCCCATGGCCAAAGCAGAAGGGCGCGATCGCCGTGCAGAGAAGGCAAAGACAGGCATACACAACCGAGGCCAGAGCCAGGCATGCACTGGGGCCCCAGTAACCCATGGTGGAGCCATGGGGGTGAGACAATGGAATCCCCCCCACCCCCGACACAGGGGTTAGTCACATGCCAAAGGGCTGGGAGCTGGTGGCACCGGGTAGCCTCCAGCTGTCCATCACTGGCTGGCTGAGAACTGCCAGCTGCTGGGTACCCCTGGGTGAGATACCAGAACCCCCATTCCCTGCCCTAAGAGCTCCAGGCCGCCTGTGCGAAGCAAGGCAGGGGTTGATCCCAGAGACAGGAAGGTAGTGAGGGAAGGTCAGGCACTCTTGTCATGTGCCCAAGGAGACTCCAATGCCCGCTGTCCCCTCCAAATCTGATTGGCAGCGACAGCTCTTCTGGGTCCTTCTCCCGCCATTTGGTAGATGTCTTCTTAAGCCCCTAAAATCCCTTCCCCATCAAATTGCCTCTGCCCACCCCATCCACCAGCTTGGGGGGCACTTTACGGGCCGTTCCTTCTCTCCCTCTCATCACAGCCAAGTCGCTCCTCCTGATTTACACCCTGTGCGAGAGAGGATGCTGGGAGTGCGAAGAACAGCCTAATCTGCACTATTGTGTGCTTTAACCGGCCAACGGTAGCCTCTTTTTCTAGCCTCTCTCCAGAACACTCCCCTACAAGGAGCAATTCCCAGCCCCAGACCAGGCTCCCGACAGCGTATTCACCTCTAGGAAAAAATCGAATTTTAAAAAGCGAAGGTGATATGTTAATTAGTGTTAATTACAGCTGAAATCCTGGCCCCACTGAAGTCAATGGCAGAACTCCGATGGACTGTAATACTGCCAAGAGTTTACCTCATCACCAAGCCTCATGTCCGGGATTTCATTTAGAACGTGCTAAGAAAGTTACACTCTCGAACCGGACTTGCTGCCGTCTGGCCCACGCGCTCTCCTCTCTGCAGTTCAGACGGTGCAGACAGCCGGGATGGGCCGTTTCACTTCGAGCCCATTTTCAAGGTGGGTTCCCCTGCGTGAACAGGAAGCAGCAAGGGGTCAATAGCAGCCTGCATGAAGAACCCCTAAGATCTACGTTTAGCTTGGTGGGGCCGCGTCCCTGGCAGCGACATCGGGGCCCATGAAAGGCGCCACGGGCAGCACTGAAGGTGAGGACCCGATTCTCCCCCACTAGAGTCACTGTTTGTGCCTGCGTGCAGCGACGGTCACACACCACCCACCGTGTGCTCCCTTTGCCCAGCAGGGGGCATCTGATCCAACCCCAGGGAAGTCAATGGAGTGGCCACTGGACCAGTCCCCAAGGCAGTGGGAATCTCTCAGTTCGCCCCCGGGGGCCTGCCGGTTCCTCGCACGGCCCTGCCATAAGCCTTGCCCCTTATTCTGGTGGGAAAGAGAAGTCGGGGTGCCGAAGCCTAGTCTCGGAACTGCTCTCTTTAAAGCACTGCCGAGCTCCCGCAGCCCCAACCACAGTCGCTGGGAGCAGGTGCGCTCAGCACCTCTGAAAGCAGCCACTCGTGGTCTAGATTGGGCAGCCGAAGTCTCAGACCGTTGTTGGAAAGTTGGGCACCAGCTCTGCCCATTCAGAACCTGCACCTTCTGGGACTGATTTCAGCCAAGGCGCCACAGGTACGGAGGTTCTTGGCATGGCTGGGTGGAGCCACAGCAAACGTCACTCACGTGACATGGAAAGTCCCGCTAGCCCACCAGATGGCAAGGACCTGCCTGAGTTCAGACTGAAATGAAGAATAATAAACAGGTAGGAATATTAATGGGCTGAATTCAATGCAGTTTCTTTTCTTCATATTAATACCCAGCTTCGGCACTTGATTCTGCTTTTGGTTCCTATCTACCCGTTCGCCCCAGAGGTATTTGATCATCATTGATTTTCATTTTAATACGCTGCAAACTAGGGCAAATGCTGCACAATGTGGAAAAATCCTTCAGCAGCAGCAGATAGTCCAAGTTCTACAACCACAACCATCAACTCCACGCTAGCTGCACCACAACGGTGCGGAGTTCAATCACTTTTACCCTACTGCTTTATGCATCGGAGAGTAACAGTGCCCCAGGGCAAGAACACGGAAGAGATAAGAGTGGGTCTCCCAGCCACACACCCACGTACAGGGCACGGGTCTCCTTGCCCGTACACCACGGGATTAAAGTGGTGCCTTGTGGCATTGAAATGATGCCCTAGACCTGTGGTCCCCAAACTGTGGGGCACACCCTCCTGGGACGGCACCGAGGAATGTTGGAGGGGCGCACGGCAGGGGCTGGGCCAGCCCCCATGTGGGGCAAGGAGGGAGCCCCCACCTGCCCCGCTTTGACCCCAGCTGCAGCTCCACTCTGCCCCCTGGCTCCACCCTCATTCCCTCTCCACCTCTAGCCCCAGCTCCTCCCTCCCCCCCCAGCTCTGCCATCAGCCCAAGCTCCTTTGCTGAGCCAACCGTGCAGTAATTGGGGGGGGGGGGGTTGCGCACAGGCAGATTCCATTACTGGTAAGGGGGTGGGGGAGCACACCATGAAAAGTTTGGGCACCACTACCCTAGACCTTGTGCTGTACCCTCTGCAGAGGGGGGAATTTCTGAAGGTAACTGGCAAGGCAGAATATTGAATAGGGCTGAGATGCCTGGCAGAATGTGGAATAGAATATGGCATAATAATTATTTTCACTGCACGCTGCTGACACGCCAGCCTTACAAAACCTACGAAATCTGAATGCAAGTTGCTTTCCAAGAGAATAATAGCGTCAATTGTTAGCTGTTCATGAAAAGCTCAATACATGCTGACAAAGAGGAAATCTCCACAATTAGAGGAAGAAAAGGGAGAGGTTTCTAATTTTTTTAAAATAAACTTTTAATGGGCTTTACAGGCATGATTGCTACTTGTTCTCTCAGCCATAAGCAATATCACAAACTGCAACAGACCACATTTTCACTGTACGTTACAAAGGGTTGTTTTTTTTTTTTTTTAAACTGGAAAAATATCATACAATCACTTAAATAAACAAAGACAACATTACAGTGCAAACAAACTCCTGGTTTTATTTATGCTGCGTTACTGAGCAATTTATTTTTTCCCCAAGTCTTTTCCCCCCTCCCCCCCATTACAAAGCATTGGTTGGAGAGATGATTTCCTTTCCCAAACTCAGGGCTTGTCTACACCTAGATGCTCCAGGAGCATTTCAGTGCAGCAATACCTATGCCAACAGGAAGGGCTCTCCCAGCAGTGTAGGTGACCCACCTCTCAGAGCTGGCAGCTAGGTCAACCTAGCACCGCCCCCATGGGGACTTGGTCAGCCTAACCATGCCGCTCTGGGGGTGGATTATTCACACCCCTGACTGACGTCGTTAAACTGACCTAATTTTCTAAGGTAGCCCAGGCCTCAGTTTGTTTCTCAGAGTTGTGCTCCGTGCTATACACATGGCTGTAGGGGTTTGATCTGACTGCATTAATCGTGTCGGGCCTGATCCACAGTTCATGGAAATCACTCCCACCCACGTCAATGGCATTTGGATCTGGCCCTTGTACGAAACCCTACTTGACAATTCCTCCACCTCCACCTCCCCAGCTCATAAAAGCCTGGCTAAGCTCTCCCTTGACTGACTCCTGTTCTTTGCACTTCATCATGGTGAAGACGTGGGGATCTAAAATGATTATTCCACTGCAAAACCACGGAGAGACAAGTTACAGAATAAAAACAAAACGCACTTGAACATGCGAAACAGGGAAAAGGGCAGCTTGGAAGTTTGGATCGCCAGGGAAGGCTAGGCTAAGGTTATGCCTTGGGGCAGCCCCAAGCCAGGCGTGGTATGTAAGCAGCCCCACCCTGGTGGCAGGGGGACTCGGACACACCCTTCCCAGGATTCCTCCTTGCTCTGGCCAGGGAGGGGAGTTAGGAATTCGCTGGGACCCATGTAGCCCAAGTTACAATCTCTCTCCACTCCCACCTGCCCCAATGTTAAACCGAAAGTGGCTCCCATGTCCCCATATCTGAGAAGTAACATCTGGGAGATCACTGCCTGCCTGTGTCCTGGGGGTGTCACGGAGGAGCGGATAAACAAGGAACCTGTAGGGTAAGTTCAGCCATTTGTAAAGACCATCACACAATCCCCACTTCAAGGGTAAGGAAACCATGGCCACGCTCCTGCAATGCGGATTCAGCCAGAGCGTTCATGAGCTGACCACGGTATTACACAGAGCTCTCCTTGGTATTAACAACCAGCTCACAAACTTGTTCTAACTAATGCTGGAATTCTCTATACCCAATTCACATCTGGAACTGATAGGGTTAAAAAACAAACAAACAAACAAAAAAACCAGGCAGCGAAATGCTTACTATCAATCTGGAAACATCATTATGGAACATCCTGGAGGTTCTTTTCACATTATACAGTACAATGAAGCAGTATTTTACAGGCATTAGAGTAATGATTATTCCATTACACTTCTCAATCAGCACTTATTTCAAAGCATGTATGAGGGGGAGAGAGTTGGAGAGAAAGGTGAATTAAATAACAGACATTTTCACAGCCTTATTGCAGTCTGTAAAGTCTGTAAACTGCAAGTAACCAAATCTCTGCTCCAGTCACTGACGTATAAATAAACAGTGCTCTAGACAGCAAGGTGATGACAGACCGGGATCAGGACTACCTGGCTACTGGATGTCACCAGTTCCAGCATTCACGTGCAAACACAGTTTGTCCGTTATCCTATTCAGCAGGCATACAAAGAGCGTGCCAGCCGTCTCTTGAGTTGGGGAGGCCGCTGCATTTGTCCTGTGGAGGTAGTACAGCTTTGATACAGCTACACACAGATGGGGTATGACAAAGTTGCTTGTGATGGCAGAGGTCAGGGCCCCACAGCCCTTGGGCTCCCTTCTATCTTATGTCCCTAAAGCTCATGCTTCAGGGCTTCAGCTGGCCATCTGCAGCGGTCAGGAAGGGATCTCCTTCCTCTGAAGCATCAGGGATGGCCCTGGCTGGAGATGGGACATTGGGTGGGGTGGACCAGGCTTGGAGGTGGCATCGAGCAGTCTCTCTCTCAGGAGCTCAGCTGGCTGGTTCTTGCCCACGTGCTCAGGGTCTAACTGATTGCCATGTGGGGGCTCGGGCAGGAATTTCCCCCAGGTCAGATTGTCCGTGACCTTGGGTGGGGTTTCACCTTCCTCTGCAGCGTGTGGGTGGGGGGGGTCACTTGCCAGGCTTGTTTGGGTCTCTCTCACTTAATCATTTCCCTGCCATTATACGGGCCTCAGGAACTGGTGCCCCTTGGTCCCTCCTGCTCTGTGCCTGCAGCACGTGATAGTCTTATTTCCAGGGGGCTGCAAGACCCTGGTCTCATTTCCATCTCTGGGTTTAGTGTGTGGCTGGCCTGTGATGTGCAGGAACTCAGACAGGATGATCTGGTGGTCGCTTCTGGCCCTAAACTCCATGACTCTGGATATTCTGTTGGGGGAGGAAATGCCAGTGACCATAGTAGTTCCATATGTAGGGGCACCAGGCTCTTCACATGCAAGTTTCAAGAATTCCCCATAACACGCAGTGCCACAGAGCCATGTTTTCCTACACACTGTATGTCTCTCTTGGAAAGCTGGAAAATCCATCCATCACATGCTCTTCCATGCCGGAGGTGGAAAGCATCTTGGATGCCGTCGGTCAGATGCCCCAGTGGGACTATTATCTGCCCAGATAAAATGAGCACAAGAAGCGTGGCCTCTGCCTGCCTTTTGAGGTCTGAAACCCAGCCTGTCGTCACAGTCAGATGACGTACTGCCGCTGCTGACACATCAGCACTCGCTGCACTGACACAGCAGACCATGAGAATCAACTGCCTGCCTTGATCTAGGAATGACACTTGCAAAATGAACGCAGTAACCCTCCGAGATTTATTAATGTACCAAAAGATGATAAAAATATATATATTAAACCACTATTTTAATTACATACCCTATTCATAAATAATCAAACACATGTTGCTATTGTAAAATTACTCATTAAGATCTCCTAGTCACACTGTGCGAGACAAAAGACTCTTGTGTTTAGATCATCCTGACAAACTGTGCGTGAAGAGACACACTAACACGGGGTGAGTGGGCAGAGCTGCGAGGACTCGCACGTTAAGCCGGTCCTGTGCCGATTTCTCCTTGAGCCCTGAAAGAATCTGCATCCATTTCAGTGTCTGTTAAGGACAGCATGTCACCAGTGGAAGATTATTTGATCATACACAGGTATTAAGTCAGGAGAGTGAAAGAACAAATATCCTTAGAGTTTCCTGACTGAAGGAAGATGTTGGCTTTATTTACCCTTGACGGCAGTTCTTTGGATTGGAAAGATTTTTTCATTCACAGAAACATCCCCCAGGAAGGTTCTCTGTTCTCATCACATGGAAACAGAAACACAGTAGTGCAAGAGTACCATACACACAGGACTGTCTAACAGTTTTCAGACAGCCAGCACACATCAGAAATGAAAGGCAGGACATCTCCATTTCAACCTCGAGTTTCTGAGTTCTGGTCATCGATGCAGCATGAATTCCTGCTTCCTTGCTTGCCCGTCCCCTCCCATCCACAGGAAGGAGTGAGATTGGAGTGTTATAGGGTCCGGACAGCTACAGGGTAAAGCAGGGACAAGTGTTCTGCGCCCTTGATGGGCAGTTTTTTGGTGGTATAGTAGTTGATGACTTCTGGAACGCTGTCAAAAGGGGGGCTGTTCTGACCCAGGATGTATTTCTCTTTGGTTTTTGTCAGTTTCATGTGCATAAAACCTTGACTGCTCCTGTGAAGGAAGCAAAGGAGAGAGTGTTAGTAACTGCACAACCCCCCCGGACACAGTTAAGCGTTCAGCATCAAAAGGCAGCTCCTCTTTGGGGGCAACATGCCACTGCTGCGTAAGAACCGCGAGACGGACCACCAGCACAGAACGTTCAGGCCAGTCTTTTGTCTTGTGCCAATAGCTCAGAGCAGCGTGCGAGGTCTTCCCTGCATCAGCACAGGCTGCCGGTCCATGCCAACGGGGAGCCCTGGCTCTGTGCTGACGCTAGCCCGCATGGAGCAGTGCCCGGCAGGCCCCAGAGATAACGGGCCCTTTCAATGGCTTTGAGCCTTCGTTCCCAGAAACTTCTGGGGTTTCAGCCCTTTCCTTCCCCAGGGCGCTGGTCTGGTCCAAAGCTGCACTAGGGGCGGGGCAGCCTGAGTGGCCCCTTCCAGGACAGCTAAGCATCGCCAGCTCCCTGCTGCGGCTAGCTAGGGACTCGGGCTGGGAAAAGCCAAGAGTCCGGAGATGTGACACATTTCAGCCTTTTAAATGAACGTGAGGCCCTGCTCTGTCAACCCCTGCAAGAGGCTGAACTCTCCCCGGGGTGGCCTGGGGGTCTCAGGTGCTGCATAGGAGTCGGGCTGCAGCTTTCTGGCTCCTAACCCCAGGCAGCCCCCACCCCCACCAGCAGGTAACAGGCACCTGTGCAAAACCCCTTCCGAGCTGGGTCCAGCAATATCCTTCGAATCAGCAGGCGGCTGGATTCCTGCTGCCAAGGGCCCCAAGCCCCGCGGAGTCCAACCCTCAGAGCACCGGCACAGGGACTTCTGCAGACGGAGCAAGCCCCTCCTCTCCCGAGCCCGGCCGAACCCTCCCAGCACAGCAGGGCCCCGCCTTTGCCTGGGCCTTGACAAGGACAGAGGCAAGTTACGGGCTGGATCGGGGCTTTCTGGCCACAGCCCTGCGCAGTGAGGGGCGTGGGGCCATCCAGCCCCACCAGGTGACTGTGTCTCTGGCAGTGAATGCGGCAATGGGGGTAGAACAAGGAGCCAGAATTCTGCCAGTGCAGCTCCTTGGGCATGGTCGGGGGATGGGAACAGCCCCCCCACTCGTGTGCCAGCCAGGCTGGGGCGGTACCAGCATGGCCCTGCCTCTCCCGGCCTGCTCCTCACTGCTGGCTCCTGGGAGGGGCCGGCGAGCAGGAGTGAGTTCCGGTGAGATGCCCACATGGCAGCAGTGCAAGGGAAGGCGGCTTCTCGCGTGTTCCTGCCCAAAGCCAACTTGGCACCCGGCCCCGAGTGAGCCCAAGGACTGCAGGGATTTGAAGGTGCCGTACAAAGCGTTTTCTGGTCCTGGCTCCCTGCTCGGGTGTCCAGCTGTATCGATTAGCCTTAATTCCCCCTTCCTGAGGGGATGGGCACAGTGGGGAGGAGGAATCGAAATGCAATGCCCGCTCTGGCCAATAGCGAGGGGTGCACATCTCAGAGCTGCCCTGGCACTCGTCTGCCTGGCCATTGTCCCAGACGGGCAGGAGTTGTCTAACTGCACCGGAGACTGTGGCGGTATGTAGCGAGCAGCGCCCCTCATTTCCACGGGCATCAAACGACTGGCAAATGCAATGACGCGTAGGCTGTCCATGCCAGCGGCAAGTCAGTTACACGGCAACTGTGTGAGCTACTAAGCATCAAGAGAAGCCTCCAATCCACCTGCCTGGCCATGGGTGTGGAGCAGAACTGCAGCGCTGGGGACAGAAAACCTGGCGAAGTCACCCCTGTTCTGCTTTGCTGCCCGGGCAGGGCAGAGACACAGGCCTCAGCACCCGGCACACAGGGCAGCAGCTGCCAACATCACCCGTGGGCTCCAGTACCGGGAACACAGCACTGCACACGCCCACTCAGCATAGCTTGGATCCCTGCGGGGACGACAAAACCAACAGGCACTGGCTGCTGGACGTGGTGCAAAAGGAAACAAGTTGTAGCATGGCTAGCACTGTTTCTTTCAGACCAACTTTCCGCCGCCGTTTCCACTAGGATGCAGCATTACTTTATGAATGGGATCAACATTTCATTTTTAGCCCAAGTCACCCTTCTGTGAAAATGGTGTTTGGAAAAGCTCCCTCGTTCCATGCGCTAGAAACAACATCTCCTAGGGAAGAGCCAAACGCTCGGCTTTTCCAGATTTGTTGAGGCAATTCTCTGATGAAATGACCCTTCTCTGCCGAGCAGAAATCACCACAGGCCCTGTAATTAGAGCTCTGCAAGCTTAAAATCTTGATTTTAATTTTTTTACAGGAATGATTCTCTTTTGAAAGCTCTCTAAATGATTTCCTGCAAGCCAAGGGTGACATCTCTAAATACGTTCTTATGAGGAGATAGATTGTCCCCTTCCCTTCAGCTTATTGTCTATTTCCTTTGCTGGTAAATGGCTTACGAGTCTGCCATTAAATTAGCAGGATCAGAGAAATAGGTGCATACGAATTTAAAGAATCTGGCCCGAACTGGAGAGCAGGCTGTTAAATGTCTTCAGGTCTATTGCTCAGGCAATCGGAGTGGAGTCAGTCATGTGCTACTTTTGAAAGAGGAGTTAACATTCTTCATGTTCCCAGCAGAATGCTAAATACTATGAAGTCACCCCAGAACAGTTAGTGTTCTCGAAGCAACCAGCCGCCCCCATTCACAAGACAATTCGCTTCTGCACTAGGACAGCACATTACCGCATTTTCAAAAGCCCAGGCTGGGACACTTCTGGGGGACACGTTTGAGGTTAGCAGGGTGCTCCCAAGATAGCCAATAGCTGTTCTCTTTCCCAGCGTGCTGGTGTCTGCAGCGGGCACCTGGCTCACAGCGACGTGGCCGGACTGCTCGTAGCGAAGGGTTTAGCCAGTCCCTTAGCGGCTGCATGAGTCGATGGGGACGCACTGAACGAGCGTCCTGAACATTCGCTCAGAGCAAAGGAACAGTCTGACAGCCACACTCCTTTCCCCTCCACGCCCTGCCCAGCGCACCCAGCGCTCACTCCATGGGCAAGTGCTATGCCACACAGCAATGCACAGGGGATAAGGCAGATAAAGAGGTGGAGATCTCGCCACACCCACCCCACGGGAGAGGGAGGAAGCGCTGTCCTCTCTTCCCATTTTCTTGGCATTTCCTCTCGAATGACCACTGTCATTCTAACCGACCCAATGCTGCGACTGGTGAAACAAAACCAGGTCCTTTCAGAGAGCCCCAGAGATGTGAGACGTGGAGACTGCACTGGACAAGCCGGCTAGCTCAGATCTCACTGCTCGACTCCAAGCACCCAGCCACGCATTCGGTGTGATGGAGCCTGCTCCACCCACCACAACCTGTTCTCCAGTGCGTGTCCTGCTCCAGCAGCACAAGCCTGCCCGAGCCAGAAAGTCCCAAGGGGAGCGTAATGAACCAAGGAGCTCAATGGAGCACTGGCCTCCATTAAAACGGAATCTGCACACTCCCCTCAGCGGCGCCGCACCCAGCGACAGGAAGGCAACGGCCCTGCAAATCCATTCAGGGTGGGCGACGCTGCGCTGGGACCTCTGCAGGTCGAGGGGCTGGGGCTGGTGTCCCCAGCGGACTGGAGATGGGGGTTATGCCATTGGATACTGTGGTAGGAGCAGAGCTGGGAAAGCCTTAAAAGCCAGAACAAAGACTGGGTGAGGTAGTGAGCTAATGGAGGGCTTTGAAGAGGAGCTGATGTGGTCAGAGCACCCCTAAGAGAGGCACTTAAAGTGGAGCAGAGAGGGGGCCTGCCATGGCAGAGGGGGCATGAACCGGCCAGCAGTAAATACAAGCTGGAAATGAGAAGGTGTCTAACCACCAGAGCGGCGAAGCTCTGGAAGGGTGAGGGGCAGACAACCTGCCTAGCTTTGAGGTAGAGCTGGATACGTTTGTTGTGGGGATTATAGGAGGGGCAGGGATTGGACCCGATGACCCAGGAGATCTTGTCCTATGTCCCCACGGAGTCTGTGGGAGATGGGGAGACCCCGGACGCGTGTGAACTCTGGGCATCGGGGAGAAACAGCAGCTGTGGGTTTGAGTTGTGTGGGGCGAGGGAGGAGGAGACAGGCCCCAGCCTGTGCGTGTACGTGGCAAGGTGGCTCTGGAGGAGGGCAGAGAACAGGAAGGGCTGGGCCTAGCCCACAGGACAGGGTGTTGGCCAAGTGGCCATGCAATAGCCACAGGGGTCAGGGAATGCAGGACTCAGATTGACAACGTCCCTTGCTGCTGCTGCTTCCCCTTCCCCTCCTGAGCAGGGTCTCAGCGCAGCACAGTGGGGTCCAGGGCACAGGCTGCCCCCTGACTGACAGCCTGGCAGGTGGAGAGTCCAGCAATGAACCGCTTTTCCTCCTGCTCCGGTGTCACTGTGCGAAAGGAGGCAGGAGTGCGCATGAACTGCTGAGTGTGCAGCCGCTCCAAAGGAGCAGGCCCCCGTGCAGCCCCTCGCTGCACCTGTGCTTAAGGCCTAGCCTGACCCCAAAGACAAAGATCAATGAAGGACCGCATCTGCTTTGGGCTTATTGCTTCTGGCCGTGGTGCATACAGGAATGTAACCCTCACCCTGACCTGCTCCTGCCAACATCCCCCAGCCCAGCTGGAGGGGCGAGGGCCACTCACGCCAGGAACCAGAGAACATGACCCTACGGCTTGGAGAATCCTGCTACAGCTGGACGTCACGACCCCTCTGCTGATTTTTCATGATTGTTACATTTCCTGCCAACTACAGCCCAGCCGGTCAGACCAGGCCTGGACCAGCTGGGTCTGGCTGGCTGGGGAACGGGACAGAAGGCTGGGAGAGGGCTACCAGGCAGACGGCAGCAGAGGTGAGCTGTGCCCACTGGCCATGGCGTCAGAATGCTGGTCAGAAAGCAGCGGACACTTTGGAGAGATTTACTTCTGGCTGGCACCTGCTGCCAATCTTTTGTTCGGAAGGAGACCAACTGCGGTATAATTGTGGCATTCTCCAGTACCACCCGACATACCAGAGACCCTCAGTTGAGGGCAAGGTCAGATTTCTGCAGCTGTTTTTTCCCCTTGATTACAAACCCACGGAAATAAAGCTTCTGTTAAGAGCACTGTAATGCCACCATCGGTTTACAGCAATGCTAAAGACGCCAGGAACAGCAGCCCTGTTTCTCCAAAAGAGCAGAGTGCTTAGGTCATTTTCTGCTTCTTTGATCCAACAAGCTGAAGGAGCAAGCCATAAATACACAGCCCTCCCAGCGGGTGACTTGCCTAATTAATGCACCAAAGCTTTCAAATAATACAGAACACCATTCATACCTATGCTAACCCTGTTCATTAGCATAACAAAAAGCAATTTCTGATCTAGAGGATTATTAAATACTATTGCCTAGACAGACCCTAATCATAGGAACGGTCCCCTCCTAATAATCAAGGTATTTAATAATACATTACACATCTTCGCAGCTGCTGGTACACATTGCCTGCAGAAAGTATGCCTGCCCTATACCTCTTCCTTTCAGTTGTAATTGCTTAATGCATATTTCATGAAGAATGCAGAGTAACTGTTATGTTAAATCACTTCTCTTCAGGATAAAATGACTTAAAAACACTTGCATATAGTATGTGTGTGATTGCAGGCGGGGCGGCTGTCCGCGGTATCCAGGCACTGTTAGCCTCTGCGCCTCTGACTGGGAGACCAGGGAGAATCAGCACCATCATTTTCCAAGCCAAGTGGAATAAAACAGATTTCTGCATCAAGTCATGGTTCCCAGGCCTCTGCTGAACACACGCCTTTCCTCAGTTTGCACCGTAATTCTGAGGAACCTGAGCCTGCAATCAGTGACGGCAGGACTGGGCCCAGAAGGCTCAATCATTGCCCTCATCACACCATCACTGGATGGCCCCTCCTCCTTGCAACAGGTAGCGCACACGAATCCGTTCTAGAGTGGGAGGGAAACGCAGCCCACGCTTACCACTGGCTCAACTGAACTGCCACAGACGGCTGTCTGAGACCAACGCACATTTTGTGAATGCTTGACTCCACCAAGCCTAGCTAATTACCACCGGTCCTGAAATCCCTAACAGCATTGTCCACAGAGCACCCCACGTTACTAGGCAGAGAGACAGGACCAAAAGACTTCCATTACCAACAGGCTACCCAGGTGAGGAATTGCCTCCGGGTTACCTTCACTCTCAATGGTATCACCGTGATTGTTCCAACACCCCCCCCATCACCAGAACATCTGGCTACCTTCACAATAGACAATAGACTTCAAAACAATAGATTTTCAAAACTATAGACTTCAATCTCGGGAAAAGTGATGGAACTCTCCTAACCCATTTCCCACCTGTCTTCACTTTGAAGCAAGTCTGACACTTCCATCTGCTGAATCCATTTATTACCCTGAATTTATATTTCTTCTGCTTCTCTTCAGCAACGCTGTGCTTAGCGTAAGGACACAGCGAAGTGCCTGAAAAGAACGGCCTTCAATTAGCTGAAAGAAGAGAGGCTGTCCTGACTTTAAATGTGCTAGCGTTTGTTTTACCGCTAGTTTATGAAGAGTATCAGAGCAGAGTGGCGGGGGATACACTTCATCACACAGCTACGGCAGTGAACCTCAACCCTGGTGTGCAACCCCCCTGCCATGTCTCTCCCCAGTCTGCTGTGAAGATCCTGCCCCGTGCACAAAGTTCACTAGGAACTCAGACACTCATTCCACCTGAGAACCCAAGCTGTAACTTAAATCCAGGTCTCTGTAGCTGGAAGGCGACTACATTAACTCATTGTGCCACGGAGCAACCGCTGGGAAATATTTAAAATTAAGAGTGTGCAGCACATTGTTAGTTCCATTTCACTGACTATTTATAGCCAACGTAGTGACCGCGTCGATACGGCCGGGTTCAACATTCCGTTCCGGCCCACTTTTGTCAGTCGTTCATAATTCTCTCCGATTTTTTGGGTCTGGACGTTGTCCCAGGCTCAAATGCAGCCGCAAGGCAAAAGGTTTTGGAAAGCTGGAGATAAGTTGGTTTAAGCATCTTTTCCCTTTAATGTAAGCATGACAGCCTGACTCCTCCCTCAGCCCCTTCTCCCTTTGCCTGTGCTCCAGTCACAGGAACTGTGCTCATGCTGGCTGCAACTAGAAATATTGGAGGACGTTTTTCACCATCCTGCACGAGGGTGAGAAAACAATCAGTGGAGCACTTTGAAAGCTATGGCCGTTTAAATGCATCACCCTCAAGCAGACACGATGGGAGTTGGTTCCCCCTCCCTGCCCCACGATGTTCAGGGCCTCTTGACACATTTGTTACCGAGGCCTCTGCTAAGTAGCTACAGATCCCGAGTCTGCTCCTGAACGCCCCCCGCCCGCCAGGCCATGCGTTTTTACAGACACTTTTCAAGTTTCTCTCCCCCATGTTGCTGTGCCCAAAAATCAAAGAGAGGCAAGTAACTAAGACCCAGATCCTCATAGGTTTTTAGGCACCTAACTCCCAGCTAAATCAGTGGCAATTAGGCAGATAAATGCCTTAGAGATCTGGGTCGAGCTGACAACAACAGAGGTGGGCAGAATGCATGTAGTCAATTGCACCCAGTGCTGTCATCCATTGACCAGTGAATAAATGGGAACGTTTTCATGCCCATTCCGCCCACCTGCCCCCCCTCGGTGTGCGATTAGGAGTGTTCCGTTCTGGGGCATTCGGGGAGGCGGAGTCTGGGAACGGGGCATGCTGACAAGTTAGGGGGGTCCAGCATGCCCAGAGCAGAGCGTGGGGTGCAGCCCACGCAACCCCACGCTGCAGCTACAGCTCACTACAGCACAGCGTTCAACCAGTGGATCCACACAGCAGCAGGTTCTGTGGAGCTGTATGCTACGGTTCACAGTGTGCACGCGCATGGCCTCTCTGCCCTATGCCCACCGCAATGGTACCATTACATATGGCTCCTCGTGCTGGTCTTGTGCTCATGGAACACTTGTAGAATACATATAGGCTCTGTAATGTGGCTGCAATGACCTGGGCCCCACGTCCTGCTTTCGGTTACTCGGGTGCCATTGGACCAAACAGGAATGGACCATTGTGACCATCTAGTCTGACCTCCTGCATAGCACAGGCAAGAGACCTGCCCCGCAATAATTCCTGGAGCAGAGCTTGTAGAAAAACATCCCACCTTGATTTAAAAACTGTCGGGGATAGAGAATCTGCCACAACCCTTGGTAAATTGTTCCAATGGTTAATTACCCTCATTCCTAAAAAATTATGCCGTCTTTCCATTCTGAATTTGTCAAGCTTCAACTTCCAGCCATTGGATCGTGGTAGACCTTTCTCTGCCAGATTGAAGAGCCCATTACTAAATATTTTCCCCCACGCAGACACTTATAGACGGAGATCAAGTCCCCCTTCACCCTTCTCTTTGTCAGGATAAATAGGTTGAGCATCTTGGGTGGATCACTAGAAGGCAGGTTTTCTAACCCTTCAGTCATTCTCATGGCTCTTCTCTGAACCCTCTCCAATTTATCAACATCCCTCTTGAATTGTGGGCACCAGACCTGGACACAATATTGCAGTTCCAGTCATACCAGTGCCCAACACAGAGGTCAAAACCTCTCTGCGCCTACCCAAGATTCCATCCCAGGATCACACGAGCTCTTTTGGCCACAGCAACACACTGGGAGCGCATGTTACAGTTTGAAGATGTCATTGTCACCCACAAAATTAACATAGGGTTAACACTTACGTCTAAAACTATTCAAAATGTGACTTATGAACAGGAAACACCGCCGGTAGTGTGCAGCATGCAAGGAGATCACAGCACGATAGTGACGCAACTTCCTATTATAATGAGCACGTGCTGCTGAAGCCATGTGGGGGTGAAGCTGTGAGCCACGAGTGCCAATTCACCTCTTCTCTCCCTCCCCCAAGCCCGTGGGGTGAAGCTCCGAGCTCCATGAGCTGCAGCTGACCCCTCACAAGCTGCGGCTCGGCCCTGCCTGGTATATTACATCAATACTATTACCTTTATCAACCAAACTTGCAATCTCACCCAAAAAATATATCAAGGTTAGTTTGACTTGCAAAATCAAGAGTAGACTTTATCCCGAAGTTTTAGTATGTCTTTAGCATTTTTAATATTTCTGGATTTTTCATTCCCAATGTTGCTAGTTGCCAAGTTGACGTCCGCTAAACCTAAGAAATTCAAAAACAGGGCCAGGGTCTCTTAAAACCACACTTTTGAAAAATCAGACCATCTGCCTAAGTGTTGAACACCCAGCAATGCCTACTGATGACCACAGAAGTTGCTGGGTGCTGGGCCTTTGTGAAAATCTTGGCCTACGTACAATAAGCGACTTCTAAAAATATCACATTTTGCTGACTTCCTGTCTATCAGCACAATTATTCTTTGCCAAAGTCCTGTTTTACTGAAGCAAACCAAAAGCTTCACTGCAAACAGCATTTACCTCTTTTGCCTTTTCTTACTTCATTCATCTCCCTGGGCTTCGAATGCAAAGCGTGAGTATTTTTAGACACTAATCATTGCAATAAATGCCTTTTAAACACTTTTAGACCCAAACTGTTTACATTGATGTAATAGCTTGTGTGACACAGTTACGCTGCACTGAGGGAAATATGTTGCAGCAAAACTACTGTCATGAAACTGAACCTTTGAATTAAAAGTTTCCTAGGCATTTTTCTTAGACTGAGTAACTAATTGCAGGGACAGGGTGCCTGTGTGTGTGGTGCTGGTTGGGGGGGGGGGGGGGGGGGAAGGGGGGGATTCTTTATAGGCAGCCCCTCAAACTACACTTCATCTTACCTTGCTCTGGCATTGCTCAAAGTGGCAGCACGTCTGACATGTGTGTTCTCTCTTTCTCTTTTTTTTTAAAGGAAAAAATAATTTAAAAAATTCTTATTCAAATTATGATGACTGGTCAAAAGAGCAGGTCAAAAATTCTGTCCATTTATTTTTAAATCAGAAGATCCCATTTAATCAAAATGGGAACTTTCCATGGGATGTGCTGATTTTGATGACGTCTCGTTTAAAAAATGAAAATGAAGTGTTTCAATAATGTCAACACATTCCACTTCAGCATTTCAGGACTATTTCCATTTTGAAACAACTGTCCGCATATTATATAGATGACAAACAAAACCTATTTAAAAAAAAACTTTGTTTCATGGGGAAATTTCAAAATACATTTTGTTCCAATTTCAAAATTGCAAAATGTCCTGTGAAACAGAAATTTCAGTTCCCGGATGGTTCTAGCGACTGGTGTGCCGAATCCTCAACTTAGAAACGTGTAGAAAAATCGACCTTCTGGTGCATGGGGTGGTTTTTTTTGGTTTTGGCTCAGCTGTGTTCTTCTCCAAGAAGAGACGACACAGCAATAGATCATTCTGTACCTGACAGCGGCTATCTCCACAGAGCAATTAACACCGTCTCTCTTCTAGCACTGGCTGATAACATGTCCCTCAGCAACATTATCAAACAGGTGGGAAAGCTACAGCAGTGTCAGCCTCCGTTCTCTATGAAGGATTTCCGTTAGCTGCTTTGAAAGAGGGGCCAGATTGTTAGCCTGTTGGATAACTTCAAATGACAGGGTACTTCTGAGGAAAGCCTATCTGCAAACAGCAGGGGCCCTGTCACTTCTGTTTAGATTATAAGAGGAGTAGAAATACATTAAAAAACCACTTTGGATAAAATGTTTATTTGAAGAACCCTGAAAAATGTCCTAGCTCTTCCCAAATTGTACAGGGAAAGGGAACTAAGATTTTCTTTTGCTATCCGAGTTACATTGCAAGGGCTTAGGAAATGTTTTAACTAGATTATTTAAGATTTCAAAAACACAGCACTGGTCTCGCTGCTTTCACAGATATGTATAAGGTTTCTGGATTTCCAAAATCTGGGCTCTTCTATTCTACAGCCCAGTTCTGAAAACACTTAAGCATGTGTGTAACTCAACTCACATTGACAGTCTCAGGGCTGGTCCACACTAACCCCTCAGTTCGAACTAAGATACGCAACTTCAGCTACGTGAATAATGTAGATGAAGTCGAAGTATCTTAGTTCGAACTACAAGGTACTTACCGTGGATCCATACGCGGCAGGCAGGCTCCCCCGTCGACTCCGCGTACTCCTCTCGCGGAGCAGGAGTACCGGTGTCGACAGGGAGCACTTCCAAGATCGATTGCTTACCGCCGAACCCGGAGGTAAGTATAGACGTACCCTCAGCTACTCACGCCTAGGGAGTTACATTCGTGCTTCTGAGTGTGCAAAATCAGGCCCTCGGTAAATATTTTTCTACACGCTGGTAGAAGATGCCAGAAGTATCTTCTGTCCTCACCCAGGCTTACGCTGATGTGACTAATGACTTCAAGTGGAATTACTCCCCGTGTACACCAGTTGGAGCAGCGTGGCCCTGTTTTGACACATTTTTGCAACGTTTAGATGACTTGTAAAGTAATCTCCAGCTAAAATAACCGCATTGCCATGAGCTTGACATTGAAACACAAGCCAGAAAGCTTGGGGCAAAGGCTGACTTCGCCATGCTTGACCAAGGTGAGGGGAGGGGGAGGCCCCAACTGCAACTGCTTGAAAGGCATATCAGCCTAAACCCTGAACAGCCTGGCTTCTGACAGGTTATCAAAGCTTATACCGACTCCAGGGTGAATATGGATTTAGGGGTGGGTGTTACCAAGGGAATCCCACTCCCAAGACCATCAGAAACAGACCACCAAGCAAGCAAGGAATACAGATACAATAGTTATGGATCTGAATATGGACTTTTAGATTAAGCTGAAGATTGGAGAAGCAAGTGTGCGGATGAGGTTAAGGCATGGTCGGGCTGCCACTCTTCCGGGCGTCAGGCTGGAAAGCTGTAGAACACTAGATGAACGTGTTTTGGCATGGTACTAATTCTGAAAATACCTCCCATTCACCCCAGGGACGTGGCGCCATCTATCAAGCAAGCATATACTTAGGCACTTGCACGAGAGATTTTCTTTTTTATAGACTTACTGAGCATCTTGACATGTAAGTTTGAGTTCATGAATTAGCGCCCTACTAGATGGTAATTTCTCCCCTGTCATGTAAACCTGACTGCTGCTCAGACACATACTAAGTTCCACAGGCTGGACGACTTTGCATTAGAGTCTGTACATATGGACAGATAACCGTGGCTCTAACTAAAATAGAACTTGTAGGTTGGTTGTTAAGAGATCTCCTACACCCTCCGAATAGTCACTTCTCATCTGTCTCGTGGACTAAACCGCCTGAACGATTACTTTGAAGTTCATACCCAGGGCGGGCCGGGTCCTCTCTTGGAAATCATAAGTAGATGTTACCACCATGTTACCAAAACGTAACGGCATTCAACGGAGTTTTAAAGGGTTATTCTCGAATTAGACGTGCGGTATTGCTCTCCTACTTCGGGCCTGACATTACAACTTGGCTCAAATGTAAATATAGACCATTCATCAAGATGCTGTTCTGGTACTGGATTCAGGAGACAGAGCCTAGATGAGCCAGATGCATCAAGGAGTCAAACCTAAGCAACTTCACCCCCTATTATCTGGGTATATTTCAGGAACCTGTGTTAATAAATGAAAGGCCACCGGGAGCCTCCTGAGTGCCCTCTGCTTGAGGTGTTACCAGTCTGGGAGTGGCGCTCCCTTCCACTGCTGGCTCCAGCGGCATCCGTGGGGCCAGAGCTGGACGAGTGGGCCCTCGGGCTGCTTGAGAAGCACTGATGGCTCTGGCAGATCCCCTGAGATGTCTGTCCTGGGGGGTGGATCCTGTTTCTTTGAATTCTTCCCCCGCCCCAAAACACTCTGGTGAGAGCTGCAAGGGATTCCTTGTCTTTGCCACTCCCCCCGCCCCTGCATGCCAGCAGGACAGGCACATCTAGCCTTGTGCATTTGTCACTGACCAGACCAGTTCTTGATTCAAATGGGACATGCAATAAATAGCAAAGCGCTTGCGTGAGAGCGGACCCTTGCTCAAGCGTCAGCCTACAGCGAACTGAAAGTGCAAATAATGCTGGAGATCACAGGTGCTGACCTGATTACGTGTAACTGCCTTGACACCCGGAGAAGATGTTTTACGGCACTGCCCTGTGATTCCTGGCAAGGGCCCTAGTCCTACCTGTGTTTGAGTGAGTGTTCTTGGCTGCCCCGGCGAGCTTCCCTTCCTGCTGTAGATATGGAGAGAAGGAAGGCATGACAGAAGCCACCAGGACAGCGACAGGATTCTGCTTTATTTCCCTCTGCTGCGGAAAACCCAGAAGGGCGGGTTCTCTGCTGTATCCCTGGGGACAAGGACAGATGTTGGGGAGCTGGTGTCTAGGGAGGTCTAATGCACACCCGCTGCCTATGCTCTCAAAGAGCCAAGCGCCACTCAGGGACCCGCAGGTCATTCCAGTCCCAGCCACCCACGCTGGGCGCTGCTGGCAGCATGGTAAAGGAGCTGGCTCGAAGCTGGCTACGGACTGCTCCCCCAAGGGGGAGGACAATAAAAAGTCCAAAATCCCCCCTAACACAGGCTAAATATCCTCCTCCACTCCACACTGATTGGACATGGACAGCTTTCCTGTGGCACAGGAGAGACACTCTGGGGGGGGGGAGGGGGAGTGCAGTTTATGGTGTCATTACTCAATCAATGACATTTGAGTGAAGTTAGGATGACAAGAATGGTTGTCGTCGTATTTAATGTTAACTTGGCAACTACAGGGGGAGTAGTTTGCAGATTCTTCTTGCCAAATATGGAAATATTATTGCAACTTGTAGGCGTAGAGCCAGTCTCCCGGTACAGTGCACCTAATGCAATTTTAAAATTCAATAAATAAAAACGAGATGTTGTGAAATAAACAAAATCACCAAGAGAGGCCACACACAACTAGCCACACACAACTAGCTTCAGAACCCCGTGTCAATGTTTAATTAAAAAAAAAAAAAAAACCCAACATTAGCCTTTTAAAAAAAGCAGCCATGTGACATTAAAGAATAGACTTTTCAATCCTTGACACCTAATCTTGATATACAATCTGGGTGTCATTCTTCCTTTTTCCTGGAATCGGAACTCAGTGCACCAAACAGAGAAAATAAATGCAAACACACTGGGGGAAGGTCTCAGAATGGCACAAACGCACAATATAAAACCCCTCCAAGCCTCACAGACAGTGGTGCACGTTTCATTGCATAGGAAATGCTCAGGAATCTACGCAACATTCAGATGAAAAGGAACGCTGTTTTTAAACGCATATGGTTGCACAATTACTGTTACTTCACCTTCAGAATTCCCCTTGCCCCTTTGAGAGTTCCAATCGCAGGATACCTAAAGATGATCATTTCTCCCTTCTGTAACTATATAGGAGACATTTGTGCCAAAGCAATATAAATACTAGTCACAAACAGAGTGATGTAACAACTGGGGACAAAAGCAACTCATTACACTTCAATCCCAATTTAAACAGACAGAAGAACCTCCATTTTAATGAACCAAAATGGAAAAGGTAGCACTCCTAAATGTATTAATATGCAAAGCACCTTCAGCTTCAGCAACACTTACAAAGACTTGGAAACGCAATTTAGAAAGGTCAGTTTCATCTCTTTGTAATTTGGACTTTGGATAGCAAATCCACTCCTGGCTGGTACTCTATCAATTTCTTGGCAGCCTATTTCCACAGGGTGAAAAATTTTCTCTAAATTAAATCTCCATCTCTGTGCCCTCTAATGCAATTGATTTATGCACTGATACACAACAAAGATTCGGTTTTATTCTCTGGCCCAGAATGTGCCTACATTAATTACAGGGTTTTGCAGCATGACTGCTAGTAATACAGTTCCAAAAATTTACTTAATCTCAGAGCTGATTGCCTTTTTTTGTTTTTTTAATTCAACACCCACATACATCAACACAAATCAACATTTATAGATAGAGTTCGTTCACTAGAGTGCATTTGTGAGGAGCTGAATTTTTTAAACTGTGCAATACCTATGAAACTGGTGGGGGAGGGTTCGGGTGGGGGAAAATCCATTCTTAAGAGAGATTATCTGCCTTTGGATGCCACGGCTCTCCCAATATCTCCTCTACAGGTTTTGTCCCACAATGCAGTCACATCCATAACTACAACGATGTACTGCTGGGACCCTTCAAATGAGCCATTAGCTGACAACTGAAGGGAACATCTAGCGAGCTGCTCCTGGGAGTTCTGGGCAGGAGGCCTGCCAAGTCTGCAGGCAACAATCTCCTGCTCTTCAAACACTCACTTGGTCCGTCCCCACGCTGCACTCAGGTCCTGCAAACATTTGGGGCCATTTGTATGGGTCTCAGGTGTTCCTCACTGCCCCTAAACCCCCCTCCCACAGGCTTTGACAGACTTCTCAGCCCCTGATCAGCCAGAACAGGCAACTAGAGGCCAACAAGCCTTCTGCGGTTGCAGGGGGTCGTGGGTGGCCCTTAATGAGCCTTTCTGGCTCAGGGGCGGTCACTCTGTAGTGGCCAAAGTGTAGCCTCGTGGCCAGGACACGAGGCTGCGAGTCAGAACTCCTTCGGTTCTATTCCTGACCCACTGTGCGACCTCCAGCAGGACACACGTGTAGAACGCCATCTCCTTTGTCCAGGGCTCTGGGAGGGCTGCAGAAAAGCACTGAGCATTACGATCGCTACCACGTCAGATGACAGAGCAAGAAAAGCCATGGGCAGAGGTGTGAAACCCACTACTGAGCTTGGAAAATTGACACTTCAAAAAAAAAAAAAAAAAAAAAAAAAATCCTCCTTCCATTACTAAATAAAAGACGCACCCTCCTCGTGAGAAGTGTGTCCATTAACGGCCTGAAAAGTGTAAATATTAATTACAGAACAAACTGGCTATAATTACACAAGTTATTAAATATGTATATTATGGCAATGCCCAGAGGTTTCAAGCAGGTTTTCTGACGCACCGGGTTGAGCGTAAGATAACCCGCATCAGGCGTCTGACAGATTCCGCTATGTTCAGAGGGATCACGGTAGGAGGAAAATGCTGCCGATAAACAGCTTAGTGCTGTACAGAGCATATTAATTAACAAATGAAAAGGAATTGCAGTAATTTAAAAGCCGTTTCATTAAAGGTGTCTCCATACAGCTGCGGTTATTATTGATATTTCTATCTGGTGAAGTAATCGCTTCTCAAATCTGTTACACTTAGAAGAAATAACAGCGAAGTGTGACATGCAATTAGATAACCAAGAAGAAATTCAATAACTGCCCCCTTGAGAGCTTATTCTAACACACTGCCAGAGAGAGCCTGTCTGGGCTGCAACTGCCGTCCGGCCTAAGGGGCTTCAGCCCTGGGTTACTTTCAGAATCACAAGGATGCTCTGAAGTTGCATCCAAGGCTTGCAGTCGCTGCTCTTAGGGCATACAAACCTGGAAAGAGATGGCAGAACGCTGCTAATAACTCAGCCTTAGCATTGAGAGAATAATTCACCATCAGAATAACCACAAATGTCGGCTCTGGAAGAGACGTTGTAGTTAGCTTGGAGCCAAACCACGGCTGGGCCTTGGGGAGAGCGCGGGGGGATGCTAGGCGCCTTTCAGAGCCCGCCGTGCGTGGGGTTGTAAATAATCTCTTTGGGGAGCTGGCTTACTGCTTCGTGCCTTCCCAAGCACGCACGGCACCATTTAAAGAGGGGCAGAACTACCAGCTCAGCGTGCCTGGAAATTCTGCTGCGGCTCCCAGAACCAGGGCTGGGCTCTCAGGGCGACAATCCAGCCTGTTGTTCGCTTTAATTTCAGACTGACCTATCAGGCTGTGTATGACCACACACTATCCCTTCTTATGGACAGATTCAATCATCTGTGCATGGACTATTAGCAGAAATCATCACTTCGTGAGGCTGCACCTTGCTGTTTATGCACGTCAGTGGCCCTTGGTGCTTCCCATCTTTATAGTTTCAGTACTATTAGTTACAGACTGTCTAAAAATAGCGGAGGAACAAGAAAGAATAAGCTTAATACAGCAGCTGAAGCTGCTCCCTTAGAACAAAGGTCTCTGAAGATGAGATGTAAGGCCAGAAATATTTGTGGGATGTTACGTTACAAAGACTGAGCGGATCTTTCCATCTCAGCTCTCACCTTGGAAAATATTCACTTGTGCATTCTCTTATTCCATTGCAGGAACACGGCGAGGAAACATACGCCTACTCATCGAGGGCGATTTACGAGTCAGGGAGGTTTCCTTGCCTCGAGAGCCTGGACAGCCATTCGCCACTCAAGGCTACGGTGGAATAGCAGCAGCACTAAATCACAGCCGTCTCCTCCTGCTTTAAATGGAAGTTGGCAAAAGACTCCGGATCTGCAGGGTTTTTGATTTTACTTTTATCTATTACAATCTCTAGCCATGGCTGAACATGCATGGTTCAGTATCCATTACCACCTTAGTTCTCTTCACCAGGGGGCTCTGATAAATGGCCCACCAGACTGATGGGCTGGACTGGTGTCTCTGCCAGTGCTTTTGGGGAAGTGTGGTTTTGTAACTCTGTATAGCAATCCTGGGGAGGAATAAATATCCCTCTGCTTCTCCCGGCCTGCTGGGTTCTAGAGCAGTGTGCGTAGGTCTGTGCATTCCCCCTTCACCCGCTCTTCTCCGAGCTGGCTCGCACTGGGCCAGGCAGGGAAATGGCCTAGAGAGCGGCTAGGCTCCCGCTCTCAAACGCAGCACCAGCTGTTACTGCCAATGACCCCACGTTGGTGTTACACATCCTTGTCAATGCAACACAGCCCTCTCGGCTAACTGCTCCAGGGCTCGGCGTGCCTACTGGCCACCAAGCCAGGTCGGTGGCTAGTGCTGTGGTGTCGCAGTTCCCGGAGGCGTTTCACCTGCAGGAATCCTCGGGCAGACAAAGGGAGTGTGTCACCTGCTAACCCACCCCCACCGGCAGAGCGCAGCACAGGCCCAGTCTGGTGGCCGGTGTGGAGGGAGAGCATGAAATCCCCCCCTCCACCAGCCCCTCCCAAGGTGCTAGTGATCATAGATGGCAGGCGCAGCTGGCCCCAGTGTGAGGGAAGCTGATTTCACACCCTCTCAGAGGCCAACCGCACCCTGACCCTGCAGTGAGGATGAGCTGGGCGGACTCCAAGCTCCCTTTCTAACGAAGATCACAGAACACAGCAACTTCTTTACGTTGTCGGGGTCTACTCTGTAAAGCATAACGTTGCATTCTCCATGTACTGGAAATGGGACTCGACACTAGCTGCGGGACAGCAATCTGCACTGGAGAGCCAACATTTACAATACATTCCCCAAGAGGTGCTCTGACTGTCTGAAGCTGGGATGGGACAACAGGGGATGGATCACTCAGTAATTGCCCTGTTCTGTTCATTCCCTCTGAAGCACCTGGCATTGGCCACTGTCGGCCGACAGGATACTGGGCCGGATGGACCATTAGTCTGACCCAGTGTGGCTGTTTTCGTGTTACGTGCTAGGTCTGTAAGAAGAATCAATACCTTGTGCAGCGGGACACAGCTCCCAGTGTGTCTGTGTGCCCCGTAAGTTATAGAAAGAGTTTCTGTTGTTGCACGCTGCCCAGCTGGAGCACGGGAGGGAACATCGTGGCTGGACACAGCGCTGGAGTCTATCACCTGTCTGCGATCGCCTACCAACTTTGCTGCCCCATATTCATGCAACTGGGACTCACTCAGTGCGTTGGCACTGGAGAGCTGCCCTGGCCTCTCCCCGCCAGCTGACAAACACAGGCTATTTGCATCACAGAAACAAACCCAGAGGTGTTCAACGGGGCCTGCTGCAGTGGCTCTCAGGCAGAGCAGCTCTCCCCATAGCTCCTGCCCAGTCTTCACTGGGGACAGTGATCAGAAGCCCCACTGTTTATGCTCAGGCCAGCACCTAGAGGTTCTGTGCCGACACCCCTGGACAAGTCAGCCAAGAGTGATTCGCCTCAAGCCCAGCTGTCCATCACGGAAGCAGATCTGAGTGACAAATCACAGCACTAAGAGAAGAACTGATGAAACGCCCATTCTCTGGGCCAAGCCTGAGAGGCAGCTTCGCTAGGGGAGCCGAAGTATTGCTAATATTCCTCAGAACTCTTACAGGACAGGAAAAAGCCCTCCCCTCCCCCAGCCTGACAGCTCCAAGTTCAGCCACGGAGCCCCCGCTCCCAGAGGCATCTGGGTTAGGAAAGGCCCTAGAGTGCGCCCCCTCCCCTGGGGTGTAGAAAGACGGGGTTGGCGGCTCACTGCACCGAAGTGGGGTGACACTGTAGAGTGACCGAGGAACAAGGATATAATGAGTTTCTTTCTGGCACCCACCTACCTGAGCTTGGCTTTCCTAGCTCTGTGGAAATGGATTTTCTTCCTTACCGCTTATTGGTTTAACCTCCAATTCTCATCACTCCCTGTTTTAGGTGTCGAACACCCAAAACCCCACAGGTTTCATTGCTCAGCGCCTCAGACAGTCAGGTCCTACCCGTTTCCATGCTATTAGTGAATCCTGGGTTGCATTTAAACGCATAGACACGTGTCCCTGATTTTCAGCACCTGGTTTGATCTCAGGAGGCATTCATTTGCAGGATGTTTGCATTAACTCCTTAGCCCTGTCAACAGCTTCGGAGACATTACCATGCTAACTGAGAAAGCTCCTTCACGGTAGCCTCTGGCAACATCCCTTCTACCAAGCCCAACTGGGGAGCACCGCAATGAAGGTGGCCAGTTATTATCACAGCAGGTACACACCCTGCCAGAGGGGCTGGTGATACGGTCACAGATGCGGTAGGATACCTCAGCGATACAGTGTTAAAACTTCAGAATCACACTTGGGATGGAGCCTATTAATGAATCAGCACTTGACTTAGCTGCGCCTGTGGCTCATGCTTTACTGGAAAGAGCTAACACACCTGGGCCAACACCCAACCAACCCGCAGGCTGCAACAGGAGGACATGGAGGTGCTGGAACCCCCCAGCCAGTGGGACCCCCTCAGCACTGGGCTGCTGAGAGAGGAAAAGCTCAGGGTCTGCTCTCCTACTGCAGTCACTGGCAGGGAAAAGGAGGAAACAGAGGGCGGGGAGCAGAGCACCCAGTGGCCAGGAGGCAGACAGTATGTTGTGGGAAAAGGAGCTGGGAGGGCAAGAACCTGCCGGAGAGGTAGGGAGAGAACCCAGGTGCCTTTCTCTGCACCAAGAAGAGGTGAAAGCTGGGAATGATCACAGTAAGTCCGTCCCACGGTATCACAGCTCCTTTCTAATAGCAACCTCAATGTGCATGCACACAGAGCACTGCAAGTGTGGGCGAGCTGCCTATGGGGAGGCAGAAAGAGTCACACTGCTCCAACAGGAATTGGGGGCAGAATCATCTATGCCACCAGCTCGCTGAATGAGACATTGCCCCTGGTGCAAACACCGCACCCCACCCGAGTATATACAGACAGTCACATTCCCAGCACCAGGGCAGCGGGGGCACGCGTGCAGTCTGGCTCGAAACAGTTTTCCCCTGAATTTCACAACGTCAGGCAATGATCTGGAATCAGCCTGTGTGGACCTGTCTTATGCTGGCATTCTGAGCTGCATATCTCAGCAAACACTTGGTAACGCCATCAAAGGAAGCGGTCATCTGCACGGCTCTTTTCATCCTGTTTAGAAGAGTTAATCCTTTCAGCCTTGGTGACGTTTACACATTTCCATTAATATTTGTGGTGATGTACTGAATTATAGCTTATTTTCAGACTCTAATGTGAACACATTCCCTCTCCACATGCTGAACAAAACAGCAGTGAGTCCTAACAGAGCCATCTTTGTATCAACACCCAAACTGAACTGTTTCAACAAGCAAACGTGCTAGACTACGGGAGGGCTTTCCAGACACACAGCAAAGGCACCACTTTTGTCTTCACGACTCCGTGTAAAATGGCGTTGGCCTAACACTGAATTCGGTTTCACGCCCGTTGCACACCTGTGTCAGACTGCAAAGACAGAAGTCCCAGTGGAAGCACTGCCTCCCACCGTGAATGCTAGATGATGTTCAAAAACCCTGCCACTAAGCCACAGACAACAGATCCTCTGGGGGATTCCAAAGACACCACCACGTGCCCGTTCCCACTAAGGGACCCTGGAGAAAGTAATAAGGAGATAGGCGCCTGGCCGAGGAGTGCACCGTTCCTTCCCTACTCATGGCTGACTGCTCTAAACTGCCGACTACCAACAGCCCAGTGTAACAGCTCGTGAACAGCAGAGGGCACAGAAGCCTTGGACATGACCCCTCTCCCCTCCCGTGCCCCCCTGCTGGCAGAAAGAGGGATGGTGCACATGTTGAGTTCCTTTGATCACGCTAAATTTGGTGACCCTCCTATGCCTGGATACAGTGGCACAGAGCAATGGCAAATGATACCAGCTGTAATATTTATTCGCAGGCGCTGTTCCAAGGGGGCCTCTCGTTCTGGGTGCACCACTTTCCGCCTTTCAGAAAGGCCGAGTCTCCACCCCCGTCCCCTGCCCCAGATCCTCCTGAAGTAAGTGGGAGCTTCAGGACTGGGGTGTCCAGGTTATGCAACAAACAACAAAGCACCGAAGCCAATGGCCACTTCTGCAAACACCGACCAGAGCCTGGGATTCAGACGACCCCCAGTCACTAAGACAGGATATTGCATTTCTTCAGGCTCAAGGCAGGAAGATTTAGAAATCCCCATATGGAGACTGGGTAAATAACAGTAACCTGATGTTAGTCAAGTGCTTTTCCCAAGTTGTGAGCAGCTCTGGGGGCATTTAGGGAAGGATACCATGCTGACTTGCTAGTTAGCCTCTAGCTTCACACTAGCACAGTAGCTCCAGGAGATAGCGATGTATCAATGTCCCATTTTACAGATGGGGAAACTGAAGCAAGTAGTAGTTAAGTGAGTTGCCCAAGGTCACACAGAAGTTTGCCGCAGAACCAAAAATAAACATTGATTGCCTGATTCCCAGTCGTGTAGTTTGAAATACAAGATTGCCATTGTCCTCTTAACAAAAGTGTCCATCCCCCCACAATCTTGCAGAACCCTGCAAACACTCTCCCTGGTTGGGCACAGCGGCCTTCTCAAGTTATTTTCCACCAACCTACTCTTATTCCTGACCACCACCTAACCACTAGCTCTCACTGCACGCGAGTAAGACAGAAGTGATGCAGACGGGCAGAGGGGAGCACTCGGAAGAGTTTGCAGCCATGGTGCAGTCTCCTGTCACACCCACTATTGGTCAACTCGGGTCCCTGGCTCAGGAGAGCTGCTCGTGGATTCGTCACTGACCCTGAACTTTCACATAGCAGCATGAGCCACACTTTCTATCATCTCTGCTTGGCTAGAAGAGATTGTCCCATCCTGGCACACAAGGGCCTGGCCTGTTTTTCTTGGCTGAACTACAGCAATGCTGTAGGCCTGGGCACGAAGCTTTCAGAGGAAACTCCACCTAGTCCAGAACGTGGCGGCGCATCTCCTCAGCAACGTGGACTAGTGTGAGCACATCCTCCCAACACTGACCTCCCACAGAATAGGGAATCTAGTTCCAGGCTTCAGTCCTTATCTAAAAGGAGCTCCAGGGCCTGGGCCCAGGGCATGTCAAACAGCTTAAAGCTCTGGGATGAAGACCATGGTCCACAACTCTGGTCTCATGGCACAACAGAACTCACTCTATTAAGGGCAAAGCTCATCGGTGCAGGAAATGGGACTCTCTCAGGGCTGGTCTGAGACTCCGGAACGAATTCCCCAGAAGGAAGGACCATCACAAAGCTCCCCATGTTTCCACTCCAAGGGGCGGACACATTTCTTTGATCTGCCTTCTTTAATATAAACACAGAGCTAAATATGTATTAAAATCCACACTCTAAAAGCAAGACACTCAACTGCACCTACTTCTCCCCCGTGGCAGAGGAGAGAATGAACATCACATGACAGATGTTACTTCTATTCCTTAATGCACTACTGGAAGGAGTTCAGATATTACAGCAATGAGCACGGTATAAGAACCTAAAGAGAACAGAACTGAAGAATAAAACAACTCATGCTTCCTCAGAACTCTAGGTCTGACCAAAACAAAACAGAAGAAAAATGTTCTGACTTGCTCCAGCAGCATTTATATACAGACCAATTTCCATTGTCAACCGCTATTCGCAAACCTGTTGCTGCAAAACCAACTATACATTGCGGTTATTCAAGTTCACATTCTAGCTAAAGGGGTGTCCGAAAACTGAAAGCATCTACTTAATATAGTGCAAAAGAAGTGAGACTTGGAAATGGCTCTCTGGTCCCATGGGGGACCAGAGAGCCATTGTTTATTAACAAGGACAAGGTTTATTCTGTAAAACAAATAAAAGGGCTACCGGGTTTTTACAAAGAAAATCTCGTTTCTTGCTCTCAAACTGGCAGTGGCCACAAACCAAGATTTACAGCTGACTGTCCATAACTGAATGAAACACGCCTACTGTACCCCTTGGAAAATTGTCTTATCACCCCATAAATCAACGAGGAAGCAATTGCTGGACTGCAGAATGGCAGCCCTTTGAATTCCCGTTGTTGCTCCTTTCTCCCTGAAGCCATGCAGCAAATTAGTGAACGGGGTTGTGGGGGGGAAGGTATCCAAAGACGTCCTTCTAGAATCCCATTGCAATTAAATTGTGAGATATCAATAATGAAAACTACACCTAAGACTGACCGGTCTAAAAACTGTTGTGCCTTGAAAGAGATTTTTTTTTTTTTTTTTTTTAAATCTTATTTGAAAGGAGTCAGGCCATATTCTTTGTCAAAGTGGAGTATTTCTTGGGGCCAGTATTTGAAGCCAATAACATCAAAGGCAATACTAGCTCGTTGAGATTAAAGAGGCATGTGACTAAATGGCAGTGAAACGAAAATGGAAATAGCGACAGAGTCCTGTGGCACCTTACAGACTAACAGATGTATTGGAGCATAAGCTTTCGTGGGTCAGTTTACTGTCAGTTTCACAATTTGTTACCAATTTATTACAAAATGAGGCTAGCCACTGACAGATGCATAGCAAGTCTGCTTTCTTTGATCCTTCCAGGCCAGTAAAATCACTCCCCCTGTAATTCCGGTTCTCTCGCAGTGAGAATCAGGCTCTTACTAACAGACAAGAACTTCACCCCAACTCTGAAAGCAGATGGGTCGAATCTGTAACTGTCTGCTCTCTGAAGGCAAGATGCTGTGGTTCTAGGTAAAAACCAAACAAAATCAGGCTCCAGCGAGCTCAGAGGAAGTCTCTGTAAAATAACATTTAAATTCACAAACTAATACTTAGCAAGCAGAGCTATGACGTGGCTCAGGAGAGCTTCCCGAGGACATCCTGATGTAAAGAATTACATGTGCGGCATGTGCCAAAGCAGTGGGCAGGGATGGGGCTCGGTTTAGCTGGAAGCCAGAATACTGTCTTAGAACAGAGACTTGGAGCACAGGTGCACTCTAATTACTCTGACAGTAAGCTGCTCCCTGATCAGTCTCTCTCTCTTTACTGGCTAACTATGACCTAGCGGGTCAACAAACACAGAGCAAGGGCTACACTCGGATGCAACCGATGTACAGAAGAGCTTTTTCTTTTTTTTTTTTTTTTTTTTAAGTTAATTCAAACTATTTTGGAGGGTACATCTCACTAATGACAGCACTAAATTATGCACAGCTTTTGGGAACTAATAATGTGTGCTGAAGTTGTTTTTCCATACATGGAATATCATCACTAATTACCATGTTTGTTTATACTAGGCTACCAAATGCACTAAAACAAACAAGGTCGTAGCTGGCGGTTCCTAATTTAGATCTTTATAATTGCAACATTAAAATAATTTACAAAGTGGAGAGGCTCAGCACTGAATCTTACTTGTATATTGAACACATTTAACATCTATTTTACAGTCGCATTCAAGAGCCTCAAACAGTATATTCTGTTTTATCTTATTTTACACACCCCCAAACACACCTCCATGAATGCCTGTGTCTGTCTACCAGGGGAAAACTGAGCATTCTTCAAAATCCCGGGCTGGTTTCTGCAACGATTGTCCTTACGCTGTAACTATTGATTGCATTCCTGCGGGTCAGCAGGGTACTGAAGTTGTGCAGTGAAGCACTCTGAAACTTTTGGTTTGTATGTGTGAAGAGGGTGGGATACAGGGATGGAGGGGAATGAGCAGCAGGCTGACCTTGATGAAGAAAGGTCTGGCTCGGTTGGGGTCAGGGAATGTCCATACGGAGGGTCACAGCGACCACCAGCCAGGAGCCAGATGGCTGCATTTCATTTACACTTAAAAAAGGAAGAAGACAGAGAAAATTCTAATATGATCTTGATGTTTATGGTCTCTGAAAAAGAACAGCTTGTTGATGGTGCTAAGCAGCATTCTAGACCAGCTGTCAATGAGTTCCGAACTCACCACGGGCCCCGGCCTGCAAACATTTCTACATGTGACTAACTTGACTTACAGGAGTAACCCTCCGTGGGACCATAACTGTGAGTTACGTTACTTACATGTGTAAGTATAGGCAGGATTGGGGCCCATGCCGTTCAAGGGAGAAACTGCCTGGGACTGGGTTTTAGCAGCCTAGCTCTTCTACCCTTCTTGGAGCACCCAGGGTATAACATGTTAGAACCTATACAGGAGATCACGAGGTTGGGAAAACTGATGGGGTCTAGTATTTCATCTTCTTTACATCAGCCTCAGGGTCCAGACAACTGCACTAAGAGCCACACAGGTGGGCCCCTGCACTCAGGCTCTAGGTGGGTGTATGGGGGTGGCCATGTGGTTTGCAATACTGGATCAGGGCCTAAGAGTAACCGCAAAAGTCTACTGGCTTTAGAGAAGGAAGGCAAGGCAGTTACGCTAGATGCATGCTACACATCAAACCCACGTGAAAAACCACCACCTATTCCAGGAACACAGAGCAACAAAGTCACCAGGGCTCATACTCCCCAGGGACTCTAAACTACTCCGATATTTTTTGGCAAGTGGGAACTGGAAGGGCACAGGATAGCCACACAAAAATGACACCAAACAGAACGACAATAGAGGAGCGTGCAATTGCAGTAAAGCTTGGTAGGAGTAAAACCGAAGAAAAGCTGCAAAATGAAAGTAAAAACGACCAAACTAAAAGCGCAGAATTAGTGTGAGGTTTTAAAACCTGCATCAGGGACAACAACAAATACTAAAGGGAAATACAGAGCTGCTGCCAAACACAGAGGAAGTTCAATAATAGAGATGGGAAAGGGCGAAATACTCAGAACACATGCACTTTGTTTCATTCTCCAACAAAAAAGAATGAAGGAAGCAGGCGGCACGGCAAGATAAACGTTAATGAGGATCTGGGACGGAGCAGCAATGAAGTTAATGAGGCAGGTAGGAGATTACTCAGTGAACTTGAAGCTAGTGGGCTGCCTAGGTGGAAGTGATCATGATGACCTGGTTACATTTGCTGTGAGCAAACAGAATTAAACCAGACAGCAATAAATGTTTGGCACTTGAAAAGGGTCCATTTCCAAAAGCTAAAAATAATGATGGGAAAAACTCATTGGGAGGAAATAATTAGACAGACACGTGACTAATGCCTGGGAACAGTCCAGAAGAACATCTTACTTCAGGCCCAAAAGGATCGAGTCCCTCAGCAGCCAAAGGGCTATTTTGGTTAAACAGCCCTCTTCATTAGGAGGGGATATGAAAGCAGCAATACAATATAATGAAACAATACATTAATAAATGGAAAAACAGGGAGGCAGCTGGCAGCGAATAGGAATCAGATGTTAAAGGAATGCAGGCGATTTATTTCAGAAGCTAAAAGGTATCAAACTTTCCCATGGCCAACAGGGCCAAGGACAAAAAGACGGAATGTTTTGAAATATATCAGGAACAAAAGGAACCCAATTCAAATGTACAGATCCACTCCTAGCTGGAGATGTGGAAAGTGACAACAATGAGGACAAGGCAGAAGCAGTGTTCAATAAATAGTTCTGCTCTGTATTTGGGAAGAAGCTGGATGATGCAGTCTCACCATATAATGATGATGATGAAATACTTTCCAGTCCAACAGTAGCCAAGGAGGATGTTAAAACCATGTCTGCTAAAGACAACCGTTTTTAAAACCATTTTTTTGCACCCAAGAATTTTAAAGGAGCATTCCAGAGCACTGATGTTAATCTTGGAGAACTGGAGATAAGAACGTTAGTGATTTGCCAATATTTAGAAAGGGCAAATGGTATGAACCAGGTAACCATGGGTATGCTTACATTGCATTTAGATACCCGTGGCTGGCCCCTGCTGGCTGACTGGGGCTCACGGGGCTGTTTAATTGAAGTGTTGACATTTGGGTTCAGAGGCAATGCAAGCTCTGGGACCCCCCCTCAACTTCCAGGATCATAGAGCCAGGGCTCCAGCCCGAGTCTGAATGTCTATACTGCAATTAAACAGCCCCGTAGCCTGAGGCCTGCCAGCCGCCGGTTTTCAATTGCTGTGTAGACATAACCTATAGGCCTGTTTGTCCGGGATCCAATAGCAGGCGAAGTCATGGAATGGCAGCTACAGGATCATTGCCGAAGAGTTGAAAGGATGAAAATATAATTAACTCCCTGCAATGCGGGATCCTGGAAAACGCGGTTCTGTAAAAGAACGTGTTATTGTTCTCGGAGAGGAGTACGAGTGTGGCTGACCGTGGGAATCGTGCGGCGGGAATATCCCGGGACAGCTGACAGCACCACACAACAGCCTCCTTGAAAAGGGCGAACTAGCTAAAAATCGGCGTGACTCAGATGAAAGGGATTTACAAGGGTTAACTGATCAGCCTCAAAACGCAGTTGTTAATGGGGAACTATCAATGTCTAGAGGGGGCCAATTCTCAGCCCAACACTATTGTGAAGGACTAGGGAGGCGGTATACCTCGCTACACTGTATGTCGCGCTTGTGAGACCATCACTGTATTCTGTGTCTAGATTTCGGGTCCACCCTTTAAAACCATGTTGGGAAGGGTTTGGAGAATAGCGACAAAAACGATCGGTGGCCTGGAAAACGTACCTTATCATGACAGATTAAAGGAACTTGAGCTATTGAGTTTATCAAAGAGTCGGTTAAAGGGCGATTTAAAACACAGACTAAAGACCCACACAGAGAGTTACTAGTAACAATCAGCTCATTAATGTAGCACACGAAGGCATAGCAAAGCCAATGCCGGGAAGTTCAGTCAGCAAAATTCAAACCGGAAATAAAAATGCAACATGTTACCAGCGAGGGCAATTAACCTCTGGAACAGGTTCCCAGGGAGGGGGTGAGTTCGCCATCATCTGGAGTCTAACACAGGGTTAGTTAGTTGTCTTCCTAAAAGATATGCTCTAGTTCGACCACAAATCATTGGGCTGAAATTCTCTGTCCTGTGTCATACAGGAAAACAGACTAGATGATCCTGGTGCTCCCTTCTGGCCTTAAATCCTATTAAATGTATAATTTAAATGTACTTAAGTCAGCAGAACCAGGGTCATTCATTCCAAGGTTCTCAGAGAGCCAGAGGAATCGTTACAGCTGACAATTCACAGCAAACAGGCGAGGATCAGAGGAGGATATCATCTACACCAGTGGTTCTCAAACTAGGGCCATTGCTTGTTAAGGGAAAGCCCCTGGCAGGCCAGGCCGGTTTCTTTACCTGCCGCATCTGGAGGTTCGGCCGATCGCGGCTCTCACTGGCCATGGTTCGCCGCTCCAGGCAACGGCACGGGCTGAGGGATGTGCTGGCCGCCCTTCCCGCAGCTGCGATAGGCCAAACCTGCGGACGCGGCAGGTAAACAAACAGGCCCGGCCCGCCAGGGGCTGTCCCTGAACAAGTGGCGGCCCCAGTTTGAGAACCACTGCTCTACACAGAAACTGCACTCCAGCTGTTCTGGGTGGGTCTCTGCACACGACAGCACAAAGCCACAGTGCAAGCCTGCATGTGAAAGGTGTGTTGACACACATACAGAGAGGAATCTGGATTTTAATATTCTTGAACGGCATATTTTTAACCTGTAGGGCCAGACCCTCAGCCTGTGCACATTGGCACACATCTGCTGAAGGCAACGGGAGCATAAAACCAAATCTGAGAACATGAAGTCAATGGACTATGCTGAGTATTTGGCCTGTAGCTTTAAGGGTAGGAGGTCTGAAACGGGCTAACTGCTAGATTTACATGTAAGTGTGGAGCCCTTGTGACACTTTAGGTACCCCTCCCCACCCCCATGGAGTAGGAATGGGCCTGCTGCACCATCCCAGGACTTGCCATAGGAAGCATCACGAATCGGGGTATGTCTACACTGCAGTTAGCCCAAGCCCCAGAAGCCCGTGCCAGCCACAGGGGTCTAAGGGACTGGTGGAGGCTAGAGACCAGGTCGGTCTGGAGCCTGGGCTCTGGGACCCTGCGAGGTGGGAGGGTTCCAGAGCCCAGGTTGCAGCCAAAACCTGAACACCTATAGCACAGTTAAACAGCCCCTCGCCCGAGCACCGCGAGCCCGAGTCAGCTGGCACAGGCCAGCCTCGGGGGTCTCACTGCAGTGCTGACGTACCCTCCAACAGAGGCACAGTCTTTTACACAGACCCGTTTCTCACCGCACCCGTTTCAGGGAGGGTGTAAATAAGCCTCCTTACGCCTGCGTGCCCAGACCCAAGGTCGGAGTAGCCCATGGAGGGGCTTCTTCCTGCCGTATGCAGGCACAGAGGGTTAGGTTGTGACTTCGGCTAAGACAGCATTTCCTTAGCTGCTGGAACAGTGGCATGAACACTTGAGCCAGGTGAGTCTATGATGAGCTGATATGCACAACGTGAGCATGCTCTGAGTGAGCCAAGCCAGGAAGGGAAGAATTGTTAACTGGAAGTATGGAAGAGACCAGAACAAAGACAATTACTTAATTTTGGAGTTCCATGGGCCTTGACCGTGTCCCATTAACTGTTACGAATCTCCTCCAATCTCTCACTCATAGCACTACATCCCTACACACCAGCTTCCCCCAACTGTACATTTCCAGCCAGAAAGACAGTCTTTGTGAAAAAGGAAAACAAGCAAGAAATGGGTGTCTATTAAAAATCTGAAACAAAACAGAAAGAGCATGAATGTTTTAATTAGATGCTGGAAAAGATCAAGTGTATTTTGTTAAAAGCGCGCCAAGCAAAGATTAAAAATCCCTTAACACACCAGAAGTGCAAAGCCAAATCTAGGAACTGTCACTAGACGCAACACAAGCTGACAATCCGAATTCTACAATTCCTTTGGGTACATTATCCAGCCTTGCTAGTGCCACAAAAGTGAATGAATTCTACTGCACCAAAGGAAGCCTTGTTTATAAGTTTTTGTCCATCATGTTTTACTGAACTGTACTTACTTTAAGGAAAGAGAATAGTCATGCTTGCTTGTTTGACTATTCCTTACAAGGTAGCTACATTCTTTACACAACCGTAACAGGTTTTCTGCATCTGTCCGACTGATTGCGCCATGATACCATCTAGGAAAAAGGAAAAGCAATTAAGACATCAGTAAACAAGTATTCAACTCACAGAACATTTAGCTACATAAGTGCTTTAATTTGAATCATTGGTTAACAGCTTGAAGATCACTCCAATAAAATACATTGGTTACGTTCTAGAAGGCTGTCATTACAATTTGAGAGAGACAGGGGGAGTGAAGTAATATCTTTTATTGGACCAGCTTCTGTTGGTGAAAAGGACAGAGCTCCGTGTCAGCTTGAAAACTGGTCTCTCTCACCAACAGAAGATGTTACCTCACAAACCCCGTCTCTCCAATATCCCAAGATCAAGCTGGCCAAAACAACACTGCAAGGTACAATTTAAGATGACGCTTGCACGGGAGTGTCACAGAAGGCTGAAATGTAAATCAGGATGTATATATTAGTAGAGTCTATATGAACCTTCCCATGCAATGTTTGGTAACAATCTGAGGACATTGTTAGAAAACAATGGTATATCTGCCATAATCATATGATAGGAGAGAACTGTGAAAATCTCTGGTCTCCAACCCACACAGGCTTCCTGCCTCCCACAGAAGGGAGTGTATCTGTAATTTAAATAATTGAAATGACCCAATTGTATAAATCTAACTGGGGAATAAAAGCAGAACAAAAAGGGAACATCAGGATTGCTATATATGAGAAATGCTATATATGAAATATGAGAAAGCATGAAAGAATAAGAGGAATGAGAAATAGGTGTGCCTGTTTCCTTAACAGAATGGCTAAACCAAAGGCACTCTTTCTAAATACACCTGTGAACAATGTCAAATGTTTTTATTTAACCCCCTGGAGAAGTCTATTGGGCTAGCTCCTTTAAGGAGAGATGAAGGGGTCAGGCATTCTGAAAGCTCGTCAATTACATCATGAAGGAGGGGAGGGAGAAATTAGCCCTTCCTCATCTGCAAGTATGTCTGCAAATTAAATGTTGTGGAGGCTTGGTTTCCCTAGGATTTGCCATACAGGATCAGGTTGTACTAGTCCCATAATGCACAAGCTAAGGCATTAGAGGAAAACAGACCTCACCCCTTGCGCCAGACACATGATATGCCTGGTCAGTGGTGCAATGATGTACATGTATGGGGAGAATCTCTTCCTTACTTCTGCAGTGCGCAGCTGACACCCCGATGCAGAAAATTTGATCCCCCACCCCACCCCACCCTTAGCAAGCATTACCACAAATATTACTGGGCTTGAATGCCATGCATTGCTGCATGCTGTGTGGAAAAGCATTTCCTTTTATTTGTTTTAAATTTACTTCCCCAATAACTTCCTCTGAGAAGGGCGCTGCACTCACTACCACTGAACAAAGGCATTGCCAGAGATATTCCCTGGAGGACAATCCATTACGCTCCTCAACATCTGTGGGGTAATGTATAGAAAATCCTGCTAGCAAAATCTGGTGCAAGGCCCTAAACAAAGCTCGGTGCTAGTATTAAATATTCATCACGTCATCCTCTCTTGTTACATCCAGAGTCTCCACCAGAAATGGAATCTCTCAACCGATGGAGGGATTAGGACATAGGCTCTTGAGGGTCTTTATTCTGCTCTCTACTAACTGTGAAATGAAAGTATGAGAAGTATTGAGAAATGAGTATGAAAATTAACTGACAAGGCTTTTTCCATCAGATATTTACAGGTAGGGGAGATTTCTTAGTAAGAATTTTAGAGGTTATCCTGATAAGGTTCTGAGAACCAAATTGAAAGAAGCGATATCAAATGGATGAAGTGATCTGAGCACGGAAGAAAACACTAAAATGATCGGATTTCACAAAGTGACAGAACAATAGAATTGGGAAGGGTGATCTGAAAAAAATATATCCTTGCCATTAGTGAAAAAAAAAAAAAACATTAATAATCCTCAAAAACAAAACATCTAAGCCAACAACATGGAAATGCCCATTAACCTGAGATTGAAAGCAACACACTGCAGCTATACCCATAGGGCTTAATGCATGCCTCCCGGCCCGGGGCAGCTGCATTAGACACGAGTGTGTGCACAAGTGAGCAATGCTTGTGCTACTGCTTCACGTGTGGGTTGCAACACGGAATTTGGGCTTTAAAATGCGATGGGCGAAAACAGCAGCCTGAGGAGACATGGGGTAACGGCGGATGGCGATTCCATTTCTGTATCAGAGATGGAGATGGCTAACGCGGCTTTGGGGAGTCAGTGACTCATTACTGGTATGTAGGAGTATTACTTTGCATAGCATAGCCATACACACCAGACACCCAATACTGCAGAGATTTCCAAAGCCAACTACAGGCTTTAGCCCGGCAGTGCGTCCTTAGGCAGCCTTAGAATCTCAATGGATAGGTTTATTCTGTTTGCACTGGGGCTGTCTATTGTTCAAATGTCTCTCTCTCTCTCTCTCTCTCTCTCTCTCTCTCTCTCACACACACACACACACACACACACGTCAAGACGCAGCTGCCAACAACATGGCCAAGAAGCCGTGAAATTGCCTCAGCACGTATGTTCGCATAAACATGTAAAAAGAAGACGCTCTAGAGGTCCAGGTCTCATAAGGATGCTAATAAGAGACCCAGCAAAAATGTATGGCAAACCACTAAAAGAGGGGGTAGGCAATCTATGGCACGCGTGCCAAAGGCGGCACGCGAGCTGATTTTCAGTGGCACTCACACTGCCCGGGTCCTGGCCACCGGTCTGGGGTGGAGGGGCTCTGCATTTTAATTTAATGTTAAATGAAGCTTCTTAAACATTTTAAAAACCTTATTTACTTTACATACAACAATAGTTTAAAGAACAGAAGTACTTCTGGCACCTTAGAGACTAACAAATTTATTAGAGCATAAGCTTTCGTGGACTACAGCCCACTTCTTGGGATGCATACCAGATGATGTCTGTCTGTATCTGTACGAGTTTTTTCATGAGGTTGATGGATTTCCACTCCATACGGCTAAATGCAGTGCCTTGCATAATGACAGGTTTCAGAGTAGCAGCCGTGTTAGTCTGTATCCGCAAAAAGAACAGGAGTACTTGTGGCACCTTTAATAAATTTGTTAGTCTCTAAGGTGCCACAAGTACTCCTGTTCTTTTTGCGGATACAGACTAACACGGCTGCTACTCTGAAATAATAGTTTAGTTATATATTATAGATTTATAGAAAGAGACGTTCTAAAAACATTAAAAATGTATGACTGGCACGCAAAACCTTAAATCAGAGTGAATAAATGAAGACTGGGCACACCACTTCTGAAAGGTTGCCGACCCTGCACTAAAAACTTGTATGCATCATTCAAATGGGATCACGTATTTCTACCCACGTAGGGCCTGTTCCAGCTCCCAGTGAAGTGAACACAGAGAGTCCCGTTGATTGCAATGTGCAGTAGATCAGGCCCTTAATGCGGGCTTTTCACTTTGCACCATTGAATCTGCTTGTCTACACATGGCGTTGTTGCTGATTAACTTAGCTAAATGGCTATCAGCTAAACAGGATCAAGAAACTCTAGTTCTGGAATAACAGCATCCAGGCATGGAGTTAATCGGGGACCACCACCATATGTAGACACGCCCTTAGAGTGAGGGCCAAATTCAGCTCTGGTGTAAGCAGCTATAACGCCACTGAAGACCAGGTAGTTGCATCACTTAGGGTACGTCTTTACTACCCGCTGGATCGGCGGGTAGTAATCCATCTATCAGGGATCGACTTATCGCGTCTCATCTAGACATGATAAATCGATCCCCAAACACGCTCCCCGTCGACTCCGGAACTCCACCAAGGCGAGAGGCGGAAGCGAAGTCAATGGGGTAGCCGCGGCCATCGATCCCACGCAGTGAGGACAGGAGGTAAATGGATCTAAGATACGTCAACTTCAGCTACGCTATTCTCGTAGGTGAAGTTGCGTATCTTAGATCGATTCCCCCCCCAGTGTAGACCAGCCCTTACTCATCCTGTCATGCCCACGTATTGCAGATCATCTGCTATGCAGCATTACATTACTCACAGTTCTGAGCTGGGCACTGGAGGACTAGAGTAGCTGCAAAGGACCTTATTTACGGGGGCAGGGGGAGGAAGGAAGATCTCCTCTCCAGTGAGAGGCAGGAAGTACAGAAGAGACATCATCATCTTCACGGTCTCATTTTTTGCCTTGTATATGGGGGAAGTGGAGCAGTTCCACTCAACTTCTTCAGGTCTCTGACTTGCCAGGTACATGTGCTTAGAGGTTTGTTTTTCCCTTAACACCAGGCATCTAAAAGTAATTTCCTGATGCTTAGCTGGAGCTGACATTTGTGTCTTGCCAACATACCCTGCACTAATCCACTCACTTTATAATCTGCACACACACACGCACAAACCCTGTCTCTCTCTGCTTTTCAGCAAAGATTTAGTAGCAGATGCTGCAGAAAGGTGTCATATTACTAAGACTTATTTTAAACCAATCATTTACACTCATATTTCAAGATGTACTGTCGCATAGTTTGTAAAAATGAACTACCTGTTCACCTATTTTGTGATACGTTACTGTTGCTTTTTAAAAATGATTTGTTCATTTCAGGCTTGACCCTGGAGATGCAGTTATGGGAACTGAGGTTTCTCGACACCTCACAGCTTCAGACCTTTACATTTGCCAGTTCACAAAATCCAGAAAGTTGCAAAGGGTCTCCCAGTTACTGGTGCAAATTAGCAAGGTGCTACTGTATTCCCAAAGTCAGAAGCTGCTCCTTTGCGGGGATTCAATCTTGGATTTCATGTCAAGTTGATGAACCAAGAGTCTGCTGTAAATATCTGAACATCACCCGATAAATTGAAGACAGAAGTACAGCCAGAACTCTGGTTTTTACTTTCTATTTTAACACAGTTGTTGCATTTCAAATTATCCACTAAATCTTGACCTCAGTCATGTCCTATTTTATTCGCCCACCAATATTCTGAGTTACACTACCATCCCCACCCTACTAAACTTTGTATTCTTTGGACTCTTTAAACTACTTAACTGATTCTAATCAAACTTTGTCATATGAAATTGACGGTAGTTTCTTGGCTAAAACCACTTAAATCCCAGAGTGAGTTTTTATAGCCAACGTTATAGTCCTGTAAAAGCCAGGGGGTTATAGTAGAGGTGTTGACTGATCCTTGACAGTTGCAGTTTCCTAGATTAGAGATTTCTGTATTTTCAATGCGTAGCTGCTTGAAAGCTTTGGGCGATGCCAAAGGGGTAGCATGACTGTGTGGATGGGAACATTGCCCATTGGAGAACTTGAGGTGCAAACCCCACTTGCAGAACGTGCTGCCGCTTGGCTAAGCTGTATCTGCTGCAATAGGTCCGGTACCACATCACATTACCACTTGTAACCACACATGCAACTCTGCTCAGTCATCCACTGGGTGACATGGAAGCACAGGGAACCCAAGAGGCACCCCCGTAGAGGAGAGAGAGAGAGAGAGAGAGACATGTTCTGGAGACTCTTCCCAGACTGCCCTAGGAGCAGGTGTGGAGCCAATAAACCCAGAGCTGATTATCACTCTTGTTCTGATGACCCCTCCTTATACTGGTTTTGTAACAGGTCCAGCCAGGTGAACCCAGAGACTGTTCTCACCGATAGGTGGAAGGGGATGAATATCTGAAACAGTATGACTACTTTCTATATAAACAAGATCTTAATTAGAGAGACTTTAAAGCAGGGCTTTGATAGGCTTGAAATACAAGAATAAATGTGATCGACACAGATAAAAATTTAAACACAAAAATGAGCCACTTATAATTCACACAGGTCATGATGATTACAGACCTTGAGCATCATTCAGACAGACTTCTATTGTTCCCCCCCTGGCACCTATCAGCATAATATTTACACACTGTACAACAATTAGAGATAACCCTCAGGGTGGTGACATTCTCACATCCTCCCTTGTTCCTTGTGTGCATGCTTAGGGGTTTGTAACAGCATGAAACACCGGGAAGTACAGGGGACAACAAGACCGGAATGTTAACAGGCCTCATTCCTTCCAGCTGCCTGTCACTCACTCAGGCAGATTCAGAGCTGTGCACACACAGCGTTTTCCATGTGAACTCACATTTGTTTTTCCAGTGGCACAGTTGGATCTACTCTCTCTCCCAGGATCCCACAGAATTCCGGGCTGCCATGCTTGATGGGTTTGAAGCCACCTCCTGGCGCTCGGAGCTGTCGACGCCTGTCACTTGAAGGTGAAGGAGAAGATTGCCTTTTCTCATTCCCGTTAAACTGGGCTGCAAGAGATTTGTAAGAGACAACAGTCACCTTTTCAGAATCTACTGACAAAAGAATTCTAGCAATGATCACCAGAACTGCAGCATTTTAGAGGGCTTTATGCTTTAGAATGAGGATAAATATGCATCTCTGACATGGGATTTAGTGGTTTACCCAAGATGCTTAACGTAATATGGAGCCTTTCTGATAGTTCACATTACAGTCCTAAAATACTGCATCAGATAACTTAGTCCAGTTGTTAGACAACCATCAACAGTGCTTGTTTTCAACATCTGACTTGCATCTCCATCACATTTAACTGCTCAGTGTGGAGCAATTTGCATTATACTGAAGAGACTTATTTTCGCTTGTTTTAGGGATGTGATTCAAACATAAATCAGGTCAGAGAAGATGCAAGAACCCAGTTCCTCTGAAGGGTAGAAGGAATTGCTTGGACAATGATCAGGGCCGGCTCCAGGGTTTTGGCCGCCCCAAGCAGCCAAAACCAAAAAAAAAAAAAAAAAAAAAAAAAAAAAAAAAAGGCCGCGATCACGATCTAAAACGAGCCGCAATCACGATCTGCGGCGGCAATTTGGCGGGAGGTCCTTCACTTCCAGGCGGAGTGAGGGACCATCCGCCGAATTGCCGCCGAATACCTGGAACTGCCGCCCCTGTCCGGAATGGCCGCCCCAAGCACGTGCTTGAGAAGCTGGTGCCTGGAGCCGGCCCTGACAATAATCCAGGCAAAAACACGGACAGTACATAGTTATATGAATACTTCAAATGCACTGACTGATGAGCAACCATTTAAAAATGCAGCCAGGCAGTGTTTGGCAAGACCAGGGGTTCGGGACCCCTCAAGGGGTCACGAGGTTATTACATGGGGGGTTGCGAGGTGTCAGCCTCCACCCCAAACCCCGCTTTGCCTCCAGCCTTTATAATGGTGTTAAATATATAAAAAAGTGTTTTTAATTTATAAGGAGGGGAGTCGCACTCAGAGACTTGCTGTGTGAAAGGGGTCACCAGTACAAGAGTTTGAGAATCACTGGGCAACATGCTTGTGTCTTGAAATAATGGGGTAAAATGAGTGACAAAACCAAAAACGTTATTCGCCCGTCTCTCACGTGGTGGTCCCACCAAAGCAGAGTGTCCGTTCTGGAAGCCTGTGATTTCTCATGGCATTGCAACATCAGTAACAGAAAACACACTGAAATAAGTGCTCATAAAAACTACACTTAAGAGTTTTAGGGACCATCACGCAATCATCATTTTTATCCAACCCCACGTATTGATAGCTGTGGTCCTCCAAGGAAGAAGGCACAGATGTGGTCACAGAGGTTTTAATATCTACATTCCCTGCTCTAAGTTCCTGGGTCGTCTTCCCCATAAAAAATGGGAGTGCTGACTCTGCTGCTCCGGAGAGATTTCTCAAACAGCAGCAGCAGCATGAAGCGGTCACGTTTCACTGCCGCCGACACATTTCTGAATAGCAGCTGCAAAACTGTCCAGTCTTGACAGGCACATGCTGCTGTTGCTGGACAACAGGTTGAGCAGCAACCTGCGGCACTGGAGAGGCACTGGAGCTGCCTGGCTGCAGATTCAGGATGGCTACACTGCACTGGTTTACATTCAGCTCACATTTTTGATTTTCTCCTGGCAACAAAATGGGTTAAAAAGCTTAATTAAAAAGCACCCCTCACGTGCAATAGAAATTGATGTCATAGAGCCCCATGTTTGCCAGAGAGCTGCCCACTCACCTCTGGAAGAGGATTTTTCCTTCTCTGCTGAAGATCATGAATTATTGATTCTCAGCAGATCTGTGGACCCAGTACAACACAAACCAGTCTTTCCAGGGGTTTGGAATAGGGCAACGATCGTAAATTAAGATCAGTGGTTACCTGCTGAGAATTTTGACAGCAACCACAGGGAAACAATCATATCAAGAACGTTCCTGGACATGCTTGGTCGGTGCCAGATGCTAAACACCCACCTAGTGCTCCAGGGCAACGGTATTACCATGGCATAAGTTTGCAGTGACTAACATGGAGAGTTTGGAATCGTTTGTACACACCCTGCAGCTTTGCATCCACGACACTTTGTTAAAGCCAGCCTGGATGACCAGCTTAGTCACCATTTAATTGACAGGACAGGAATCAGCATGACCCGGCACAGCCAGAATTCAGCTTACTAGGATACATAGCATGTCAGACGTATATTTGGTACGAATCACAATTGCTGATCTGATCCAAACCATTTACATATTACACGCTCAGGGGCGCTAGCCAAAGTGTCCTAGGCGTTATGCAAATCTCAAAAGATTGCACTTAACGAAACACAATGAACGTGGGGAAAGGGAACAATTTTTTTTTTTAAACTTAATTTGCAATTTTAAAAGGTTTATCTTATCAGTTGTAAGATCAATTCTCAAGTGCCCCTCTACCTCGGCATTATAAATTAGGGGCAGAAATGGGTCAAACATATTCATACATAACCTATTTCCTTCTCGCACTGGCAAATTTAGCGTAGTTACTGCAGAATGAGTTACTCTCCAAAAGAAGATGAAATAGCATGTGCCACAGAGAGCCAACACATAATCCGTTATTATTTCCACTAGGAAAGAAACAAACACACTAAGCTGCTGTAAAATGGACATCATCTCTCTACTGGGACTCTGTGAATGAGAATGAACAAGTTTTATGCCTCCAGCCGACGAGAAATATCCTTAAAATAAATATTTTATTAATCCTAGCCAAAAACAGAGACAACCTACCACTAAACAGTAATATTGTAATAGCAATGCGGTATTTAAAATCAGTGTCTATATACATTCCCTGTGCAAAAATCTCCTGTTTAAATTCCAGAGGTACTTGCATATTCTGTTTCTGGCTGGTGGCCTTAGGCATCTGATTCGGGCACCTGGCCAATGTGTGTCTGTGTGTGGGGGGGCAGTACAAGCTTCCCAGCTACAGTTTGGTTGAAAGTCTGAATTTCTGTTCTGCAGGAAATTCGGAGGGGGGTGGGAGGGAGAGCCTTCCATTTTGGAACAAAAAGTCGAAATTTCAAAAAGGTTGCCACAGAAGGGAAGTCTGAAAAAAGTAAGTTCCTGGAGACAACTGCAGAATTCCTGGGGTATGACAGCACTTGGCAGTGTTCTAGCAATCCAGCCAGTCCTGCGGTGCTATACAGGTGAGGGTACGCGGCGAGAACATGGAAGTAACGGCTCAGGCCAAAGGTAACCGTTTCGAGAATGAGATAATTGGTATTAATAGGAATGGATGCGTTATTCCAGTTCTAGGAGATGGGATATCTCCATTAATACGCAAGAATATTCTAACCTACAGAGTAAGTGTAACCCTACGATTTATCTGGATGAGGAAAAAAGATTTGTGCATTGAAGTTTGGGCACTGATATGAATACTCAGTATAATGCCATGACCCTATTAAAGGGCAAATCACCGTGTGGAGAGGATTCTTTTTCCTTTTCTTTACCCTTAAGGCCTCTCTTGTTTTGGCTATCAGCTCAGCTTTTGCAATACAGTTTAACAACTAAACACCCGATCCTGATCTCCAGCATCTCAGGAGTGGAGGAACCTGGACCAATGCACTCATTGGGCTGGTACTTTGTCTCCCATGACCAGGCCCCAAGGAAGGGTGTGAGTATACTAGTTTAAGTGGCTTTGTAAAGGGATGATCATAGAATATCAGGGTTGGAAGGGACCTCAGGAGGTCATCTAGTCCAACCCCCTGCTCAAAGCAGGACCAATCCCCAGACAGATTTTTACCCCAGTTCCCTAAATGGTCCCCTCAAGGATTGAACTCACAACCCTGAGTTTAGCAGGCCAATGCTCAAACCACTGAGCTATTCCACCAACCCACCCACAAGGGTCTATAGTACTGTACTACTTCTTTGTGGCTCCATGGTTTGGGGTGTTAACTCTTTCCTTTATTTTCATAAAAATCTCTAAAGCCTGGCTTTATCCTCAGTGTGAATGTCCTTGCCATACACCCCGAGGGTCCAGACAAATGATTGAACGCTTTACATTCTCTCATTCTGTAGCCTGTTTTGGGACAAGAACCTAAGTATCTTCTGGTCAGAACACTGGCGAGCCTATAATAAATCAGCCCTATAAAAATCAGGTTAATGATGGCTTGCTAGGCTTCTCGGCTCCTTGCTTTCTGCTAAGGCTGATGGGGCGCAGAACCGGTGACTGAGCCAGGAGCCTCGGAGCTTGGACTCAAGTTCATTTTAAATGTTAGAAGTGAAACATTTTGATCATTTCAAAATATTTCCTCCCTCGTCTCTGCTGGGGTAGGGATCAAGAGAGGACGCTGGGTGGTTTTGCTTCCTAGTAGCTCTTTCTCCCCTCTCCTTCACCAATAGAAGGGAGAGGACAGAGGTCAGTTTAAAGTGAGCTGCCTGGGAAGACAAGTTGAGCTTGAAACCTTTTTGCAGTTTTACGGAGTATCGGGCTAGTAAACCAAACATTTCCTGTAACACACACCTGGCTCCGTTTTCAAATTTCAAAATGTTGACGACGTTTTGAACGTTTCAGCCCGTCCTGCTGCTGACACTTTTACGATGAGAAAACTCACCTGAGCGTTCTTTGTGCTGCATAGAGCAGCAATAAAAGGGCAGAAAGATTTTTAAAAAATAATTTGCAAGTCACTGTTCCAGGCTAGTTGCACCGGTCGCCTCTCTGGTTTGTCTGAGCACACCCTCAGGTATTGGGGTTCACGCTTTCCCCTCTCCTGTAGATGGGGACGGGGGGAGGGTTGCAATTCTCCACTCTGGTCGAGGCTACAGGGCCCTGCAGATCAACTATGCTTATCCGGCAGGTCCAACTGGCTTCTGAACCTATGGTCCTTCCCTGTGGGAGGGAGTCTGTGACCAGCTGTGAATAGAGTGACCAGCCAGCTGCCTTAAACCAACATATTGCTTATTCAGCAGTAGAAGCAAAGCATTAGAGGGAAGGATTTTAAACCACATGCAACCTGCATGTGTGTCCATCTGACCAGGCCCTGATGGTAGCCTACACAGGCTTAGCTTCCCTCAGACACCCCAGCAGCAGCCTGCTTTCCCTGAACAGCTACCTAATGGCCTTTGGGAGGGCGGGAGAGAGAGATCCTCACAGCCTAGATCGAGTTCCTTTGTTCTGCTCAGGTCCCAGGCGTTGGGCCCTGATTGTTCAAACCAGCTCCCCGGACTCAGCAGCAGGTCCAGCCAGACTCCTCAGAGGCAATGGCCTCTCGGGCGTTTGCTGTGGGGTGGTTCATTCGGAGTCACTGTTTCCTTTCTGCTTGCTTTTCCTGACAGCCCCCTATTAAACTAACCCAATCCGTTCAGACTGACAACATCCACTAACCCGGGCGACACACAGGAGTAATACATTCTTACGCAGCAGCTCCATCTCCATCATTATCCCCTGAGCATTCTAACCACACCCTGCCCAGGCTGGCTCTCTAAGGACTCGATGGGACATTGACTCAGAACGGCCACACTGGGTCAGACCAAAGGTCCATCTACCCAGTATCTTGTCTGTCGACAGTGGCCAATGCCAGGTGCCCCAGAGGGAATGAACGGAACAGGCAATAATTGAGTGATCCGTCCCCTGTCATAGAATATCAGGGTTGGAAGGGACCTCAGGAGGTCATCTAGTCCAACCCCCTGCTCAAAGCAGGACAAATCCCCAGTTTTTTTTACCCCAGTTCCCTAAATGGCCCCCTCAAGGATTGAACTCTCAACCCTGGGTTTAGCAGGCCAATGCTCAAACCCCTGAGCTATCCCTCCCCTCTGTTGCCCAGTCCTAGCATCTGGCAGTGACAGGCTAGAGACACCCAGAACATGGGGTTGCATCCCTGCCCATCCTGGCTACTAGCCATTGATGGACCTATTCTCTGTGACAGAAGCACCTGCTCTTGGAAGATTCCATGAGGCAACCTTGGGGGCTGTGCTATGGGGCACACTGGCCCTCAGCCGGAGTTGGAAGGGCTGGCAAATCTCTGGCTATAGGAAGAGATTTCTGACAGTTGTAGATTGTGTCTTCTCCCATCAGTGAATCTAGAGAGTAGACTCTGCCTATATCATTTCAGGCGTAAATCTATCTGCAGTAGAGGATCAAATGTTTTCTTGAGCAGTAATTGAGTGGGTGATAATTCTCTGCATTTCTTGCGGTTCTTGTTTTGTTTTCCAAATCTCAATTACTCCACAGATCAAAACCATCTACCAGGAAGGCCCAGCATTTACCGAGTTCACACCACTGGAGCATTTGCAGCTTGGTTTTGGAGGATTAGTCAAAATCGGGAGGCCTAGAAATGAGGATCCTGCAAAACCTGCCTGGACTCCAATGGCAGTTGTGCGACAACAGCTGGATCAGGCCCAAAGCCTGCACTTTGAGTACTCATCAGTGCCAGGGCCGCCCAGAGGATTCAGGGGGCCTGGGGCAAAGTAATTTTGGGGGCCCCTTCCATAAAAAAAAAAAGTTGCAATACTATAGAATACTATAGTCTCATGGGGGCCCCTGCAGGGCCCGGGGCAAATTGCCCCACTTGCCCCCACCCCACCTCCCACCCCCGGGCAGCCCTGATCAGTGCAAGGCTCTATTTACCTCTTATGAAACTAGCCACTCTTAACATGAAACAAAATCCCACGTACCATTCAACAACTGGGCAGGCTTCGGTAATTCAGAAAGTGCTCTAGTTCAAACAGGAATTCATTCGGGCGAGTCCTATCGCCTGCGTTGTGCAGGAGGGCAGACTATTCGTATTATTGATATGACCATAGAGCCTTGAAGCCCCAAACATGGACCAGGACTCGACAGTGCTGGGTGCTGTACTAGTGCAGAACAAAAGGATGGGCCCCAGCCCCCAAGAGCGACAGTCTAAGCAGATGATTACAATGCCCCTTCTGGGCTTACCTCTGTGAATGAGTGCTTGAAGGAAATTTTCTATCCCAATGTAGTGAACAGAACAGTCACCCTATTGGACAACCCTACAGAGTTACAGTTGAGAGCTCCTGTTTATAGTTCACCTATATAAATATTTATTCTTCACAGAAATTAAACGTGGTACAATATCATGAAACCGTGTTAGCTTCAAGCTGTTGTCTACGCTCAATGACAATACTGACACATTCACTTGCAACAAATAATCATAACCCTATATTTTAAAGACAGCAAGTGCCAGTGACTGACAAGTATAATTACAGAAATCTCATTCACCTAAATCAAAGGACTCCCATTCAGAACACTATAATTCAGAAGTAAAAGTGCTGATAGGAACCAACAAAAGATTCAAATGTATCGTAATACATTTTAATTAAATTTCTTTTTGTAGGATGTAATTTTAAACTGGCAATATTTTTAATTTAGTGGATCTTCATAAAAGATAACTGTTGTAATCCCTTAAAAGAATATTTACATTTAGACAAATCATAAAACCAAACAGTAATGACGGAATTAATTACAGCCACATGCAGCAAATTAAAAATTAATCTTAATCTAACACATTCCAGAACAAAGAAATAATTGGTGCAAAACAAAAGCTGTGGTTTTTTAAAATAAAATTAATTCAACATTAAAACAGTAAATACAGTATCAGAGAGCACCAAAGAGTGCATTAAAAGCTTCATTATTACTCAAGAACCAGACTCCCCATGAGTTGTGTAAGGGACCTGAGGGGAAAGAGGTAATATGTTAAGGAGACCAACTATTTATTGTTTTGATCAAATATAAGTTATTGATCTTATACTATATGCATAGAATATAAAGAGCATTGTCTAGTTTGACACACACGTGCACAAACACACGTAAACTCAAGAATATTTTTGAATAAAGCCAGGGATATTGTATTTTCTATGTATTTTGTACTCCTAGTTCAAAAAGGTTTCAGTTTGTCCAAGTGTACTCAGGTGTGATCTCACTTTACATGGAAGTGGTGCGGTACTGTACACTCACACAGTAAGTATTTGATTTGCATTCTCAGCGTTGGACAAACAATGAAGTCTCTGTTTTAACATTTCACATACGGCCTCAAAGAAAAACAGTGTTTGGGCAGCACACAAACAACACCTTTGTGTGGGAAGCTCACAATAACTGATATTATTCTTTATGGTTGGAAAAGGACCAAACTACTATGTGAGGAATGACAAGAACTTAACGTAAAATGAGAACCATGTGCACTACGTTGCACAAGTATTATAGAAAAGTGATACATGTCCCAAAAGAATCCCGTCTTTAAATGTTGGTTATGTAACTGCATCTGTCATTTACTTGACACTTCCACCACGTTTTACACACAAGCATAGCATTTCCTTTCTTTAGAAAGGACTTTAGCACAGACAGCACACCACACAGTCAGAGGAGCATGTCCAGCCCTGCCTATGGCTTGGGTAAGGCAGAAGGTCAGAGTGGAGGATTCCATTTGGCCTTAAAAATTTATGTCCATGGGATTTTGCTACTCAGCTTTCACCTCTGCTAAGCGCCTGCGTTGCCCTGCAGAATTTCATCCGAAGTCTCCTAGCTAAATGAACGCCGACGCACGGAAACGTGTCACCCTGGTGATCCTCGCTCAGCCGACTCCTCTCTACTCCAGTCCTCGCTCACCCCTGGATTAACGGCCACTGGTGTAACCCAGGGCACGGGGCTCCAGCGGGTCAAGTCTGCCAAGAGAGGGGCTGCTGCAGCTCCAAGCACCTGGAGCACTTTCTCCACCAGAGGCCCACAGCAGGCCAGCACGGACCCAAGTGCAGGCCTGGCTGGGCAATATGCTGAGGCCTGGCCCTCCAGGAGCAGTGAGGAGAGACTCCAAATGAGAATTAGGGGTCCGGCTGGGTGGAGAGGGCGGTTCTAAGGGTGGGGTCTGTGGTGCGAACGCCACCCGCCTTTTGCACCAGCAGGGTGGATCAAGCCCCACGGGTGCTGACCGGTTTGGGTGAACTGATGCACAAGCTCAGTGGGGCAATATTGCTCCAACTCCCTGCCACTCCCGCACTGAGGGGGTATGTCTGGGTAACTGCTTGGAACTAACTGAGGCCTTGTCCACACTTATATTTTATAGCGCTCTAACTTGCTGGCTCGGGAGGGGGTGTGTGTGAAAAATCACCCCCCGGAGCTCGGCAAGTTTGAGCGCTTTAAAACGCTAGAGTTGGCAGGCTCCGAGCGCTGGGAGCCCTTGAAGCTATTCTCCTCGTGGAAGTGGATTCCTAGGAGCCCTGGGAGAGCTCGCTCCCTGCGCTCGTGTGTGACCACACTCACACTTCAAAGCGCTGCCGTGGGAGCGCTCCCGCGGCAGCGCTTTGAAGTGTCTAGACGTAGCCTTACTGCTCACAATGTGCACAGGAGGAACAGCAGAACAATGAGTCTCTAGAGCATCAGGAAGTTGCACGACAACTCACTGATTTGCTGTCTCCTTTTTCCTAGTTAATCTTTAACACCTTGTCGTGAGTAATGCAGCACCTACTCTGCCTGTTATGGAAACGTGCCCACCGCTCACCTATAGTGCAATAAACCAATACACCTGCCATTCAATAACGCATGGCAGAAAGTCCGGATCCCAGCAAGGACCCTGAAGCCGGCCACTCTGTTGGCATCACAAAATCCTGCATATGTTTTATCAGGCCAAGTGGAAACAACCCTTCTGATCCTCTAGCATGAACAACAGCCTGCTTAAAACATAAGCAAAGGAAAACCAGAACCTAGGTCCCGCCTAACTGAAGTCCTGCTGACGCAGACACTGTAAATTACAACCATTTGGTAGAGTCTACATAAGCCTGTTTGTTGCGTTTGATATTTTCATCCAGATATTATCTTAGAACGAGACTGTAAGCTCCCATCTTTGTGTTCTTTGTTCGTACAGCGCCTGGCAGAAATGGGTCCATTACCGGGGCCCCTAGGTGCTACTGCAATACCAACAACAAACAACCATGTAGAGTTCAATGAAACCAGGGCCTAAGCCACAACCCACTGAAGTCAATGGAAAGACTCCTAGAGATTTCAAAAGGGCTTTGGATCAGGCCCTAAATAAAAAGCTTGCCCTAGTCCAGGACATTCCTTAAAGTGGAACAATGAAGAAGCCACTACAAACAACCAAGCAATCCATGGCTACTTATTTATTTGCTCTCAATGACTCTGATCTAAATTAGTCTATTGACAAGTTACAAAATTCCCAACCCCACCCCAGCAACACACAATCTGGCCTGTAAAAATCAGGAGCGGCTTATGCCTCTTATCTCACCCTTGGGATAGAGCCTGCCATCCAAATTGTTCTGACAGTTCTATTACTAGCATACGCACCAGAACACAACCCGGCTTGCTCTCCAACAGCCATGCTAATGAGGGGGGAACAGTAGTTCCTCTCCTCCCCACTCAGTGCAACAGAAGAACTAACGCATTGTAGGAGCGGCTTGATTTTTCAAAGCCATCTTTATGTTTGTGTGGGTGTGATCGAGACAGACGGATGCACACACATTTCCGAGGGTGTACACTACAACTGAGGGTGTACATTACAGCCAGTCATTAGGCTTGAAAAAAACGTATCAAATAGAAAAAACAACAAAACACAGAAAGGCGGCAAAGAGGCAGAAGGGTGGTGTCTGCTCACCTAACCTGGCACGGACAATCCTAGACAGCCAAACGGCACTATGCTATGGCGCACGACAGCTCATGCCATGTGCTTCTCCACGACGTCTGACGTACCCTTCCACCATCCTGCTACACACGGAAGAGGGGCAGTAATGATCTTTTTAGGGAAAGGTACGGTACTGAAGTAACAGCCCCTGGAGGCTGAATGTCTATTAAGCCACAGAAAAACTTCCCCAAGATTGAGACACTTGGTGGAGATGATGTGGGAGATTATGAACTGCTTCTTTAAAATTAATCTAGCCCTTACGCGTGCCCAACTGAATGGTCTTCCTCCACTTGCAGAGCAGAGGATGGCTCTCTCGGGTCGAACTGCATTCCACGCCCTGGCAGGCTCTGCAATGTGACTAGCAAGCACATTGCAGAACCCACCTGGTGATGCAAGTCTGGACAGACCGTGCCGTTCATTACCTCGACTGGAGTGCGAGTTTTACAGTCCAGTAGGAACGGACGTGGAAATGGCTAACATGCAAGACCCCTGCTGACTGGAGCCAAGGTGGCCCGTAAGGCTGATTAAACGCACAACATCCTCCTGTTCCTATTGAGATACCATCTCATTTCACTTCACAAGCAGCGCAGGCTGCAGCTCTGTGAAATCAGACCCTTCGGATCTGCTCTCGGTTGTTGATACTCACCAAAAGCCAAATGCTGCTAATCTTTTATGGTATCCTGGGAATTTAAACGAGTGAATGCACTCGCCTAGCCAGCCCGGGAATTACACTGATGGTCAAGGTTACCGGAGAGACTATTCACAAACCCAACACCCTCCTGCCCGAACAACATGCCAAAAGAAAAGGAGCGAGTCAGCATACCAAGCGTACCGCTGAGAGCCTCACAACGTGATAGAAATAGCAGATTGCGGGGAATGCCAATTATAGGTTTAGATCCTGAAAGCACCTATTGCCACGTACTGTGCAACTGAAGCTTCAACTGATCAGAAGCATTAACCTCCAGAGCGCTGGCAGAATATTGCCCTGAATTTGGAAAGCTACAATCGATGTATTCTTACTACGCAGTTCGTATAAAGCCAGGATTCCCTTCCAAAGACCAGGTTTATTTTGGAGCCTTAGTACAGTGTTACTCCAGCAACGCATCTGATTAACAAGGATGAACTCCCATTGTTCAGTCCTTCGAAAGCTTTCCCAAAGTAGAACTCTTTGGTCTTCTCTCTCTCGGGATTGTTCCCAGCTCAGAGGGGATTTTTGTTTTGGGAAGCTGAATCAAGTTTTCCTTGGTCACTGGTGTGTTATTCAAACGTGAAATAAAAATGGAGACGCTTGCACCCTGGTAACACCAATGCTTGAGCACGTGATTTTGCATTCACACGTGTGCAACAGTTTCACACAAGAGGGAAGCTGAATGCAAACTTACTTGTATGTTTAAGTGTTAACAGAGCCAGAGAGCAAGTCATCATTTCCGCACTAACGTTTACATTTTTCAGCTCCTAGACCTGCTCTAGGAAGAGAGCGCACAGAGCCGAAGCGCAATCCCAGAGTGACTATCATACCCGATACAGATAAAAACTACACTTTAAAGAGCTGACACGCAGCGTACGCTAGTCAATCGTGGTCTCCGGTTTGGCAGAGCTGCTGTCACTCCTACACTCCTGCCATTGCCGTGCCTAGCGCAATCTGACCTGCGAGTACATAACTCACATAACTACTCTTACAAAAACTGACCTGCCGGGCAGTCTCTAGGGCCCCCGACAGGCTCTTTCCAGGCACGTATAAAGGGGATTCCAAGTGACCATCCAAAAACACTTCTTTGAACTTCAGGCTTGTCCTGGTTTAAAACCCCAGTGGGGGCCAGCAGTGTCTTTGACAGGTTGGACAATATTGGGCTGGGAAATAACAAGGTGACAGTCCTTTGCCGGTGAAGATAAGCAGCTCCTGTGTTAGCTCAGTGAGCGCACTGCCCGTCTCCTTCATTCACTGCCTACTTCGTGATGGCCTGAAAAGAAGAGAGTCATCAGGAGCTCTCCCCCAACCCCGAGGGCTGACCAGAAGCTACACAGTGGTGATGCACTGAATCCTATGGAAGGATTCAAAGACCCTGGCTGTGGGGGACACCTCCACAGATAAACAGATACGCCAGATGCCAATATTTCAAATGCTCCATAGGGCGAAGCACCAAGTCTCTTGGTGCATTTTCGGTTCCATTTTAGAAAACCTTTGGGACAGGTCACGACCACGGGGCTAAGTGAGAAAATTCACCTCTAGAAAGGACGAGAGGACGGAGACGCATGTGCGCGTACTAGGGTTTGATCTGCTAACCAGTCTTTCCAAATGGCTGATGCAAGGATCACGTGACTAAGGTGGCGAATTGTACACAGTCACACAAAGAGGGAACAAATGCTCCTCACGCCTCCTTTGCTTTAAAAATTCCTATTTGTTTATGTATAAGATGTGCGAGAAGTGGTTCTCACTTTTCATACATTAAAGCAACTACACCTCTACCCCGATATAACACTGTCCTTGGGAGCCAAAAGAATCTTACCACGTTATTGGTGAAACCACATTATATAGAACTTGCTTTGATCCGCCGGAGCGCACAGCCCCGCCCCCCCACCCGGAGCGCTGCTTTACCGCGTTGTATCCGAATTCGTGTTATATCAGGTCGTGTTATATCGGGGTAGAGGCGTATTAACAAATTTAGCTCAATATCATCTCCTCCCGCTCCATATTCTGCTGTCAGCTTGGTCAAATAGCAGAACAATCGTTTTCTCACTGCATATTTCAACTCCTACCCTAAGCTAGAATATTGTTGCCGTTCTGCTGAGCAGAGATTGGTGCTTTGCGGGGGCGTTTCCCATTGGAGGAAAAGTCACTGATGGGGAAGAGGTTTTTTTTCACCCCGCTTCTCCAAGAGAGGTGGTCACAAACAGTGAGCAGGCAAGCCCCCTTCTCAGAAATCTCAGCCACAGCGCCGATGGCAAGTCCTCGGGGAGCCGCTGTGCCTCAGGAATGGGCACTAATTAGCGGGATTAAAGCAAAGAGCAGAAATTCTTCATGTTTGCAACAGTTCTCCCCAAAAGAAACAGCATCACAAAACACAGAGCGTTTATTCAAAGACTGGACCCTGCCTGCATGAAGAAAACACATGAATGACTAAGTAACAGAGTCACCTGATAATTCCCACCACAGTATGTACAGCCATGAAAAAAAAATCACTAACTTGTCAGCCCCCCAATTCCTAGTCCAGCTCCACTGTGTCCATTTAATCTCAACAGAAAACAAAGGATTTCTGTGGCTATATATTATTCTAGGGAATTAGCAATGCTATCGCCGGTATTGCGGTACTCAAACAGGTGCTGGAAACTCACCTTACTCCAGAACAGTCAGAGCTTCCTTAAATGAGTCAGATCTTCAAGCGTTAATTGCTCCCTGACTCAGAACCCTCCACCACCTTTCCTTTTGGATGTGGAGGCTCAAGAGACCTCAGCATAGTGGATTAAAACATCATTCCGGCCCACCCCACACCCTGCGAGCGGTGGGACGGAGGCAGTTTGCCTGTCTGAAGCAGAATATCACCACTGGCTCCAGGTGGACATCAAGCCTGGAGATGGACATACAGAAGTGACTGTCTGGATACAAGTATCAGAGGGGTAGCCGTGTTAGTCTGAATCTGTAAAAAGCAACAGAGGGTCCTGTGGCACCTTTGAGACTAACAGAAGTACTGGGAGCATAAGCTTTCGTGGCTAAGAACCTCACTTCTTCAGATGCAAGAGTGAATCTGAACTTGCATCTGAAGAAGTGAGGTTCTTACCCACGAAAGCTTATGCTCCCAGTACTTCTGTTAGTCTCAAAGGTGCCACAGAACCCTCTGTTGCTTGTCTGGATACAACGTTTTTGCGAATGGTGAGTTTTGAGGTGGGCTAATGTAATAGTGCAAGGAGGTGAATTTAAGACCAAGCTATGCAAGTTACTCAGGTGCACATCAACCGGCTTGACTCAAATTAACACATTTATTCACTGTAACAACTACTGAAAAGTTGTTTTAACACAAAGTATTAGAGAAGGTGTGAGCTTTTCCGCTTGCCATGCACATCTAAGTCGCTAGCTTTATGGAGCCATCTGAGGTGTATCTTAAGGAACAATACTTCTCAGCAGCTCCACAGTGCTGCAGTAAGTGCAATGGGTTATTCACCTCGACCATCTGAGATGATTCGTATACCAGAGACTGGACCCACCGTGGAGTTTCTTTGCCAGATCTACGCTGGAATGCTGACAAGTGTCTATTGTTTCTTATACTGATGGAAGGAAAAAACTCTCAAAATGACAACCTTTTCTTTAAAGAGCCCTTAAAAATGGACAAAATTCAGGGCACTGAGCCCTCCTCACTCTGGGCATGAGTGCTGCACATGCAGGACACACAACGGTGTGGACCAGATCCAGGATTCCTACCTGCCAAGGCTGGGATTGTGACTTTGTTCCACTCCCAGGGCTGATCGTATTCATCTGCAGGCCTGTCGTCATCCTGTGGCAGCTTGCTCTCTCGCAAGCGCTGGCCCACCAAGCTGTCAGTGTCTGACTCCACACCATTGCCTTCTGGTTCATAGGGCGTGTCATAGAGCTGAATGCCTTTCTGCTGGGACTTCACGCTTTCTTGCCTTTGAAATTCTGTAGCAAAGAGAGAAAATAATTGTGTTAGGCTGACCACTGACGAGACCTATATATTGAACAATTGTATAGCATTAAACACCGGTGAAAACGTTGCTGCAGACAGCAAGCTGTTTAAAGGCTTCCCAATTTATTTCTCTATTAGGTAACTGACATGAAACAGACCCAGGTCTCGGTCATCAATATTTTGCATGAAGTAAAGACAGCCCACAGCATGAATGATTTCTCCTACTGCCCAGCTGATAATAAAAATACTGGAGGGGAGATAAAGTGCCGACTAGATCACAGGAACTATGCAGCACTTTGATGAGCAGCACTTCAAATGGGTCTGGTTGTATCAGAGTTCACCATTATTCCCAATGTCATTTTGATACACGGCAGCACCCATACGCTGTCACAGAAAGAGGTCTTCATGATCACAGAAAGATGTAAAGAGAGGCATTTAGGTAGCTATGTCGGATGGATGCCAATGTGTCTGTTTTATTCGTTGGATCACTACAAAAAATATAAAAATAAAAATACCAACACTACACAGAACAATAGTAATGCTGATATAAATAATGGGTCTGGGTCTCTACTGGGCTAGTCCAGTTTCAGCAGGGTATAATCCAGGAGTTAACACCTCTGGAAATTTCCACTACATGCATCCGATGAAGTGGGTATTCACCCACGAAAGCTTATGCTCCAATACTTCTGTTAGTCTATAAGGTGCCACAGGACTCTTTACCACCCCTAATGTTATAACACCTCGCTTTCACACAGCGCTTTCCTTCAGGAGCTCTCCAAGCACTCTACAAAGGAGGTCACGTATCATTAAGTCCATTTTACAGCTGGGGAAATGGAGGCACAGGGAAGGACAGTGTCTTGTCCCAGGTCCCCCAACAGCAGCGGAGCCAGGGCCAGAACCCAGTCCAGTTTCTATCCATTGGGCCACACTGCCAAGATACAGTCTACAAGTTACATGCATTAGTACTAAGCAGCAGCATTACGATAGTATTTCTTTAACCTAGGAAACATCAATTGAAGTACTCAAATAAACAAAGCCCATCCCTGCCTATAACACTGCAGAACATTCCCAGACCAAACTGATGGTGGACGTTTTCCATCAGGGCCACCATTATACTCAAGAGATGAAATCTGGGACAGACCAGGATGGCTACACTATTTCCTTCCTAGGAGGATAGAGCAGATCAATCCCATGCAGACCCATGCAGCAGTCATTCAAAGGGAGAGCTTTTAAGGCTCAAATGGGAATTTGGCACCTTGTTCCCCTGGAAAGCCAATGAGAGTTGGACACGTGACACCCATTTCTGCCTGTCAAAGTCTCCCCTGAAGTCCTTCTGAGAAATTAATTTTAGAGGGAAAAAACCTCTCCAGGGAAGTCTGACTAGGGCAACCAGTACTGTCAATTACAGCGCATGTCTTACAGGAACCGCTGGCCAGGCTTCTTGCAAAGGGCACCCCCGGGCCACCTGAGCATTTGCAGTGTGGGCAGTGGGAGTACGCAGTGTGCCACAGCTCTTCCTAATTTAAAAGAACTGACAGTCTTTAAATTAGTCTCTTCCTGTAGCACATGGACAACGACAGTCAGCTCTACTGCAGTGAAACGAAAGGGCACATTGGGGAAGAGTTTTTGGAAATGAAAAGACTCATCTCACACCGAAAGCCTCTCCCGTACGAAGACGGTTTGCGGGGGAAGTATTCTGATCTGTGCATTTTACTGCACACACTCTTTAAAATGTCCATATTGCCACCAACACATCCTGCTCCCAGCTTGCCAAGGGTCTGCTCTAAAGCTATGTGTACTGCATGGAGAGCAGTGTCCTGGACAGAGGCAAGAATGAGTCTCCTCTGCCCTGCCTGGGATTCAAGAGTTTAACTGCAGCTGTGGGCCCCATCTCTGTTGGACCAGATGTAAGCGGAAAAGGGAAAGGTCAAAAGGGAAAGGAGGCCCCAAGAAGCCGCCTGCAAGCTCTGCAGAGCCAGCTCCCGTGCAGCAGCAGTAGCCATCATGTTCAAAGCCTGACATTCACTTTCCTACTAGGCCAAATAGATCTCAAGTACTTGGTAAAGACCACAATACCCTGGGCAGGAATCACAAATAGCAAACACTGCAACAAACCGAAGAGCCCTGTAGAGTTACTCATTTGGAAAAGGTTAACCTGGCCCCACCAAGAAGAGAGTAATTAACCGCTGGAACAATTTACCCACAGTGATGGTGGATTCTCCATGACCGGCAAGTTGTAAATCAAGATGGGATGTTTTTCGAGAAGATCTGCTCTGGGAACGATTGTGGGGCAGGTCTCTGGCCCGTGTTATACAGGAGGCCAGACTAACTCAGGGGTTCTCAACCTTTTTCTTTGAGCCCCCGCCCCCCACCCTCCCCCCCACACACACACATGCTATGAAAACGCTGTGCCACAACAACTAGTTTTCCACATATAAAAGCCAGGATCGGCATTAGGGGGGTAGAAAGCAGGGCAACTGCCTGGGGCCCCATGCCACGGGGCCCCCACAAAGCTAAGTTGCTCTGGTTTCGACTTCAGTCCCAGGTGGCAGGGCTCGGGGCCTCGGGCTTCAGCCGCACACAGCAGGGCTTCAGCTTTCTGCCCTGGGCCCCAGCGGGTCCAACACTGGCCCTGCTTGGCGGATCCCCTGAAACCTGCTCGTGGCCCCCCAGGGGCCCGGACCCTGGTTGAGAACCACTGGACTACTGATCTCAATGGTGCCTTCTGGCCTTGGAACCCAGGGACACGTAAACCACTATCATGCACCCACATTAATCAATCAGGCATTGCAGAATTCCATTTTATTTATTATCTGTAAAAAATTATTTTACATGGATGTTTATTTCAAAACATTTTTCTCAGTTGCAGAACATTATGGGGACAGGGCCTGTCAGACAATTATTTAATGACGGGGGATGCGGAGATTCAAAAAGTTAAAGCTTTCCAATTGTAAAGCACAAGTTATTAACATTGCATCAAATGAGCATAAATATCCTTACATCAAACTCTCAACCAGCATTTTTCTGACTTTGCCTATCTGTAAATTTTAATGGTTATTCATGGAAATATTTTCGCGTGTGTGCGTGCACACGCTGAAATCAATGCTTATCAACATTTACTGATAAAAATTTAATCCTCCAAAGCCTAGTCATAATTTTGGATTTCACTACAGAGAAGTGATTATTTTTAATAGAGCAACAAAGACCTGCAAACATCACCACCCTAACTGCATAATCCAATTTTCCTCCATACAAAAAGAAAACGGATTAAAAGTTAATTGTTAAAAACAATACTTCAAAATAAATAATCAGAACTACCTATGGAAGAACAACTTCACTGCTGGGCAGAAGCATTTCCAATGTTAACTTATACATTAAAGATGCAAATAAACATGAAGAAAATCATACTGAAACCCCTGATGCATCTAAACGACACAGTTCCAGATAATTCACAGCCGTGGATTTCAGACTACACTCCCACCTTCGTAACAGTAACAACGCCTAGAAAACAGTTATCTGAGTAGTTCTTCTACAGCAGCTTAAGTGTATGAGAAAAGTGTCGTTCCACATCATTAGTGCTTTCACATAGTGAGATACACGGAATCTTCAGTGCCTATATTGAAAGTGTGTCTTTGTAAAAGAATTTTGCTCAAGGGTGGAATTCTACATTAAGAAAACTCTCCCTGTCAAAGATCACATAGGCTGCACCCAGCTATAGGCTATTAATACCCTCCTGACTCTTGCTGGATCAGAACCACAAGAGTCTCATCCCTTTTAAATCACAGCCATATTTAGTGTCTGGCAGTTTACTAAAATGTGAAATGTGTTTTGTGTTTAAAGAATACAAAAGACAATCTTCCTAAAACCAAGAGTCCAGAGCTAACAACGATCAGTACCTGCATTTGCGCTGCAGACGCCATTAACCCCATAGGAACCCATGAAAGGCAGGAGCCCAGCAATCATATGTTTCAAGTCACAGGTTATTTTTACAAAGCATCAACAAATTCATAGAAAAATGACCTTTAATAAAGGATGTGGCAGGTTGCTATTTCATGCCTTCTAGTCAGAGAACACGAGCATTAAACGGACACGTGTCTGAACCCTGAAGTAGAAAGGTTTTCCGTGTGAAGCCAGGCTCTAAGGCAAGTTAAGAAATATTAAGATCCCTTTAATTTGTTTGAATTTCAATCTTTAATTAACATGTCAAACGACTATTTACACAAGAATGTAATTTGTCTCAGTTAAATCACACGCGCTTTCCCCGTCAGCAGCAGGCTGAACTGAGAAGCTGCCGCACAAGCAGTGACAGCGTGATGCGTTGCTGACAGCACAGCCGGGACCGGAATACTTAAGCATTAGCTATTTGTAGGAGACAGAACATTTGTGCTGGGGCACTTCTTATGGATCTTCATGAAAGCTGTAATCGCTACAGCTCTAAGCGCTAAAATAATTCTTGGAATGACCAAGGAATCTGAAAGTGTGTTAATTCCACTTTCTTGAAGTCTGGCTTTGAGGATTACAAGGCCACGGGTCTTTTCATTCAAATAGAAGCAAGAACAAATCAAGAATGCATTGAACAAAAGGCTGCTAAAGCTTTATATAGACTATTTTCTGCTTTCTTTGAAGACCAAATTTTAATGCCCCGATTTTCGCATTTATTAATTTTATCCTTTGATCTCAATGCTGAAGTGCATTTTTCTAGAATTATGCTTATTAAAATTCAACAGCAGTACAGGGAATTGAAGTTTCCATGGAAGAAATGTACTGTCACTTTTGTTGCTAGCAGGTTGAAAGTCACCACAATGGGAAGAATAAACTTACCTCCAATTCTTATTCTCTGCAGTTAGTGATTGTAACAGAGCCATAGTCCAGGTTTTCAGTCTCCTGTGTGAAATTCAGAGGCTGACTAGCAAGCTAAAATAATTCAGAACTTTTGGGAGGATCAGGTTATGTGACCCAAAGGCTGAGCTAAAAATCTTATGACTTCCAACAGCCAAAGAAAAATGCCTACAATATAGAGAGCTACGACTATCAAGGGGAAGCAGATAACCACTGTAGCAGTTACACTAGCACTAAATTGCTCTTAAACTTTTCAGTAGCCTAAATTACTAAACAACTTAAGTATTTGCAGCATTCCCATGGTATCCGCTTACTTGAGGGAATACCTTTGAAGTTAAATAGGGAAGCAGCAGAAACCCTGCAAACACAGAAGTAACATTATCTAAAGAAAACTGGAAAGCGTTGTTTATTTTGGAGACCGGCACTGTGCCTTCTGAGAACCAGACTGATTGACAACCAATTTCTCCTCCTCCAAAGTAAATGCAGTAGATGAAGAAGCTATTTTTCCGGAATCTATACAGCTCCTTACTCTCACTAAAAAGAACAGGAGTACTTGTGGCACCTTAGAGACTAACACATTTATTTCAGCATAAGCTTTCGTGGGCTACAGCTCACTGAAAATAAGAGATCTGGAAATTGAAAATGATCAGATCAAAAAACGTAGCCCCATCCCCAATCTAAACATATTTGTTTCCAGTTGGGGGAGAAGGGAAGTTGTTTCCTCTATCCACAAGCTAAGTATTTCCATAATGTAACTACTAAATAAATAGTTATAGCTCAGTCTAGCCTGATACACTGCTACAAAACATTAATTAAAACCCTTGGAAATATTCCAAGTTTATGTCTGATTGAAACACAAGTCAAGGAAACTTTTCTTTTTATATTTCTAACACAATGAAATACAGATTAAGGTGCAATTCAGTATTTTATGTAAATATTTGTACTAGGAACACAGTATATAGAAAGGTACCCTGAAGTCAAGGAAATGCTTATCAGCACTTAACTGGCAAAAGACCATCAGCTGTCTGCTGGTGCTATTCTCCAAGTACCAACATCTGCACTGAGTGGTACTGTGCAATAAACATCCTGTCATGTCTTTAATGAATCTTGATGCCTTAAAAATATCACATCTGCACAGGGCCGGCGCAACCCATTAGGCGACCTAGGGCGCTAACATTTGGGGGGCAGCGACCGCGGCGGCTGGACCTTCAGCCACCCTGGTCATCAGCGGTATTTCGGGGGCGGGATCTTCCACCGCCTAGGGTGGCAAAAAAGCTGGCGGCGCTCCTGCATCTGGACTATGCTTGCATCAACATGTGGTGCATGGAGATATAGTTTCAGTCTAAAGGGGACACAATGTGCATCATGGATCAGACAGTTCGCGGACCTGCCAGGACTGCGAACTGTCTGATCCATGATGCACATTGTGTCACCTTTAGACTGAAATTATATCTCCATGCACCACATGTTGGTGTCCTGATGATACGGCACCAACACCACAACGGCCTATTACATTGGTGCTTCAATGTTACTCCCATTGGTCACAAGAGACATTGACAGCATTCGGACACATCACCCTGTTGGGTCTCAGGCTACCCTGAATGCCCCAAAGGAGACCGGGCGTGGGGTGGGAAGAGAAGGGAATGGACACATACCCAATTGGGAGGGATGGGGGGAGAAGGACGACAAATGGTTAGGTGCCTTCCACCTTTGGCACAGCTGACTAATGGGGAACATACAAAAACAGCCAAGCATTTCAGCTACCGAACAGCATCAGCAGGCGGTCAGCCCCACAGTGAGATACAGACACAACAGCACCGTCAACCAAAGAGCTGCACCAAAGACCAAATTTGGAACTCTGAACCACTGAGGCAGCTGGTCTCTTCTGGGCCCATGCAAATCCCACAACCCCGAGTGAAGCGTGGAAGAGCTGGAGACAAAAAAGCATTCTCAGCCAAGAGGATCCCAGAATAGAACAAGCTTCCAGAGGAGATAAAAGTGGCTAGAAAGCTGGCTAGATCATCGGGCTCAACAGGTAGTGATCAATGGCTCCATGTCTAGTTGGCAGCCGGTATCAAGCGGAGTGCTCCAAGGGTCGGTCCTGGGGCCAGTTTTGTTCAATATCTTCATTAATGAGCTGGAGGATGGTGTGGACTGCACCCTCAGCAAGTTTGCAGATGACTCTAAACTGGGAGGAGTGGTAGATACGCTGGAGGGTAGGGATAGGATACAGAGGGACCTAGACAAATTAGAGGATCGGGCCAAAAGAAATCTGATGAGGTTCAACAAGGACAAGTGCAGAGTCCTGCACTTAGGACAGAAGAATCCCATGCACTGCTACAGACTAGGGACCAAATGGCTAGGAAGCAGTTCTGCAGAAAAGGACCTAGGGGTTACAGTGGACGAGAAGCTGGATATGAGTCGACGGTGTGCCCTTGTTGCCAAGAAGGCTAACGACATTTTGGGCTGTATAAGTAGGGGCATTGCCAGCAGATCGAGGGACGTGATCGTTCCCCTCTATTCGACATTGGTGAGGCCTCATCTGGGGTACTGTGTCCAGTTTTGGGCCCCACACTACAAGGAGGATGTGGAAAAATTGGAAAGAGTCCAGCAGAGGGCAACAAAAATGATTAGGGGGCTGGAGCACATGACTTATGAGGAGAGGAGTCTGCAGAAGAGAAGAAGGGGGGGGGGGGATTGGATAGCAGCTTTCAACTACCTGAAAGGGGGTTCCAAAGAGGATGGATTTAGACTGTTCTCCGTGGTACCAGATGACAGAATAAGGAGCAATGGTCTCAAGTTGCAGTGGGGGAGATCTAGGTTGGATATTAGGAAAAACTATTTCATTAGGAGGGTGGTGAAGCACTGGAATGGGTTACCTAGGGAGGTGGTGGAGTCTCCTTCCTTAGAGGTTTTTAAGGTAAGGCTTGACAAAGCCCTGGCTGGGATGATTTAGTTGGGGATTGGTCCTGCTTTGAGCAGGGGGTTGGACTAGATGACCTCCTGAGGTCCCTTCCAACCCTGATATTCTATGATTCTGGCTGCCTCTAGGGAACACTGCAAATCAACCCAAAAAGCTCAATACAATCAAATACAATTGAAAGAAAGCCCCACACCCCCATCCCAAGCAGAGTTTTACTGCAAAAAGGGAGAAGTGCCAGACACCCCATGGAGTCCACTAGGGACTTCGCTATTGCTCCCGATTTTACACGCAAGGGGCTCAGATACTGTGGTGATGGGCAGCAGCAGCAAACCCCTCAGCCTGTTATAAACATTCTCCAGCTCAAACAGGGCTACTCAGAGACCTACTGGGCTATGCCAAAGGCCGCTCTCTGCCCCGTCCCTGCCTCCCGTGTGTGCTTACATTACAGCCTTTCAGCCAGCTCAAGATACGAGTCAGCCCGCTGGTGATGTGCAGGTTAGCTAAAGGCTTTGCATAGCTCTTTTCCAGTTTGGGTGAAAAGAGGCAAGGGCCCAGAGGTGGAACCCTCCCTCCAACCCTACCTGACTTGCACTGCCCGGCAGGCCCTGCCAGAGGGAGGGTGGGAGCCTCTAGACTGTTAAGCAGACACTTAGTTTGCAGCCTTCTTAGGTGGCACAACCAACGTATTGGTTTGAGGGACTTCTATTTCCTCAAGCAAATGCTTGCATCGGAGCACAGCACCAGATTGTCAAGTGCTCCAGAATGTTAGCTGATCAGCCAAGCGCTCCTCAAGGAAAGCTTCAACACACATATTACAATACACTAAATGTTTATTTAAGAGAGAGGCTAATTGCTCCATCAAAGGGTTTGCTAGGTAAAACCGTCCCCCCGTTTCCATGTATTTATTTATTTTGCAGCAATCATTCCGGGGGGGAGACGGGGGGGGGACACAAGACACTTCTGTGTTACATCCAACAGCAAGCAAAGGGGCAGTCTTTACAAGCGGTGTGGCATTGGGGCTGCAGAGCCTACTGGACCCTATTCTACCTTCAGTGCCCGTACATCACTCTTATAAACAACAATAGCTGGCCCATGCACTGCGCGGGAAGGAAAGACACCTCAGCATTTAGCTTCAAATGCCAAATGTTGGGAAGGGTAACACGGCGAATTAAAATATATTTAAACAATCACCAAACCACGCGTGCAAGTGGCTAGCCTCCAGGCTAAAGAATGCCCAGGAATTTTACATCCAAAATTCTCCCCAGGGCCAAGACTGCCCTGGGGAAAAGGCAGGGGGGCAGACTGCCAGAGAGCCCGTTCTGCCTCCCTGACTGTCTGGGTCCAGCTGTACCAGGCCTGACAGCTGACTCCAGGGGAGTGCTGGAATGCACCAGGCTCCAGCCACGGCATATTCTAAACTGGAGGTGCTGGTGGGAGGGGTGGGGAATGTCTGCTGTGGCAGTTTAAACCTGCCAGGGACCCCGACATACATAGAATCATAGAATGGCAGGGTTGGAAGGGACCTCAGGAGGTCATCTAGTCCAACTCCCTGCTCAAAGCAGGACCAATCCCTAACTAAATCCCCCCCTCAAGGATTGAACTCACAACCCTGGGTTTAGCAGGCCAGTGCTCAAACCATTGAACTATCCCTCCCCCCTCATAGGGAAATGAATCCCCTATTGAGGAGACGTGGACGCGTCTCACTCTGTTTGCACTGTAGGTGCTCCAGTCTGTCTCTATTTCCACAGCTGTGGTGGTCCCAGGATATTAGAGGGACGAGGTGGGTGAGGTAATGCCTTTTATTGGACCAACTTCCGCTGGTGAAAGAGACAAGCTTTCAAGCTACACAGAGCTCTTCTTCAGCTCCTACGTATCCAGGCTTCTGCCACAGCCTCAGCGTTAAGTATGTTTGTAACCTGTGTAAAAAAGTAATCAATCGTGTGGCTAGTTCTAGTCCTGCCACCCCACATTGCTATAATGGGTTTTTCAACATTTTATATGCGGAGACTCCCCAACATCCGTGACGGAAATGCCTGCCTAAGACATCGCTTTATCAATCAGACAGCACACAGTCACTTTCGCATGCCTCACTGAGAAATTAGAGATAGAGGGTAACGAAACACAGACACATTAACCAGCAGACTAATCAGCTGTGGCATGACAAATCTGCTCTGACTCAACAGTTGTGTCAGATTCTAAAGTGTACTGACCCAAATAGATCAGCTGTAAGTAAGACAAATAGACCCATCCATTTCCTGCCACAGATTCCCACATTAGTGCATCGTTTCAAGCCCAGCCCTATCTGTTCTATTGCAATTACTCCGCTGGTTTCCCAAAAACCCTGGTTAGCGATCTTTTGTTCAACTAGATCAGACAGTGCAGATAACACATTGGAGATGAAACTGCTACAAAGTACAAGTTTCTGAACAGCTAACCTCGGAAATAATTCCCTAAATAAAGCATGACTGATTGCTATTTACGGCTTTGGTGCTGCTAGCAAACAAGAGACACAAAAGCTCTAGAGGAGTATGAAAAATGCACATCAAGAATTACGTGACTAGGATCAAATCCAATACTGCTTTATAAATATTAGTTATCCCCACGAATGGCAATGAACTACCACGTCCCAAACACAAGTGACAGGTTCATGGTCCCAGCATTTCGTAGCGAAGCAGTTAGCTTACACTAACCATACCCTGTTTATTAAGCTACTGGCTGAAAATACTTTGCAATGATTTTATGGTTCTTTCAGGTGAAGGCTACTACCAGTGCCTCTTAAGTGAGAGCTAAGGCCCAAATCCAGCAAAGTACTTATGCATGTGCCTAACTTTAAGCACCTGAATAGACTTCATGAGGGTACTGCAATGGAAGTATTCACCTGCTTAAGCACATGCTTGGCTAAAGGCACTCTGCTCAATCAGTCCCACAGAGAGAAGTGATTAGAATTCAGGAAGTCTTGTCTCCCAGTTCCGAGTTCAGAATACACCACTCCTCTAGACTGTGGACCTATCTGAAGAACTAAGAGGAAGGAAAGTGGTCCTATGGAGAACTGAAGACCACTTACCAAAACTCTATCCTTAACAGAATTTCCTCCCAGGAGAACTGGATCGAGCTTCTTTGCCATCTCGGTATTTATTAGCAGGAAGAGGGAAATCTGCCTGTATCTGCTGCATAATATGCAAAACCTTATACAGCCGAGACTGAATACCAATGTAATACTGTCCTCACCAGTTAAACGTGCATATTTAAGTACCTCTAGCTGCAGGATTCTTGGCATCAAAGACAAAGCAAGACAGCTTTATCATCCAAAAGTGAGACATATTTCTGTGAGCAAATTTTCAAAGCAGACAGATGAACTATATATAAAGATGTTTACTACTGGAAGTCTCTGAATGATTAAGGGTTAATTAAATAGGCAATGAGTGACCAATAATAAACTGCAATAGATAGAAACTTGTTTTCTAGCCCTGCTGGTCATCTGGATCCAGTGTCATGTCAATAAACCCCATGTTAAAATCATGTTCCTGAACAAGGGGAGTCCTGGGGCCCCCGTGACAGGAGCTATTGGGGAAGGGGCTCATCTTCGGTAGGACATGCAGAAGAGTGCAGCTGATGCAATCATTGTGACAGTGCAGCTTCTGAAATATGCATTCACATTCCAAATGAACAAGCCCCAGAAGAAGAGTAAACAGCAGCAGACACTGGACCACATGTTGCTCTGCTAAAGCAACATACAAAGAACAGTGCGGCCTCTGCCTGTGTCTCGATTTTGTGTTGGTTCATCTCACCTCTTGAGCCCCACCTACCAGAGACAAGTCTCCCAACAGCAGCTGGGAACATGATCCTGTTTCAGACAGGGGGTTGCTCAGATAATTGAGGAGACCCACTTATAGACAAGGGTAGGGTTACCATACGTCCGGATTTTCCCGGACATGTCCGGCTTTTGGGGGCTCAAATCCCCGTCCGGGGGGAAATCCCCAAAAGCCGGGCATGTCCGGGAAAATCGGGAGGGAGGGAGGGAGGGCGGGCTCCGCCGGGGCCTCTTTGGCCGGGGCGGGGCCGGGGTCGCAGTGCCGGGCCGGGGGGCCGGGCGGGGAGCAGGGGGCGCGGTGCCGCGGAGCCGGGCCGGGGGGTGCGCCGGGCCGGGGGGCCGGGCGCCGCGCCGGGCGGGGGGCCGGGCCGGGGCTGGGAGCCGCGGGGGTGCGCCGGGCCGGGGGGCCGGTCCGGGGCCGCAGGGCCGGGAGCCACGGAGGTGGGCCGGGGGGTGCGCCGGGCCGCCGGGGGCCGGCAGTGCTGGGCGGGCCGGGGGTGGTCGGCCGGGGCCGGCACCCCAGGGCCCGAGCCGACCCAGGCTGGAGCCGCCAGGGCGGCCAGCCTGGGCCGCACCTCCTCCACCCCCCCCCCCGCTTACCTGCTTCAGGCTTCCCGCGAATTAAATGTTCGCGGGAAGCAGGGGAGGGGGCGGAGACTTTGGGGAGGGGGCGGAGTTGGGGCGGGGGCGGGGGCTGGGGGCGGGGCCGGGGCCCCGTGGAGTGTCCTCCATTTGGAGGCACAAAATATGGTAACCCTAGACAAGGGGGTCAATCCAATTCTCACGGAAAGACCCAATGGGAGTCAGTGGGAGCTGGATCAGGCCTGGGAAGAGGGGTGCTTTGCTCCTGTGGACTCAGGCTTTGTCTGGGCAGATTCCCCGGGTAGACTCGGCAGCCAATGACCAGCCACTGATATAGCTACACTGGAGCAGACGAGGAAAGCCAAGATTTACACCCGTTTGAAACCAGATTCTAGCACAATGGTGCAAGTCACAGCATTTCTTGTATATGCTTGAGATTTCGCAACTTCCAGGGGCCAGCCATCAACTGCTGGAACTGGTGCAGTTTCTCCACCCCTGAGAGCAGAGACTGTTGCTGTTTTTTGTACACCTCCGTGCACATTCTTGAAACTTACGCCCAACCCGGACTAGATTTAAACCAGCAACTTAGAGGTGAAACTTTCCACGTCACATCACTCATCACCTGAGCCTTACAGCCCAACCTCATATATAAAAACTTATTTCTAACCCCATATATAAAAGCTTGTTTCACTGGTGTGGTGCAGCCATCTGCTCAGTGGAGGGATGGACGCATTTCCAGAATACAGACTGCAATGGAGATCTCTACCAAATTGGTAGGTTTTGATCTAAGTAAAGCAAATGGCCTCCCAATCCATGCAGAATGCCTAGGACTGGAGGGAAAGACATATGGGCATGCAGCCCCTCTTCCTTCTTATTAATGAGCCATTCTCCAAAAGAGAAAGCACTGGGAAGCGTAACAAAGTTCTGAAGGGATGATCGGCGGGTGACTCAGAACTAAGTTCACATCCAAATGATTTAACCAAAAATAAACCCCCAAACCAACCCACAACACCCTATCACAGCATACCCGATCCCAGCAGTGTCTTTATAGCCCCCCCCAAAGAGGGAGGAAAAGCCAGAGGCTTCATGTGACTTTGTTATTGCTATTGATTTTTCATGGAAGGCGCTCCGATACTGTGATGATGGTCAGCAGCATAAAACCTTAGGAGATAAGACCATAAGAATGGCCATAGTGGGTCAGACAATTGATCCATCTAACCCAGTAACCCGTCTTCGGACAGTGGCCAATGCCAGGTGTTTTAAAGGGAATGAACAGAACAGGGCAATTTTCAAGGGATCCATCCCATCATCCAGTCCCAGCATCTGGCAGTCAGAGGCTCAGGGACACCCAGAGCACGGGGTTGTCTCCCTGACCATTCTGGCTAATACTCATTGATGGACCTGTCGTCCAGGAACTTCTCATTCTTTCCTGAACCCAGCTATCCTTTTGGCCTTCAGAACATCCCCTGGCAACAAGTTCCATGGATTGACTGTGCGTTGTGTGAAGAAATACTTCCTTTTGTTTGTTTTAAATCTGCAGCCTATTAATTTCATTGGGTCACCCCTAGTTCTTGTGTTATATGAAGGTGTAAACAACACTTCCCTATTCACTTTCTCCACAGCAGTCATGATTTTATAGACCTCTGTCATATCCCCCCTTAGTCGTCTCTTTTCCAAGATGAACAGTCCTAATCTTTTTCCATCTCTCCTCATATGGCAGCTGTTCCATACCCCTAATCATTTTTGTTGCTCTTTTCCATTTCTAATCTTTTTGAGAGGGGCAACCAGAACATCCTGCAGTATTCAAGGTGTGAGCATACCACAGACTTATATAGGGGCATTATGGTATTTCCTGTTTTATTATCTATGCCTTTCCTAATGGTTCCTAACATTCTGTTAGCTTTTTTGACTGCTGCTGCACAATGAGCAGATGTTTTTGGAAAATATCCAGTGTGACTCCAAGATCTCTTTTTTTGAGTGGTAACATATATGTATAGTTGGGTTTGTTTTCCAATGTGCATTACTTTGCATTTATCAACATTGAATTTCATCTGCCATTTTGTTGCCCAGTTACTGTTTTGCAAGGTCACTTTGCAACTATGTTGAACAGCACTGGGCCCAATAAGACCCCTGGGAAAACCTGCTATTTACCTTCTCTCCACTGTAAAAGCTGACCCTTTACTCCTACCCCTTGGTTCCTATCTTTTAACCAGCTACTGATCCATGAGAGGACATTCCTTCTTATTCCATAACAACTTACTTTGCTTAAGAGCCTTTAATGAGGACCTTGTCAAAGACACTGTGAAAGTCCAAGTTCACTATATCCACTGGATCACCGTTACACATGTTTGTTGATTCCCTCAAAGAATTTAACAGATTGGTGAGGCATGATTTCCCTTTACAAAAACCACGATGACTCTTCCCCAACAAATCGTTCCTCAGATCAGTCACCTAAAAAGAATGGCTGAGGTTTGGGAATCTCCCTCACATCCCCTGCGGTGAAGACTGATGCAAAAAATTCATTTAGCGTCTTCGCAATAGTTCTGTCTTCCTTAAGTGCTCCTTTAGCACCTCGATCATCCAGTGGCCCCACTGGTTGATTAGCAGGCTTCCTGCTTCTAATGTACTTAAAATAATTTTGCTATTAATTTTTGAGTCTTTGGCTAGTAGTTCTTCAAATTCTTTTTTGGCCTGTCTAATTATAGTTTTACATTTGACTTGCCAGAGTGTATGTTCCTTTTCCTCACTAGGGTCTGACTTCCAGCTTTTAAAGAATGACTGTGTCTCCATCTGCCTCTTACTCTGTTGGTTAGCCATGGAGGAATTTTTTTGGTCCTTTTTTTTATTTCGGGGTATACATATAGTTTGAGCCTCTATTATGATGTTTTTTAAAAGTTCCCATGTAGTTGGCAGGCATTTCACTCATGACTCTTCCTTTTAATTTCCATTTAACTAACCTCCTCATCTTCGTGTAGTTCCTCTTTCTGAAGTTAAATGCTACTGTGGTGGGCATCTTCAGTATTCCCCCCTCCCCTACCTCCAAGGACATTAAACTTAATTATATTATGGTTGCGATTACTGAGTGGTTCAGCTATATTCAGCTCTTGGACCATACCCTGTGCTCCGCCTAGGATTAAAGAATTCTCTCCCCTTGTGGGTTCCAGGACTAGCTGCTCCAAGAAGCAGCCATTAACAGGGTCTAGATTACTTGGGGGAAGCTGAAAGCACTGAGGAAAGAGGATATTTTCAAAGCACAAAGGGCAGCTAGAAGTGGGGCATCTAACTCCCATTTGTGCCTTTGAGAGGCTCCCCCAAACCTACTAGTGCATGAGCAATCTGTAATACCACGGACTGTCAGCAACTGCAGCGAAGCCCATGGGTCCTGTTCAGATTTTTAACTGTATGCCACTTGTCACTGATTCTTCTTTCAAATCCTTCAATTATGAACCTCTCTCTTTGTACTGTCTTCTCCTACCCCCCTCCTCTTTCTTTACTGCAACATCACACTGACAAGACCCTCCTCCCCCCGGAGTGCTTCAGGAGTTGATTAGCACCAGGGTCAAAGGAACACAAGAGAGCACAGACATTTGGAAGGCTTAGCTGGCCTCAGCCCTTTTCGGTAAGACCTGCACAACCACTGTCCCCTGCCCTGCTCACCCTCAAGTGCAAGTCCTGACCCTTATCACCCCAACGCACAGGGCCAACCTATGGGCGTAGAGAAGGTTAAGAAGAGGATTCTTTAGGAGACACCCCAAATATAAAGAGTTGGGGTCCAGGGAAGGGAAGTGTTTAGGTCTCTCCTGCTGGAGCAGTGAAACAGAACTGCTTGTTTCTCCCAAACTTAGCCTGAAAAGGAGCCTTCCAACTATCTTCACAAGATGAAGGGTTAGCACCTTTTTATAATGCAGGGTGAGACACATTGATATTCCTATTGTTCTCTGAGTGAGGACGCCCCTATCAACTCTGCAGGGACCAAAGGCCAGCTTCTGCTCCAAGTGGCATCACTCATTCTAACTCAGCCCACCCAACTGAGCGGCTTCCTGCTCTGGTATTGGCTCGAGCCAGCCGTCTGTGTCTGCTGTGAAGCATGTGTCAAGACAGCGCAGCACTCAGGCAAAGTGCTCCGAGCAGAGTGATGGCGATGCCCAGTGACTGCTGCCGAGGAGAATTCCTTTCCGGAGGAGCTGGGGGCAGAGGATATTTTTATTGCATTCTCTTGTCTCCCAAGCTCCTAGTTTTGAAAGCAAAATGGGAATTCCTTTAGTTTTTGCAGTGATCTGAAGGCAGAAATTTATTCCACATTCTCCCTTCCCCCCAATAGCCTCTTTTCTATTAAATGAGTGCTGGATCAGAAGTTTTAATTGCCACCATAAAACTGGTATAATCTCTGCCGACTTCCCCTCTTCAGAATGAATTAATGGCAGTCAATTTGGCAGCTACTCCAGACAGGCCCCCTATCCATTCCCTGAGCGAGGAAAAGGAGAGGAGCGGGACGCCTTCCTTCGTGGGAAGTGTCTGGTTTCAGAACGTCTGGTGATGCTTGGCCAGCAACCAGCTCTCTGGACGCTGCTGTAGACTGTTGCACCATTACACTACCAAACCCAGCTTGTGCTTTATTATCTTGCGTGGCTCCAGACAATAAAACTAATGCTTCCCATGGATTCCCCACATAAGGGACAGGATGATGCAGTAATTCCACTAACAGGGTCATGCAGCTAACAACAAGTACATCCATCTACGCTGCAAATGAAAACGCAACAAAACCAAAAACCAAAACCACGGCAGCAAATCTCAGAGCCCAGGTGAAGTGACTCAGGCTCACTCGACGGGGCTAAAAATAGCAGCCTAGATGTTCCCGCCTGGTCTGGCGCCTGGACTCTGAAACCTGGTGAGAGCCCGAGCCTATTTTTAGCTGCGTAACACATGCCCAAGTCAGTTGGGCTCAGACTTGTTACCACTGGGGTTTTTGGTTCACCCTGCCCCCCATCCCTTGCAGCACATAGACCTACCCTGTAAGGACCCAGGGTCAACCCACACTTTGGTTTCCATTCCCAAATTCAATTCTCTGCAAAACTCATTCTTTACCAGATCAGAGGAGCAGCAACCCGAGTGTTGGATCAAAGCTTGTCTCCCTCACGATGAGGGCGATGGAACTAATTTTTGATTTACTGAATGTGTTTTCAGAGACCTGCTAATATTTTAATGTTTCACTTACATCTCTGTAACCCACCCTGAAGCTGAGCTCCTGGCATGTCCTTTTAAGCAATGAATTCTGTTCCGGAAACTCCTCTAGGATTGGCACAGTCAGGCATCCAGACTAAGATTGGGCCGTCTTTAAAAAAGGGGTTGAAAAATGGAAATTCCCCACAAGAAGTTGAGAAGTGTGTGGTGTATGTGGGAGCTACTAAACCAAACCATTTGCCTTCCTCTGCTCTCCCCTATGGCAGCAATTAGTCAAAATACTGAGAGCCGCACTAATACGGATTGCCTATAAACAAAAAAGAAAAGCCCTGCTTTCACGTTAGGCCTCCTTAGGAACACAAGACAACAGCTTTGCCAAATGGACACAATACCTAACGGGAACAGAAAGAGGAGCAATAAGTGATAGGATTCCATATATCAAGCAAAAGGAGATTTTGAAAACAAATGCAGTTTTGTCAGTTGACATAAGGGACATTCTTTTGTTTAACACTGTTTACTTTTCAGTGTCTTGTGTCTTTTTTTCCCCATTTTTACTCAGAAACTTGGCACAAATCCAGGACAGACTGCCCACATACCTATTTTAAAGAACAAGTCAAAATAACTGTCTGTCTACCCATGAATAAAAGCAGGGACAGAAACAGCTGAATACGAGTGACGATCATTTTAACACAATCCGGAAAGAGGGCTATATCATTTTTCACTAGAGCCCGTTTGACTTCTATAGGAATTACTGAGGAGAAAACTCTAATCCTCCTTTAGTCCCAAGGAAGCTACCATTTGAACAATCTATACAAGGCGTGCTGGTGGTCACGGTGCTTCGGCGGTCATGGTAACACTGACAACTGTGTTATAACAATTCCCATCTCAAGTTTAACAAGCTAGAGTGTGAGATGAATGGTTAGGTCATGATTCTATACAGCACAGACAGAGGAAGAGACTTTGGTAGTCAAGAGACGGCTGCTGCTCAAGAATATTTTCAAGTGAATCTTTCCTGTAAACACCATTAGGGAGCTGCACAGTCCGTGACAACACACCAATGTGAACAAGGGTTTAGAACGTCTGGCGAATCAATGTATGATAAAAACACCTTCAAATATGAACTTCCAGTGGGGTAGAAGCTACAGGGAGACTCTGCTCAGTTGAAAACCCCATTATGCATAATTTCTTTAATTACTTGATCTTAGAAAAATGACTATGTACTTATCAAATTAATGAAAAAATCAACTCAATCTGTGTCACCGCTTTGGAATTCACCATTTTAATTTAGATCACATCAAAGCAACCGACACCAGGATACAATCGACAAGAGATTTCTCTCTGAGCACCACATTCTTCCTCCTTCGAGGATCCCTTTCGCTTTATTTACAAGGGCTAATGCAATAAGCAGCAACATCCGAACGCATGCTCACAGCTTAGTGGACACTTGAGTTTCTTGTTCAGAGGTGCAGAGCAAGTGTCAGAACATTCGGGTTCAAATCACTGAAGGAGTTTTCCTGTAAAGCCTTAAGGCCATGTACCAGATGGGGTGGGTATAGGGCCACTTTCAGCTCTGTGGGTTTATCCATTTGCTGTATTTTTAAACTTTGTTCATGTCCCTGGAAGCAAGCAGAATGCAACAAAGAATGCAACAAACCACCAGGCCAAATTCTCTTTGGGTCAGGGAGTTCTGAGGAGAAGAGGGCTTTTTAATTACCAAAAAAATCCATGGCTGGAAAATGAACCCAGACAAATTCAATTAGAAATCAGGCACACGTTTTTAACCAGGAGGGTGATTAACATCTGAACGAACTACTAAGGGGGGGGGGGGGGAGGTATCTCCATCTCTTGTCTTCAATCGGATGTCTTTCTGGAAGATCTCCTTTGGCCACACACACAAGTGGGCTCGATACAAGGGTAACAGGGTAAAATTCTATGGCCTGCATTCCACAGGAGGCCAGACTACAGGCTCACACTGGTCCCTCCTGGCTTTAAAAACCCATGGCCCTTATACAGACAGCTTGGAACCACGTGCACCCAGCTTGTCGAACTGGGGTCCTTGAGGAAAAGTTGATTTGTTTATGACCTTTCCACCCTGTTGCTCTAGGGAGCCCACAGGATGCAGCCTAGGATTCTAAGGCGATTGTCCAAATCCAGGCCACTTGTGCGGCGAAACAGCAGCTGCAAACAGTGAAACCTGCCCCAAGTGAGAGGGCTGAGATACGAGCTCTAGCACGGTGGCTCTCCACCTTTTTTGGATCAGGACCCATTTGTAAACATTGATGGCCAGCCCACAGCAGAGCGCAGGCCCATAGCCTCTGCCTTTGCCCCCTAACTCCCCAGTGCTCTGCAGGGCAGTGCGCCCGGCTGCCCAACTGTCAACTTCTCGGAAAAGGCCAAACGCGTGTGCCTGGCCCCTGGCACCGAAGCGAGCCCCGCGGTGCTACCAGCAGGGATGGCAGGGCCACGGTTTGTATGGCCAGCCCCGGCCTCACCACGAGCACCCAGCGCGCCGGGCAAAGTTTGCACGGGCACATGCGGGGCTCTATGAGGCCCAGCTAGCTTGCAGAGCACCAGGTGCTCTGGCTACAAAGGTGCCCCACGGGGACTCTCCCCTTCCCACCGCTCCTCTGGGATTCCATCCCCTGGGACTCTGGTATCCTCCACTGCTTTGCAAGGCAGGAATAATCCTCCTTCCTGACCCCCCAGTGCTCCCCAGCTGCGCCGGGACGGAAGGGACTGCTTGGGGGTCTCCTCCCTCTCAGGGCTGCTGCGGCCCAAGGCAGGGGCTGAAAGTTGCCCAGTGGCACCCAGGGACGGTGCTGGGGCTGGGTGGGATACCCAGGCAGCTCCCTTCTGCTGGGCTGCAGTTGCTTTCCTCACCAGCAGATCTGCATCTCCTACTCTCTCAACCGGCCTCCCTCCGCCAGAGCCACCACATGCCCTTCAAGCCGTGCGGCGGGCCACTTGCAAGGCAGCTGGGCACCAGCAGAGGCTGCCACGCACAAGGCAGAAACAGGCAGGCAAGCCAACGATCCCCACCACTTCCCTTCCCAAGGCAGTCAGCTGGGGGGGGCGGAACGCGAGACCCCTGCACCCCAGTGCAGTCTTTCCCATCACCCTTCGCGCGTTGCATTCGACTGACTGATCGGTGGCACCTACATGTCTGAATAGCTTTATGGGTATGCAAAGTGTTAACACACAGGGAAGCACAAGCGGCATCTATTTAAACCCACTTTTGGGTTGCGACCCCTGGGTTGAAACGCTGCTCGAGCAGACTCGATATACAGCCCAGCCCGTCTTGCACATAGATGCGGTTAGGGTAATTAGTGCCAGCTTCCTCCCCCCCACTCAGTACGGAAACACTGGAGCTAATTATTTTGTTTTGACCACCCAGGTGAGGGAGCCAGACGGTCTGCAGGGAGAATTCCCTCAAACCTAGCCAACAACAGTAAGGAGAAGGACTCTGACACAATCTCTACTTGGCCTTTCCCTGGCTCTCACGAGCCAATTGTCTATGCCTGGCAGAAGGCGGATGTCCTCTTGTGGAGGACAGGCTGTGATTTTAGTAAAAGGAAAGAGTTCCCATCCATTCCCTGGCCTAGGACTTTCCCATTCGCTTGGGGAGCTTGGCACAGAATGTTTGTGGGGAGGGTTGGCGTGCCAAATCTCAGAGAACGCCACTTGCATGGGGGCAAAACAAGAGAGTTACCCTGCAAACCTGAAGTTTAAACATTCCGTACGGCATTTGTTTACAAGGCTTTTTTGTTATTTGTCTGCATCTCCAAACTTCAGGGGTGTCTTACTTCGAAACCCAGTTTCAATTCAAGACCATTTCAGTGACTGACTATTATAAAGTGCTGCTGTACTTGAGCCAACAGTAATGTGGCCATTAGCAACGTATTGGGCTA